>NW_028270141.1:150572141-150884954 GCF_037043375.1 Chiloscyllium plagiosum
CATACAGATACACACACAGATATACATACAAAGACACACACAGATGCACAGATAAACATACATAGATACATACAGATACACACACAGATATACATACATAGACACATACAGATACACTCAGATATACATAGACACATACACAGACATAAACACAGATATACATACATAGACACATACTAATACATACATGCACAGATATACATAATAGACATGCAGATACACATATGCACAGATATACATACATAGACACATGCAGATACACACACAGATATACATACATAGACACATACAGATACACACACACAGATAAACATACATAGACACATACTGTTATACACATACGCAGATATACATATATAGACACAAGATACACATATGTGGATATACATACATAGACACATACAGGTACACACATGCACAGATATACATACATAGACACAAACAGATATACGTATGCACAGATATACATACATAAACACATGCACATACACACACAGATATACATTCATAGACACATTCTAATACATATATGAATGGATATACATAATAGACATACAGATACACACGCACAGTTATACATGCATAGACACATACAAATACATACTGATATACATACATAGACACATACAGATACACATACTCACAGATATACATACATAGACGCATACAGATACACACACATGGATATACGTACATAGACACATGCAGATACACGCACAGATATACATACATAGATGCATACAGATACACACACACAGATATACATACATAGACACATACAGATACACACACAGATATACATATATAGACACAAGATACACATATGCGGATATACATACATAGACACATACAGATACACATACGCACAGATATACATACATAGACACATGCAGATACACACAGATATACATAGGCACATACTAATACATACACGCACAGATATACATACATAGACACATACAGATACACACACACAGATATACATACATAGACACACACAGATACACAGATGCACAGATAAACAGACATAGATACATACAGATACACACACAGATATACATACATAGACACATACGCACAGATATACATACATAGACACATACAGATAAACATGCACACATATTCAACATAGACACATACACAGATATACATACATAGACACATACAGATGCACATACACAGGCATACATACATAGACACATACAGATACACATGCACAGATGGACATACATAGACATATACAGATACACATACGCACAGATATACATACATAGACACATGCAGATACACACATGCACAGATATACATGCATAGACACATACAGATATACATATGCACAGATATACATAGATAAACACATGCAGATACGCACACAGATATACATACATAGACACATTCTACTACATACATGCACAGATATACATAATAGAAATACAGATACACACACGCACAGATATACATGCATGGACACATACAAATACATACTGATATACATACATAGACACATACAGATACACATACACACAGATATACATACATAGACACATACAGATACACACACATGGATATACGTACATAGACACATGCAGATACACGCACGGATATACATACATAGACACATACAGATACACACACAGATATACATATATAGACACAAGATACACATATGCGGATATACATACATAGACACATACAGATATACATATGCACAGATATACATAGATAAACACATGCCGATACACACACAGATATACATACATAGACACATTCTAATACATACATGCACAGATATACATACATAGACATACAGATACACACGCACAGATATACATACATAGACACATACAGATACACACATGCACAGATGTACATATATAGACACATTCAGATACACATAAGCACAGATATACATACATAGACACATGCAGATACACATACACACAGATATACATACATAGACGCATACAGATACACACACATGGATATACGTACATAGACACATGCAGATACACACACGGATATACATACATAGATGCATACCGATACACACACATAGATATACATACATAGACACATACAGATACACACAGATATACATATATAGACACAAGATACACATATGCAGATATGCATACATAGACACATACAGATACACATACGCACAGATGTACATACATAGACACATGCAGATACACACAGATATACATAGGCACATACTAATACATACACGCACAGATATACATACATAGACATACAGATACACACGCACAGATATACATACATAGACACATACAGATACACACATGCACAGATGTACATATATAGACACATTCAGATACACATAAGCACAGATATACATACATAGACACATGCAGATACACACACAGATATAGATACATAGACACATACTAACACATACACGCACAGATATACATACATAGACATACAGATACTAACACGCACAGATATACATACATAGACACATACAGATACACACAGTTTTACATACATAGACACATACAGATACACATACACAGACATACATAGACACATACAGCTACACAGATATACATACATAGACATATACAGATAAACCCACAGATACATACATAGACACATACAGGTACACATACACAGATATACATACATAGACACATACAGATACACACACAGACAGACATACATAGACACATACACATACACACATACAGATATACATACATTGACAGATACAAATACACACGCACAGATGTACATACATAGACACAAGATACACACACGTAGATATACATACATAGACACATACAGATATATACACGCACAGATATACATACATAGACACAAACTGATACACATACGCAGATATAGATACATAGGCACATACAGATACACACACAGATATACATACATAGACACATACAGATACGCATACACAGATGTACATACAGAGACACATACAGATACACATACATAGATGTACATACATAGACACATTAAGATACATACACGCACAGATATACATACATAGACACATACTATTACATACATGCACAGATATACATAATAGACATGCAGATACACATACGCACAGATATACATACATAGACACATGCAGATACACACACAGATATACATACATAGACACATACAGATACACACACACAGATAAACATACATAGACATATACTGTTATACACATACGCAGATATACATATATAGACACAAGATACACATATGCGGATATACATACATAGACACATACAGATATACATATGCACAGATATACATAGATAAACACATGCCGATACACACACAGATATACATACATAGACACATTCTAATACATACATGCACAGATATACATAATAGACATACAGATGCACACACGCACAGATATACATGCATAGACACATACAAATACCTACCGATATACATACATAGACACATACAGATACACATACACACAGATATACATACATAGACGCATACAGATACATACACACGGATATACGTACATAGACACTTACAGATACACATACACACAGATATACATACATAGACGCATACAGATACATACACACGGATATACGTACATAGACACTTACAGATACACATACACAGGTATACGTACATAGACACATACAGGTGCACATACACAGACATACACAGATACACGTACAGATACACATACACAGATATACATACATAGATACATACTAATAAATACACGCACAGATATACATACATAGACACATACAGATACACACACAGATATACATACAAAGACACACACAGATGCACAGATAAACATACATAGATTGTTGTTGAAACTTTATTGCTGGAACAGCACAGCAGGTCAGGCAGCATCCAGGGAACAGGAGATTCGACGTTTCGGGCACAGGCCCTTCTTCAGGAGGGCCTGTGCCCGAAACGTCGAATCTCCTGTTGCCTGGATGCTGCCTGACCTGCTGTGCTGTTCCAGCAATAAAGTTTCAACTTTGATCTCCAGCATCTGCAGACTTCACTTTCTCCTTAAACATACATAGATACATACAGATACACACACAGATATACATAGACACATACACAAACATAAACACAGATATACATACATAGACACATACTAATACATACATGCACAGATATACATAATAGACATGCAGATACACATACGCACAGATATACATACATAGACACATGCAGATACACACACAGACATACATACAATAACGCATACAGATACACACACACAGATAAACATACATAGACACATACAGTTATACATATATGCAGATATACATATATAGACAGAAGATACACACATGTGGATATACATACATAGACACATACAGGTACACACATGCACAGATATACATACATAGACACAAACAGATATACGTATGCACAGATATACATACATAAACATATGCACATACACACACAGATATACATACATAGACACATGCAGATACACACACGCACAGACATACACAGAGACACGTACAGATTCACATACACAGATATACATACATAGATACATACTAATAAATACATGCACAGATATACATACATAGACACATGCAGATGCACAGATAAACATACATAGATACATAAAGATACACACACAGATATACATACATAGACACATACACACACAGATATACATACATAGACACATACAGATACACTCAGATATACATATATAGACACATACACAGACATAAACACAGATATACATACATAGACACAGATAAACATGCGCACATATGCATACATAGACACATATACAGATATACATACAAAGATACATACAGATACACATGCACACATAAACATACATAGACACATACAGATGCACATACACAGACATACATACATAGACACATATAGATATAGATATATATGTACAGAGACACATACAGATACACATACGCACAGATATACATACATTGACACATGCAGATACACACAGATATACATAGGCACATACTAATACATACACGCACAGATATACATACATAGACATACAGATACACACGCATATACATACATAGACACATACAGATACACACATGCACAGATGTACATACATAGACACATGCAGATACACACAGATATACATACATAGACACATACTAGCACAAACATGCACAGATATACATACATAGACATACAGATACACACACGCACAGATATACATACATAGACACATACAGATACGCACAGATATACATACATAGGCACATACAGATACACATACGCACAGATATACGTAGACACATACAGATACACAGATATACATACATAGACACAAACAGATATACGTATGCACAGATATACATACATAAACACATGCACATACACACACAGATATACATACATAGACACATTCTAATACATATATGAATGGATATACATAATAGACATACAGATACACACGCACAGATATACATGCATAGACACATACACATACGCACAGATATACATACATAGACGCATACCGATACACACACATGGATATACGTACATAGACACATACAGATGCACAGATAAACATACATACAGATACACACACAGATATACATAGACACATACACAAACATAAACACAGATATACATACATAGACACATACTAATACATATATGCACAGATATACATAATAGACATGCAGATACACATACGCACAGATATACATACATAGACAAATGCAGATACACACACAGATAGACATACATAGACGCATACAGATACACACACACAGATAAACATACATAGACACATACAGTTATACACATATGCAGATATACATATATAGACAGAAGATACACATATGTGGATATACATACATAGACACATACAGGTACACACATGCACAGATATACATACATAGACACAAACAGATATACGTATGCACAGATATACATACATAAACACATGCACATACACACACAGATATACATACATAGACACATGCAGATACACACACGCACAGATATACATACATAGACACATACAGATGCACATACACCGACATACACAGAGACACGTACAGTTACACATACTCAGATATACATACATAGATACATACTAATAAGTACACGCACAGATATACATACATAGACACATACAGATACACACACACAGATATACATACATAGACACACACAGATGCACAGATAAACATACATAGATAGATACAGATACACACAGATATACATACATAGACACATACACACACAGATATACATACATAGACACATACAGATACACTCAGATACATAGGCACATACTAATACATACACGCACAGATATACATACATAGACATACAGATACACACGCATATACATACATAGACACATACAGATACACACATGCACAGATGTACATACATAGACACATACAGATACACTCAGATATACATACATAGACACATACTAACACAAACATGCACAGATATACATACATAGACATACAGATACACACACGCACAGATATACATACATAGACACATACAGATACGCACAGATATACATACATAGACACATACAGATACACATACGCACAGATATACATAGACACATACAGACACACAGATATACATACATAGACACATTCTAATACATATATGAATGATATACATAATAGACATACAGATACACACGCACAGATATACATGCATAGACACATACAAATACATACTGATATACATACATAGACACATACACATACGCACAGATATACATACATAGACGAATACCGATACACACACATGGATATACGTACATAGACACATACAGATACACACACACAGATATACATACATAGACACATGCAGATACACACATGCACAGATATACATACATAGACACATACAGATACACATACACAGGTATACATACATAGACACATACAGATGCACATACACAGACATACACAGAGACACGTACAGATACACATACACAGATATACATACATAGACACATACACACACAGATATACATACATAGACACATACAGATACACTCAGATATACATATATAGACACATACACAGACATAAACACAGATATACATACATAGACACATATACGGATATACATACAAAGATACATACAGATACACATGCACACATAAACATACATAGACACATACAGATGCACATACACAGACATACATACATAGACACATATAGATATAGATATATATGTACAGAGACACATACAGATACACATACGCACAGATATACATACATAGACACATGCAGATACACACAGATATACATAGGCACATACTAATACATACACGCACAGATATACATACATAGACATACAGATACATACGCATATACAGACATAGACACATACAGATACACACATGCACAGATGTACATACATAGACACATGCAGATACACACAGATATACATACATAGACACATACTAACACAAACATGCACAGATATACATACATAGACATACAGATACACACACGCACAGATATACATACATAGACACATACAGATACGCACAGATATACATACATAGGCACATACAGATACACATACGCACAGATATACATAGACACATACAGATACACAGATATACATACATAGACACATGCAGATACACACACAGATATACATACATAGACACATACAGATACACACACAGACAGACATAGACACATACACATACACACATACAGATATACCTACATAGACAGATACAGATACACACGCACAGATATACATACATAGACACAAGATACACACATGTAGATATACATACATAGACACATACAGATACATACACGCACAGATATACATACATAGACATATACAGATACACATATGCAGATATAGATACATAGACACACATACAGATACACACACAGATATACATACATAGACACATACAGATACATACACGCACAGATATACATACATAGACACATACAGAAACGCATACACAGATATACATACATAGACGCAGATACATACATGCACAGATATTCATACATAGACACATACAGATACACACATGCACAGATGTATGTACGTAGACACATACAGATACACATATGCACAGATATACATGCATAAACACATTCAGATACACACACAGATATACATACATAGACACATACTAATACATACATGCACAGATATACATAATAGACATGCAGATACACATACGCACAGATATACATACATAGACACAGGCTGATACACACACAGATATACTTACATCGACACATACAGATACACACACACAGATATACATACATAGACACAAACAGATGCACATACACAGATATACATAGATAGACACATACAGATACACATATACAGATATTCATACATAGACACATACAGATACACACACACAGATATACATATATAGACGCATACAGATACATACACGCACAGATATACATACATAGACACATACAGATACACACACACAGATATACATATATAGACGCATACAGATACATACACGCACAGATATACATACATAGACACAGATACACATAGACACATACGCATACACACACAAAGATATACATGCATAGACAGATACAGATACACATGCACAGATATACATACATAGACACAAGATACACACACGTAGATATGCATACATAGACACATACAGATACATACACGCACAGATATACATACATAGACACACACAGATACACATACGCAGATATGGATACATAGGCACATACAGATACACACACAGATATACATACATAGACACATACAGATACGCATACACAGATATACATACATAGACACAGATACATGCACGCACAGATATTCATACATAGACACGTACAGATACACACATGCACAGATGTATGTACATAGCAACATACAGATACACATATGCACAGATATACATACATAAACACATTCAGATAGACACACAGATATACATACATAGACACATACTAATACATACATGCACAGATTTACATAATAGACATGCAGATACACATACGCACAGATATACATACATAGACACAGGCTGATACACACACAGATATACTTACATCGACACATACAGATACACACACACAGATATACATACATAGACACATACAGATACACATACACAGATATTCATACATAGACACATACAGATACACGCACACAGATATACATACATAGACGCATACAGATACATACACGCACAGATATACATACATAGACACATACAGATACACACACAGATATACATACATAGACACATACAGATACACACACAGACATACATACATAGACACAAACAGATATACGTATGCACAGATATACATACATAAACACATGCACATACACACAGATATACATACATAGACACATTCTAATACATACATGAATGGATATACATAATAGACATACAGATACACACGCACAGACATACATGCATAGACACATACAAATACATACTGATATACATACATAGACACATACCCATACACATACGCACAGATATACATACATAGACACATACAGACACACACACACAGATATACATACATAGACACATGCAGATACACACACGCACAGATATACATACATAGACACATACAGATACACATACACAGGTATACATACATAGACACATACAGATGCACATACACCGACATACACATAGACACATACAGATACACATACAGAGATATACATATATAGACGCATACAGATACACACAGATATACATGCATAGACACATACAGATACACACACAGATACACATACATAGGCACATACAGATACACACACAGATATACATACATAGACACATACAGATACGCATACACAGATATACATACATAGACACAGATACATGCACGCACAGATATTCATACATAGACACGTACAGATACACACATGCACAGATGTATGTACATAGCAACATACAGATACACATATGCACAGATATACATACATAAACACATTCAGATAGACACACAGATATACATACATAGACACATACTAATACATACATGCACAGATTTACATAATAGACATGCAGATACACATACGCACAGATATACATACATAGACACAGGCTGATACACACACAGATATACTTACATCGACACATACAGATACACACACACAGATATACATACATAGACACATACAGATACACATACACAGATATTCATACATAGACACATACAGATACACGCACACAGATATACATACATAGACGCATACAGATACATACACGCACAGATATACATACATAGACACATACAGATACACACACAGATATACATACATAGACACATACAGATACACACACAGACATACATACATAGACACAAACAGATATACGTATGCACAGATATACATACATAAACACATGCACATACACACAGATATACATACATAGACACATTCTAATACATACATGAATGGATATACATAATAGACATACAGATACACACGCACAGACATATATGCATAGACACATACAAATACATACTGATATACATACATAGACACATACCCATACACATACGCACAGCTATACATACATAGACACATACAGACACACACACACAGATATACATACATAGACACATGCAGATACACACACGCACAGATATACATACATAGACACATACAGATACACATACACAGGTATACATACATAGACACATACAGATGCACATACACCGACATACACATAGACACATACAGATACACATACAGAGATATACATATATAGACGCATACAGATACACACAGATATACATGCATAGACACATACAGATACACACACAGATACACATACATAGACACATACAGATAAACATACGCAGATATAGATACATAGGCACATACAGAAACACACACACAGATATACATACATAGACACATACAGATACGCATGCACAGATGTACATATATAGGCACATACAGAAACACACACACAGATATACATACATAGACACATACAGATACATATATGCACAGATATTCATACATAGACACATACAGATACACACATGCACAGATATACATACATAGACACATACAGATATACATATGCACAGATATACATACATAAACACATGCAGATACACACACAGATATACATACATAGACACATACTAATACATACATGTACAGATATACATATTAGACATGCAGATACACATATGCACAGATATACATACATAGACCCATGCAGATACACACACAGATATACATACATAGACGCATACAGATATACACACAGATATACATACATAGACACATACAGATACACACACACAGATATACATATATAGTCACAAGATACACAGATGCGGATATACATACATAGGCACATACAGATACATACATGCACAGATATACATACATAGACACATACAGATATACATATGCACAGATATGCATAGATAAACACATGCAGGTACACACACAGATATACATAACTAGACACATTCTAATACATACATGCACAGATATACATAATAGACATACAGATACACACACGCACAGATATACATGCATAGACACATACAAATACATACTGATACACATACATAGACACATACAGATACACATACGCACAGATATACATACATAGACACATACAGATACACACACACAGATATACATACATAGACACATACAGATACACACACGCACAGATATACATACATAGACACATACAGATACACATACACAGACATACACAGAGACACGTACAGATACACATACACAGATATACATACATAGATACATACTAATAAATACATGCACAGATATACATACATAGACACATACAGATACACACACACACAGATATACATACATAGACACACACAGATACACAGATGCACAGATAAACATACATAGATACATACAGATACACACATGCACAGATGTATATACATAGACACATACAGATACACATATGCACAGACATACATACATAAACACATGCAGATACACACATAGATATACATACATAGACACATACTAATACATACATGCACAGATATACATATTAGACATGCAGATACACATATGCACAGATATACATACATAGACACATGCAGATACACACACAGATATACATACATAGACACATGCAGATACACACACATAGATATACATACATAGACACATACAGATACACACACACGGATATACATATATAGTCACAAGATACACAGATGTGGATATACATACATAGACATATACAGATACACACATGCACACCTAAACATACATAGACATATACAGATATACATATGCACAGATATGCATAGATAAACACATGCAGATACACACACAGATATACATACATAGACACATACAAATACATACTGATATACATACATAGACACATACAGATACACATACGCACAGATATACATACATAGACGCATATAGATACACACACACGGATATACGTACATAGACACATACAGATACACATACGCACAGATTTACATACATAGACGCATACAGATACACACACACGGATATACGTTCATAGACACATACAGATGCACACATACACAGATATACATACATAGATACATACTAATAAATACATGCACAGATATACATACATAGACACATACAGATACACACACACAGATATACATACATAGACACACACAGATGCACAGATAAACATCCATAGATACATACAGATACGCACACAGATATACATACATAGACACATACACACACAGATATACATACATAGACACATACAGATACACTCAGATATACATACATAGACACATACACAGACATAAACACAGATATACATACATAGACACATACAGATAAACATGCACACATATGCATACATAGACACATACATAGATATACATACAAAGACACATACAGATACACATACACAGATATACATACATAGACACGTACAGATACACACAGATATACATACATAGACACATACAGATACACATACGCACAGATATACATAGACACATACAGATACACAGACATACATACATAGACACATACAGATGTAGATATATATACACAGAGACACGTACAGATAAACACATGCACAGTTGTACATACATAGACACATACAGATACACATACGCACAGATATACATACATAGACACATACAGATACACACATGTACAGATGTACATACATAGACACATACAGATACACATATGCACAGATATACATACATAAACACATTCAGATACACACACAGATATACATACATAGACACATACTAATACATACATGCACAGATATACATATTAGACATGCAGATACACATACGCACAGATATACATACATAGACACATGCAGATACACACAGAGATACACACACAGATATACATACATAGACGCATGCAGATACACACACACAGATATACATACATAGACACACACACAGATATACATATATAGTCACAAGATACACAGATGCGGATATACATACATAGACACATACTAATACATACATGAACAGATATACATACATAGACACATACAGATATACATATGCACAGATATGCATAGATAAACATGCAGATACACACACAGATATACATACATAGACACATACTAATACATACATGCACAGATATACATAATAGACATACAGATACACACACGCGCAGATATACATGCATAGACACATACAAATACATACTGATATACATACATAGACACATACAAATACATACTGATATACATAC
This sequence comes from Chiloscyllium plagiosum, assembly GCF_037043375.1. Lineage (NCBI taxonomy): Eukaryota > Metazoa > Chordata > Chondrichthyes > Orectolobiformes > Hemiscylliidae > Chiloscyllium > Chiloscyllium plagiosum. The sequence goes on from NW_028270141.1 coordinate 150,585,876, forward strand.
ATAGACGCATATAGATACACACACACACGGATATACATACATAGACACATACAGATACACACACACACAGATATACATACATAGACACTTACAGATACAGATACACACGCACAGATATACACACATAGACACAAGATACACACACGTAGATATACATACATAGACACATACAGATACATACACGCACAGATATACATACATAGACACACACAGATGCACAGATAAACATACTTAGATACATAAAGATACACACACAGATATACATACATAGACGCATGCAGATACACACACACAGATATACATACATAGACACATACAGATGCACATACACAGACATACATACATAGACACATACAGATACACATGCACAGATGTACATACATAGACACATGCAGATACACACATGCACAGATATACATACATAGACACCTACAGATATACATATGCACAGATATACATAGATAAACACATGCAGATACGCACACAGATATACATACATAGACACATACTAATACATACATGCACAGATATACATAATAGACATACAGATACACACACGCGCAAATATACATGCATAGACACATACAAATACATACTGATATACATACATAGACACATACAGATACACATACGCACAGATATACATACATAGACGCATATAGATACACACACACGGATATACGTACATAGACACATACAGATACACACACACACAGATATACATACATAGACACATACAGATATAGATACACACGCACAGATATACACACATAGACACAAGATACACACACATAGATATACATACATAGACACATACAGATACATACACGCACAGATATACATACAGATACACATACGCAGATATAGATACATAGCCACATACAGATACACATACAAATATACATACATAGACACATACAGATACATACATGCACAGATATACATACATAGACACATACAGATACACACATGCACAGATGTATATACATAGACACATACAGATACACATATGCACAGATATACATACATAAACACATGCAGATACACACACAGATATACATACATAGACACATACTAATACATACACAGATATATTTACATCGACACATACAGATACACACACACAGATATACATACATAGACACATACAGACACACACACATATACATAAACACACACACATGCACACATACAGAGATATACATACATAGACCCACACACTCACCGGATAGTTAGACACACACATGGATGCACACACACACAGATATACATACATAGACCCACAATGTCCCACATAGACACACGTGCAGATGCACACACACAGATATACATACATAGACACAGACAGTCACATACAGACACACACATAGATGCACACAGGCAGTCTGTCATACACACACATATACATACACAGACCTACACGTTCCTGGACAGACAGACACACCGACGCACATGTTAAATATATTTTGTTGCAATTGCAAGGTCTGCATTAATATTTTAAACAGGATGAATGTAATATATTTCTACGATATTAATAAAAAATAAAAACCAATGAAAAATCTGCAGAAACTGACGTTTTAATTCTTCTGTAAAATCAATTCTGGAATCCACAGCACAGATGCTCCACCTTCACTCGGAAACCATGAGGGTGTTTCTGTGTGTGAAAGGAACACATTCATTATGTGGGGTTTACAATGCAGTGTTCAGCTGTTACTTCATGTATGTTAGGACAGGTTTAATGGACTGTTTAGCTGGTTGTTAATGTTTATTAAGACAGGTTCTCAATGTGAGGGCAGGACTTTGTCTCCACAAGGACTCTGCTGTGGTCATTATTACGCATCGATGTTTCAGGCATAATCCCTTCATCAGGAATGAATTGATAAAGGGCTAATGCCCGAAACGTCGATTCTCCAGCTCCTCGGATGCTGCCTGACCTGCTGTGCTTTTCCAGCACCACACTCTCGGCTCTGATGTCCAACATCTGCAGTCCTCACTGTTACCGAATCCTTGTGGAGACAAAGTTCCGCCTTCACATTGAGGGTACCCTCTATCGTGTTGTGTGGTACTATCACAGTGATAAATGGGACAGACTTTAAACTGATCTAGAAGCTCAAGACTAGACATCCATGAGGTGCTGTGGGCCATCCATAGTGGCAGAACTGTACTCCAGCACACACTGCAACCTCATGGCCTGGCACATCCCTCACTCAACCATTACCATCGAGCCAGGGGACCAACCCTGTTTCAATGGAGAGTGCAGGAGGGCATGCCAGGAGCAGGACCAGGCATACTTGAAGATGAGGTGTAACCTGGTGAAGCTACCAAACAGGACTACTTGCATATCAAACAGCATAAACAGCAAGTGATAGACAGAACTAAGCGATCCCACAAGTAATGGGCGGCACGGTGGCACAGTGGTTAGCACTGCTGCCTCACAGCGCCAGAGACCCGGGTTCAATTCCCACCTCAGGTGACTGACTGTGTGGAGTTTGCACGTTCTCCCCGTGTCTGCGTGGGTTTCCTCCGGGTGCTCCGGTTTCCTCCCACAGTCCAAAGATGTGCAGGTCAGGTGAATTGGCCATGCTAAATTGCCCGTAGTGTTAGGTAAGGGGTAAATGTCGGGGTATGGGTGGGTTGCGCTTCGGCGGGGCGGTGTGGACTTGTTGGGCCGAAGGGCCTGTTTCCACACTGTAATGTAATCTAATCTAATCTAACATCTAAGATCTGCAATCCTGCCACACCCAGTGACAGAACTAACTGGAGGAGGAAGTTCCATCGTTAGTCCCCTCCTCAATGATGGAAGAGCCCAGCACATTGGTGCAAGAGCTAAAGCTGAAGCAGCAATATTCAGCCGGATGTACTGAGTGGATGATCCATCTCCAGTGGTCCCCAGCATCACAGATACTGGTCTTCAGCCGATTCGTTTCACTCCACGTGAAATCAAAAAACAGTTGGAGGCACAGGCTATGGGTCCTGACAATGTTCCACAATAATGCAGAAGGCTTGTTCTTCAGATGTTGCCACCCCCCCCCCCCCCCCCCCCCCTAGCCAAGCTCTTCCAGCGCAGTAAGAACCCTGGCATTACCCGGCAATGTGGAAAATTGCCCAGCTACGTCCTGTACACACAAAGCAGGACAGATCCAACCCGGCCAGTCACCAGCTCATCCTTCCACCACTTTGCAGATGACCAAGAGAAGACTAATTGGAGGGTGGGAGGGGGAAGCGGGGAGGGGGGATTCAGCCATTCTGTTAAAGAGTTGATATACCTCAGCAGAATGATTCCATTGTGAATGTGTCTGAATTCATTCCAATCTGTGAGATCACAGCCACAGGGATTAAAACACACCATTGGTTCATATTAGTCATGTTTTGGTACGACCGACTGAAACCAAGGGGCTGCCCAGGGTGGGGGGGGAAAGCATCTAGTCAGCGGCTCGGGGGTGGGGGAGGGTAGTTGGCTAAATTGTAGGGATGTCAGTTTAATAGTGTATTTTTATTTATTCACTCATGCGAGGTGGCACTGATTGGGCACTGTATTTATTGCCCGTCCCTAGTTGCCCCCTTGAGAAGGTGGGGGTGAGCTGCCTTCTTGAACCGCTGCAGCCCACCTGCTATAGGTTGACCCACAATGCCTTTAGGGAGGGAATTCCAGGATTCTGATCCTGCGACAGTGAAGGAACGGTGATATATTTTCAAGTCAGGAGGGTGAGTGGTTTGGAGGGGAACTTACAGGGTGGTGGTGTTCTCATGTATCTGCTGCCCTTGTCCTTTGTAATGGAAGTGGTCATGGGTTTGGAAAGTGCTGTCTGAGGATCTTTGGTGAATTTCTGCAGGGCCTCTTGTAGATAGTACACACTGCTGCTACTGAGCATCAGTCAGTTAGGCTTTAAGATCATTATAAATAGGAACAGGAGTGGGCCATTCGGCCCCTCGAGCCTGCTCTGCCAGTCAATAGGAACATGGCTGATCTGATATTCCTCACATCCACTTTCCTGCCTTTTTCACATGATCCTAGCTCCCTCTACTGATGAAGAATCTATCTCTTTCAGCCTTAGTTATGTACAGGAACCCTGTCCCTACAGCTCTCTATGGCAAGCTGTTCCACAACAATTCAGAACCCTCACAGAGGAAAACATACCCCCTCACCTCAGTCTTAAATTGGCACTGCTTTGTTCTGAGACAATGATTAAGGGAGGGAGTGATGTTTGTGGATGTGGTGCCTATCAACCGGCTGCTTTGTCCTGGATGGTGTCAAGCATCTTGAGTGTTGTTGGAGCTGCACCATCCAGGCAAGTGCTCCATCACACTCCTGACTTAGACAATAGACAATAGAAATAGATGCAGGAGTAGGCCATTCTGCCCTTCGAGCCTGCACCACCATTCAATATGATCATGACTGATCATCCTTAATCAGTATCCTGTTCCTGCCTTATCTCCATAACCCTTGATTCCACTATCCTTGAGAGCTCTATCCAACTCTTTCTTAAATGAATCCAGAGACTGGGCCTCCACTGCCCTCTGGGGCAGAGCATTCCATACAGCCACCACTCTCTGGGTGAAGAAGTTTCTCCTGAGCTCTGTCCTAAATGATCTACCCCGTATTTTTAAGCTGTGTTCTCTGGTTCGGCACTCACCCATCAGCGGAAACATGTTTCCTGCCTCCAGAGTGTCCAATCCTTTAATAATCTTATATGTCTCAATCAGATCCCCTCTCAGTCTTCTAAACTCAAGGGTATACAAGCCCAGTCGCTCCAGTCTTTCAGTGTAAGGTAATTCTGCCATTCCAGGAATTGACCTCGTGAACCTACACTGTACTCCCTCAATAGCCAGAATGTCTTTTCTCAAATTTGGAGACCAGAACTGCACACAGTCCTCCAGGTGTGGTCTCACCAGGGCCCTGTACAGCTGCAGAAGAACCTCTTTACTTCTATACTCAATTCCTCTTGTTATGAAGGCCAGCATGCTATTAGCCTTCTTCACTATCTGCTGTACCTGCATGCTTACCTCCATTGGCTGGTGTACAAGAACACCCAGATCTCTCTGTACTGCCCCTTTACATAAATTAATTCCATTTAGGTAGTAATCTGCCTTCCTGTTCTTGCCACCAAAGTGGATAACCATACATTTATCCACATTAAACTGCATCTGCCATGCATCTGCCCACTCACCTAACTTGTCCAGGTCACCCTGTAATCTCCTAACATCCTCATCACATTTCACCCTGCCACCCAGCTTAGTATCATCAGCAAATTTGCTAATGTTATTACTAATACCATCTTCTATATCATTAACATATATTGTAAAAAGCTGCGGTCCCAGTACTGATCTCTGCGGTACCCCACTGGTCACTGCCTGCCATTCCGAAATGGAGCCGTTTATCACTAATCTTTGTTTCCTGTCAGCCAACCAACTTTCAATCCAAGTTAGTACTTTGCCCCCAATACCATGCGCCCTAATTTTACTCACTAACCTCCTATGTGGGACTTTATCAAAAGCTTTCTGAAAGTCCAGGTACACCACATCTACTGGATCTCCCTCATCCATCTTCAGAGTTACATCCTCAAAAAATTCCAGAAGATTAGTCAAGCATGATTTCCCCTTCATAAATCCATGCTGACTCTGACCAATCCTGTTACTACTATCCAGATGTGTCGTAATTTCATCCTTTATAATAGACTCCAGCATCTTTCCCACCACTGAGGTCAGACTCACTGGTCTATAATTTCCTATTTTCTCTCTCCCTCCTTTCTTAAAAAGTGGTACACCATTAGCCACCCTCCAATCTGCAGGAACTGATCCCGAATCTATCGAATTCTGGAAAATAATCACCAACGCATCCACGATTTCTCGAGCCACCTCCTTCAGTACTCTGGGATGTAGACCATCAGGCCCCGGGGACTTATCAGCCTTCAGACCTAACAGTCTCTCCAACACCAATTCCTGGCAAATATAAATTCCCTTAAGTTCAGGTCCTTCAGCCACTGTTACCTCAGGGAGATTGCTTGTGTCTTCCCAGTGAACACCGATCTGAAGTACCAATTCAATTCTTCTGCCATTTCTTTGTTCCCCGTAATATATTCCCCTGTTTCTGTCTTCAAGGGCCCAATTTTAGTCTTTACCATTTTTTTCCCTTTCACATACCTAAAAAAACTTTTACTATCCTCCTTAATATTATTGGTCAGTTTACCTTCGTACCTCATTTTTTCTCTGCATATTTCCTTCTTAGTAATCCTCTGTTGTTCTTTAGAAGCTTCCCAGTCCTCCGTTTTCCCACTTATCTTTGCTATGTTATACTTTTTCTCTTTTAACTTTATATGTTTCTTAACTTCCCTCGTCAGCCACGGCCACCCCTGCATCCTCATAGGATCTTTCTTCCTTTTTGGAATGAGCTGATCCTGCATCTTCTGCATTATACACAGAAATATCCGCCATTGTTCCTCCACTGTCATCCCTACTAAGGTATTGCACCATTGAACTTTGGCCAGCTCCTCCCTCATAGCTCCATAGTTCCCTTTATTCAACAGAAATATTGTCACTTCCGATTGTACCCTCTCCCTCTCAAATTGCAGATTGAAGCTTATTGTATTACGGTCACTACTTCCCAATGGCTCCTTCACTTCGAGGTCCCTGATCAATTCTGGTTTGTTGCACACTACCAGATCCAGAATCGCCTTCTCCCTGGTAGGCTCCAGCACCAGCTGTTTTAAGAATCCATCTCGGAGGCACTCCACAAAGTCTCTTTCTTGAGGTCCAATACCATTCTGATTCTCCCAGTCTACCTGCATGTTAAAATCCCCCATAACAACTGTAGTAACATCTTTGCGACAGGCCAATTTCAGCTCCTTATTCAACTTACACACTACATCCAGACTACTGTTTGGGGGCTTGTAGGTAACTCCCAAGAGGGTCTTTCTACCCTTAGAATTTCTCAGCTCTATCCATACTGACTCTACATCTCCTGATTCTAGGTCCCCCCGCGCAAGGGACTGAATATCATCCCATACCAACAGGGCCACCCCACCCCCTCTGCCTGTCAGTCTGTCCTTACGAAAGCACGTGTAGCCTTGAATATTCATTTCCCAGGCCCTGTCCACTTGAAGCCACGTCTCAGTTATCCCCACAATATCGTATCTGCCAATTTCCAAAAGAGCCTCAAGCTCATCCATCTTATTTCTAATGCTTCGTGCATTCATGTATAGTATTTTTAATTTGTTACTGCCCTCACTCTTGTGCCTTGTAGATGGTGGACAGGCTTTGGGGAGTCAGGAGGTGAGTTACTCGCTGCAGTATTCCTAGCTTCTGACCTGCGGCTTGATTATCTCCTATTGGTGATGGTCAATGCCTGGCATTTGTGTGGCATGAATGTTACTTCCACTTGGCAATCCCAAAGCTGGATATTGTCTCGGTCTCACCACAGGTAAACCTAGACTGCTTCTGTATCTGAAATCTGCTTCTCCCTCTGTATCAATGCTGCCAGACCCTCTGTTTGTCTGCATTCATTTTCTGTGTATGTTCCAGATTTCCAACATCCAACACTGACAGGGGTTAGGATATGTATTGATGAGTGAGAAATAGGAAGCAAAGCTGTCAAGTCTTGCAGACTAAATTCCTCCAAAAAAATCTCAATGCAACTCACACTTTCCAATGGATAGCAACAAATTCCCCTCCACAAAGTCCAGCTTTCAAATAACTTTTTATGTACTAGTGGGTTGTGTTGCATTGTTGACAGTAACTTGCAGGATGTGCTTTGTGTATTTCTATCTATTGTCATCACATATTCGGGATTTCAGGTAGGTAGCTTGCTATTCATCACTAATGCATGCTCCTGTCATCCTTAGTTTTGGGAAAAGGAGGCAGGTTGTTGGAGAAGCGCAGAAGGTTTGGTTTGCTGGAAGCAGTTTTATCAGAAGCGTCCTGGAGAAAATAATGAGCTCAATGGGATTTCCTTCATTTTTTTGGTCTCCTGCTCCTCCTTAATCTGTTTTTATCCAGTGCATCACGGCTGTCACATCATTTCTGAAATCCTGCCCCCTAAACTTTCTCTGTTCACTCTTCCCACGAGCACATGATTCTTTACTCTTGGTGCTCATTGTCTTCAGTCCTCAAATTTGTCATCGTCCTTAGGCTTCAGCTTCTTCATCTCGTTAGCCTTCAGAATGCACCTTACATTCCCTCTCTGTCCTTGTCTCTCACTCATCCTTGCCCTCTCTCTCCTTCGTAACCTCAATTAGATTACATTACAGTGTAGAAACAGGCCCTTTGGCCCAACAACTCCACACCGACCCGCCGAAACGCAACCCACCCAGACCCATTCCCCTACGTTTACCCCTTCACCAAACACTAGAGGCAATTTAGCACGGCCAATTCACCTGACCTGACCTGACTGTGGGAGGAAACCGGAGCACCCGGAGGAAACCCACGCAGACATGGGGAGAATGTGCAAACTCCGCACAGTCAGTCGCCTGAAGCAGGAATTGAACCCAGGTCTCTGGTGCTGTGAGGCGGCAGTGCTAACCACTGTGCCACCGTGCTGACCACGGTGATTTCCTTCCCTGTCTTCCTCTGCTTTACCCACCTCCCCTTCTTTCTCTTCACCTCCATCTCCTCTGCTTCCCTCCCATCTTCTCCCCCTCTCTCGGGTTTTGTCTATTCCTTGTAAATATGGTCTGTCTGCATGGAGTCTCGATGTCAGGAAAGTGTAGCCTGTCTGGGAAGGCCGTCTGTGCTGCAGACCTTGCTGTTAACGGCCTGTTTGATTATCGCAGCTTTCCTATTGATAGTGGGTTTCCTAAAGTGAACATCAGACTTGAGACTAGGATGGGGGTCAGCATTTGCCTCCTGGAGCCTGCTGCACTGCCTGATGGGATCACAGCCCCCAGGCTCGCTCTCGTTTGTGAGCTCAGTCTGAATTGTTAGTGAAGAATTGATCTTCATGAATTCTCCACTCTAGGGAGGGGATGGGTGATAACCTGGAGCAGATCTGCTGGCCTTGGGAGCTCGGGAGATATTGGAAATGTTAACCAGTACTGAAGAAGGGAAACTCTTTCCTGTGAGTGAAGGTTACATTCATCAGGTTTAATATTCTCCTAAATCCACAGAACCTCGAGTTTAATCTAATCGCTGTGTCAAAATGATTAAAGGAAGTAAACCTCAATTATTGAGCTAGAGTTATGGAGGGTTATGGGTCAAGTGCAACCAAATGGGATTAGTCTAAATTGTGAAAACTGGGCAGCCACAGGCAGGTTGGGCCGAAGGGCCAGTTTCCATGCTGTTGACCTCGATGACTATATTCAAGGTGATGTCATTAATCATTGCTTCAAACAAAGGACTTTGGAAATCTGGAATCCTCACCTTTACCTTTCTCAGACTGAAAAATTCAAAGCACAGATCAATAGGTTTATACAACACGGGAGGGGCAGGTCCAAAATAGAACCCTGCTTCGGACACAATTAGAGTGTTGTATCCAGTACAGTTTAGAGAAGACCTGAGGGACCTGGGGAGGGTAGTCATGGTAACGAGGTCAGCCAGGCTGGATGTCATAGGGAATGTGTTCCCAGATTGGGGCTGTCAATCTGGTCCAATCAGGGAGCCCTTGCTGACATAACAGGATGAATGTCGGGGATATCGGGTCCCCTGAATGTCTGACTCAGTGACAGCCCGTACCATTGTCACAAGCCATGCATTTGTAAATAAAGGGCAATTGGTGATGGGATGCCAGCCTCTGAAGAGCTATTTCAGTGCAGAGATTTACCAGAAGGCTTGCAGGAATGGAACGGGGTTTAGGGCAGTGGGTTAGGGAGGTTAGTTACATGGATCAATTGGAGGAACTGAAGATTATTCTCCTCACAGCAAAGATTGAGAGGTAATATAATGAAGCTGTGTAATGTTATATAAGGAGGTGTATTATATTATATAATGGAGGTGGACTATGTTATATAATGGAGGTATATTATATTATATGACGGAGGTGTGTAATGTTATATGATGGAGGTGTGTGATGTTATATGACTAAGGTGTGTGATGTTATATGATGGAGGTGTGTAATGTTATATGATGGAGGTGTGTGATGTTATATGACTAAGGTGTGTGATGTTATATGACGGGGGTGTGTAACGTTATATGATGGAGGTGTGTAATGTTATATGATGGAGGTGTGTGATGTTATATGATGGAGGTGTGTGATGTTATATGACTAAGGTGTGTGATGTTATATGACGAGGGTGTGTAACGTTATATGATGGAGGTGTGTAACGTTTTATGATGGAGGTGTGTAATGTTATATGATGGTGGTGTGTAATGTTATATGACGGAGGTGTGTAATGTTATATGACGGAGATGTGTAACGTTATATGACGGGGTATGTAACGTTATATAACGGAGGTGTGTAACGTTATATGACGGAGGTGTGTAATGTTATATGACGGAGGTGTGTAACTTTATATGACGGAGGTGTGTAATGCTATATGACGGTGGTTTGTAATGGTATATGACGGAGATGTGTAATGGTACATGACGGAGGTGTGTAACGTTATATGACGAAGGTGTGTAACGTTATATGACGGAGGTGTGTAATGTTATATGACGGAGATGTGTAACGTTATATGACGGAGGTGTGCAACGTTATATGACGGAGGTGTGTAATGTTATATAACGGAGGTGTGTAACATTATATGACGGAGGTGTGTAATGTTATATATTGGAGGTGTGTAATGTTATATGATGGAGGTGTGTAATGTTACATGATGGAGGAGTGAAATGTTATATGACGGAGGTGTGTAATGTTATATGACGGAGGTGTGTAATGTTATATGATGGAGGTGTGTAATGTTACATGATGGAGGAGTGAAATGTTATATGTTGGAGGTGCGTAATGTTATATGACGGAGGTGTGTAACGTTATTTGACGGAGGTGTGTAACGTTATATGACGAAGGTGTTTAACGTTATATGACGGAGGTGTGTAACGTTATATGACGGGGTATGTAACGTTATGTGACGGAGGTGTGTAACGTTATATAACGGAGGTGTGTAACGTTATATGACGGAGGTGTGTAATGTTATATGAAGGAGGTGTGTAATGTTATATGTTGGGGGTGTGTAATGTTATATGATGGAGGTGTGCAATGTTATATGACGAAGGTGTGTAACGTTATATGACGGAGGTGTGTAACGTTATATAACGGAGGTGTGTAACGTTATTTGACGGAGGTGTGTAACGTTATATAACGGAGGTGTGTAACGTTATATGACGGAGGTGTGTAACGTTATATAACGGAGGTGTGTAATGTTATATGAAGGAGGTGTGTAATGTTATATAACGGAGGTGTGTAACGTTATATAACGGAGGTGTGTAACGTTATATAACGGAGGTGTGTAATGTTATATGAAGGAGGTGTGCACTGAAATAGCTCTTCAGAAACTGGCATCCCAGCACCAATTGACCTTTATTTACATGACTGAGGTGTGTAATGTTATATGTCGGAGGTGTGTAGCGTTATATGACGGAGGTGTGTAACGTTATATGATGGAGGTGTATAACGTTATATGACAGAGGTGTGTAACGTTATATAGCGGAGGTGTGTAATGCTATATGACGGTGGTGTGTACTGTTATATGATGGAGGTCCGTAACGTTATATGACAGAGGTGTGTCATGTTATATGACAGAGGTGTGTAATGTTATATGATGGAGGTGTGTAATGTTATATGACGGAGACGTGTAACGTTATATGATGGAGGTGTGTAATGTTATATGATGTAGGTGTGTAATGTTATATGATGGAGGTGCGTAACGTTATATGACGGAGGTGTGTCATGTTATATGACGGAGGTGTGTAATAGTATATGATGGAGATGTGTAATGTTATATGATGGTGGTTTGTGATGTTATATGATGGAGGTGTGTAACATTATATGACGGAGGTGTGTAATGTTATATGACGGAGACGTGTAACGTTATATGATGGAGGTGTGTAGCGTTATATGACGGAGGTGTGTAATGTTATATGACGGAGGCGTGCGATGTTATATGATGGAGGTGTGTAACATTATATGACGGAGGTGTGTAATGTTATATGATGGAGGTGTGTAATGTTATATGACGGAGACGTGTAACGTTATATGACGGAGGTGTGTAATGTTATATGACAGAGGTGTGTAATGTTATATGAAGGAGGTGTGTAATGTTATATGATGGAGGTGTGTAACATTATATGACGGAGGTGTGTAATGTTATATGACGGAGGTGTGTAATGTTATATGACGGAGCCGTGTAACGTTATATGACGGAGGTGTGTAATGTTATATGACAGAGGTGTGTAACGTTATATGACGGAGGTGTGTAATGTTATATGACGGAGGTGTGTAATGTTACATCACGGAGGTGTGGGATATTATATGATGGAGGTGTGTAATGTTATATGACGGAGGTGTGTAACGTTATATCATGGAGGTGTGTAACGTTATATGACGGAGGTGTGTAATGTTATATGACGGAGGTGTGTAACGTTATATGACGGAGGTGTGTAATGTTATATGACGGAGGTGTGTAATGTTATTTGACGGAGGTGTGTAATGTTATTTGACGGAGGTGTGTAATGTTATATAACGGAGGTGTGTAACGTTATATGATGGAGGTGTGTAACTTTATATGACGGAGGTGTGTCATGTTATTTGAAGGAGGTGTGTAACGTTATATGACGGAGGTGTGTAATGTTCTATGACGGAGGTGTGTAATGTTATATAACGGAGGTGTGTAACGTTATATGATGGAGGTGTGTAACTTTATATGACGCAGGTGTGTCATGTTATATGACGGAGGTGTGTAATGTTATATGACGGAGGTGTGTCATGTTATATGACGGAGATGTGTAATGGTATATGATGGAGGTGTGTCATGTTATATGAAGGAGGTGTGTATCGTTATATGACGGAGGTGTGTCATGTTATATGAAGGAGGTGTGTAATGTTATATGATGGAGGTGTGTCATGTTATATGAAGGAGGTGTGTATCGTTATATGACGGAGGTGTGTCATGTTATATGACGGAGGTGTGTAATGGTATATGATGGAGGTGTGTAAATTGATGACAGCGTTAGACAACGTAAAGCTGTACATTGGAGCTGAGGATTATGGGAGACAGGCAGCATTTCCAGCTCCATCATATAACATTACACACCTCCATCATATAACATTACACACCTCCATCATATAATATTACACACCTCCATCATATAACGTTACACATCTCCGTCATATAACATTACACACCTCCATCATATAACGTTACACACCTCCATCATATAACATTACACACCTCCGTCATATAATATTACACACCTCCATCATATAACGTTACACATCTCCGTCATATAACATTACACACCTCCATCATATAACGTTACACACCTCCATCATATAACATTACACACCTCCGTCATATAACATTACACACCTCCATCATATAACGTTACACACCTCCATCATATAACATTACACACCTCCATCATATAATATTACACACCTCCATCATATAACGTTACACATCTCCGTCATATAACATTACACACCTCCATCATATAACGTTACACACCTCCATCATATAACATTACACACCTCCGTCATATAACATTACACACCTCCATCATATAACGTTACACACCTCCGTCATATAACATTACACACCTCCATCATATAACGTTACACACCTCCATCATATAGCGTTACACACCTCCATCATATAACGTTACACACCTCCGTCATATAACATTACACACCTCCATCATATAACGTTACACACCTCCGTCATATAACATTACACACCTCCATCATATAACGTTACACACCTCCATCATATAACATTACACACCTCCATCATACAATGTTACACACCTCCGTCAAACAACATTACACACCTCCATCATATAACATTACACACCTCCGTCATGTAAAGTTACACACCTCCGTCATATAACATTACACACCTCCGTCACATAACGTTACACACCTCCATCATATAACATTACACACCTCCGTCATATACCATTACACACCTCTGTCATATAACATTACACACCACCGTCATATAACATTACACACCTCCATCATACAATGTTACACACCTCCGTCATACAACATTACACACCTCCATCATATAACATTACACACCTCCGTCATGTAAAGTTACACACCTCCGTCATATAACATTACACACCTCCGTCACATAACGTTACACACCTCCATCATATAACATTACACACCTCCGTCATATACCATTACACACCTCCGTCAAATAACGTTACACACCTCCGTCATATAACGTTACACACCACCGTCATATAACATTACACACCTCCGTCATATAACATTACACACCTCTGTCATATAACATTACACACCACCGTCATATAACATTACACACCTCCATCATATAACATTACACACCTCCGTCATATAACATTACATATCTCCGTCAAATAACGTTACACACCTCCGTCAAATAACGTTACACACCTCCATCATATAACGTTACACACCTCCGACATATACCATTACACGCCTCCGTCAAATAACATTACACACCTCCGTCTTATAACATTACACACCACCGTCATATAACATTACACACCTCCGTCATATAACATTACACACCTCCGTCATATAACATTACACACCTGCGTAATATAACGTTACACACCTCCGTCATATAACATTACACACCTCCGTCATATAACGTTACACACCTCCATCATATAACGTTACACACCTCCGTCAAATAACGTTACACACCTCCGTCATATAACATAACACACCTCCATCAAATAACGTTACACACCTCCATCAAATAACGTTACACACCTCCGTCAAATAACGTTACACACCTCCGTCAAATAACGTTACACACCTCCATCATATAACATTACACACCTCCGTCAAATAACGTTACACACCTCCGTCAAATAACGTTACACACCTCCGTCAAATAACGTTACACGCCTCCATCATATAACGTTACACACCTCCGTCATATAACATTACACACCTCCATCATATAACGTTACACACCTCCATCATATAACGTTACACACCTCCATCATATAACATTACACACCTCCGTCAAATAACGTTACACACCTCCGTCATATAACATTACACACCTCCGTCAAATAACGTTACACGCCTCCATCATATAACGTTACACACCTCCGTCATATAACATTACACCCCTCCGTCATATAACATTACACACCTCCGTCAAATAACGTTACACACCTCCGTCATATAACATTACACACCTCCGTAATATACCGTTACACACCTCCGTCAAATAACGTTACACACCTCCGTCATATGACATTACACGTCTCCGTCATATAACATTACACACCTCCGTCATATAACGTTACACACCTCCGTCAAATAACGTTACACACCTCCATCATATAACATTACACACCTCCGTCAAATAGCGTTACACACCTCCGTCATATAACATTACACACCTCCGTCATATAACATTACACACCTCCGTAATATAACCTTACACACCTCCGTCAAATAACGTTACACACCTCCGTCATATAACGTTACACACCTCCGTCATATAACATTACACACCTCCATCATATAACATTACACCCCCCCGTCATATAACATTACACACCTCCGTAATATAACATTACACACCTCCGTCATATAACATTACACACCTCCGTCATATAACCTTACACACCTCCAACATATAACATTTCACTCCTCCGTCATATAACATTACACACCTCTGTCATATAACATTACACACCTCTGTAATATAACATTACACACCTCCGTAATATAACGTTACACACCTCCGTAATATAACGTTACACACCTCCGTAATATAACATTACACACCTCCGTCATATAACATCACATGATGTTATATGACGGAGGTGTGTAACTTTATATGATGGACGTGTGTAACCTTATATGATGGAGGTGTGTAACTTTATATGATGGACGTGTGTAACGTTATATGACGGAGGTGTGTAACATTATATGACGGAGGTGTGTAATGTTATATGATGTAGGTGTGTAATGTTTTATGACGGAGGTGTGTATCGTTATATGACGGAGGTGTGTCATGCTATATGACGGAGGTGTGTAATGGTATATGATGGAGGTGTGTAAATTGTTGACAGCGTTAGACAACGTAAAGCTGTTCACTGGAGCTGAGGATTATGGGAGACAGGCAGCATTTCCAGCTCCTTGTCCCTGCCCAGTGACTGGCTCTGGGAATGTTTATATCTCCGCAATGTCAGAGACGGGTTCGGCTGTGAGGCCTCCTCAGTTTGAGAACAGGTTTAGTAAGCTGACCGCAGGCAGATAGAAATGTTGTAATCGTTCCATCTTGTGGAAATGTTGTAATGGCAATGAGGAACTTGGATGTTGCATTGTTCCACAAGATGTCACCACACTGAATTTCACTTGTCCATGTTAACCTGGTATTTAGCTCCTTGCTCCCTGACAGCCTGCAGCAGAACTGAGTGACCCTTGTGTGATGTCTTGATCATCTAACTGGCAGTGTTCATTCTCAGTTGACTTAAACCCTTCATTATTGTCCCCTGTCCAGGTATAGCAACAATTAACAATGATTGGGACTAAACTGTAGTCCATTCACCTTCCTCTTTCTCATCCCACTCATTCCCACTCTCCAACATCTCCTTCATTCTGCTCCTGTTGAAGTTAGGGCTTTTCCACCTGATGATGTGCTAGAGAAACTCAGCGGTCTGTCAGTATCTGTGGAGAGAGAAAGCAGAGTTACTGTTTGAGTCCAATATGACTGTTCTTCAGAACTCTTCCTCTTCCTCTCAGGCAGTAAACAAGGGAAGTTCTGAAGATGAGCCACATCAGACTCTGCTCCTCTCTCTCTCCATGGAGATGTCCAGACCTGCTGAGTTCCTGCATCTCTTTCTGTTTTTATATCAGATCTCCAGCATCTGCAGGACTGTATACTTCTTACATTGCACATAGTTAATTGCCAATCTAAACTTTAGCACATAAGAACTGCTTTTAAACAAATATCCTGCCAGTTGATCCATTTGTGCTGCCCTCATTTCCTGACATTAAATCCCACAAAATCGTCGCACGTGTAACCCTTCAGTAATGTTGCCTGACACATAAATAGAAACATGGAACATAGATTATAGAACAATACAACGCAGAACAGGCCCTTCAGCCCTCAATGCGAATGAATCTAAGCCCATACCCGGACACTATCCCATCATCATCCATGTGCTTATCTAAGGATTGTTTAAATCTCCCTAATGCTGCTGAGTTAACAGCACTGGCAGGCAGGGAATTCCACGCCCTTACCACTCTCTGAGTAAAGAACCTGCCTCTGACATCTGTCTTAAATCTATCACCCCCTCAATTTGTAACTATGTCCCCTTGTACAAGCTGACGTCATCATCCTAGGAAAAAGACTTTCACTGTCTACCCTATCTAATCCTCTGATCATCTTGTATGTCTCTATCAAATCCCCTCTTAGCCTTCTTCTCTCCAATGAGGACAGACCCAAGTCTCTCAGGCTTTCTTCATAAGTCATTCCCTCCAGACCAGGCAACATTCTGGTAAATTTCCTCTGCGCCTTTTCCAATGCTTCCACATCCTTCCTGTAATGGGGCGACCAGAACTGTACACAATATTCCCAAGTGCGGCCGCACTAGCATTTTGTATAGTTGCAGCATGACATTACAGCTCCAGAAATAATCCCACTACCAATGAAATCTAACACACCGTATGCCTTCTTAACAGCACTATCCACCTGGGTGGCAACTTTCAGGGATCTATGTACATGGACTCCAAGATTCCTCTGCACATCCACACTACCAAGAATCTTTCCATTGACCCAGTATTCTGCCTTCCTGTTATTCTTCCCAAAGTGCATCACCTCACATTTATCTGCACTGAACTCCATTTGCCACCTCACAGCCCAATTCCGCAGTTTATTCAAGTCCCCCTGCAACCTGTAACATTCTTCCACACTGTCCACTACTCCACCGACTTTAGTGTCATTTGCACATTTACTAACCCATCCACCTACATCTGCGTCTAAGTCATTTATAAAAATGACAAACAGCAGTGGTCCCAAAACAGATCCTTGTGGCACACCACTAGTCATAGAGTTGTAGAGACGTACAACACAGAAACAAACCCTTCGGTCAAACCCGTCCAGCGACCAGATATCCCAACCCAATCTAGTCCCACCTGCCAGTACCCGGCCCATATCCCTCCAAACCCTTCCTATTCATATACACATCCAAATGCCTCTTAAATGTTGCAATTGTACCAGCCTCCACCACATCCTCTGGCAGCTCATTCCATACACGTACCGTGCTCTGCGTGAAAAAGTTGCCTCTTAGGTCTATTTTATATCTTTCCCCTCTCACCCTAAACCTACGCCCTCTAGTTCTGGACTCCCCGACCCCAGGGAAAAGACTTTGTCTATTTACCCTATCCATGTCCCTCATAATTTTGTAAACCTCTATAAGGTCATCCCTCAGCCTCCAACACTCCAGGGAAAACAGCCCCAGCCTGTTCAGCCTCTCCCTGTAGCTCAAATCCTCCAACCCTGGCAACATGCTTGTAAATCTTTTCTGAACCCTTTCAAGTTTCACAACATCTTTCCGTTAGGAAGGAGACCAGAATTGCACGCAGTATTCCAACTGTGGCCTAACCAATGTCCTGTACAGCTGCAACATGACCTCCCACCTCCTGTTCTCAATACACCGACCAATAAAGGAAAGCATACCAAACGCCTTCTTCACTATCCTATCTACCTGCGACTCCACTTTCAAGGAGCTATGAACCTGCACTCAAAAGTCTCTATTCAGCAACACTCCCTAGGACCTTACCATTAAGTGTATAGGTCCTGCTAAGATTTGCTTTCCCAAAATGCAGCACCTCGCATTTATCTGATTTAACCTCCATCTGCCACCTCTCAGCCCATTGGCCCATCTGGTCCAGATCCTGTTGTAATCTGAAGTAACCCTCTTCACTGTCCACTACACCTCCAATTTTTAGTATTATCTGCAAACTTACTAACTGTTCCTCATATACTCGCATCATTTATGTAAATGATAAAAAGTAGAGGACCCAGCACTGATCCTTGTGGCACTCCACTGATCACAGGCCTCCAGTCTGAAAAACAACCCTCCACCACCACCCTCTGTCTTCTACCTTTGAGCCAGTTCTGTATCCAAATGGCTAGTTCTCCCTGTATTCCATGATATCTAACCCTGCTAATCAGTCTCCCATGGGGAACCTTGTCGAACGCCTTACTGAAGTCCATATAGATCTCATCTACTACTCTTCCCTCATCAATCCTCTTTGTTACTTCCTCAAAAAACTCAATCAAGTTTATGAGACATGATGTCCCACGCACAAAACCATGTTGACTATCCCTAATCAGTCCTTGCCTTTCCAAATACATGTACATCCTGTCCCTCAGGATTCCCTCCAACAACTTGCCCACCACCGAGGTCAGGCTCATCGGTCTATAGTTCCCTGGCTTGTCTTTACTGCCCTTCTTAAATAGTGGCACCACGTTTGCCAACCTCCAGTCTTCTGGCACCTTACCTGTGACTATCGATGATACAAATATCTCAGCAAGAGGCCCAGCAATCACTTCTCTAGCTTCCCACAGAGTTCTCGGGTACACCTGATCAGGTCCTGGGGATTTATCCACCTTTAACCCATTTCAAGACATCCAGAACTTCCTCCTCTGTAATCTGGACATTTTGCAAGATGTCACCATCTATTTCCCTACAGTCTATATATTCCATATTCTTTTCCACTGATACAAAATACTGATGTAAATACTGATGCAAAATAATCGTTTAGTATCTCCCCCATTTTCTGTGGCTCCACACAAAGGCTACCTTACTGATCTTTGAGGGGCCTTATTCCCTCCCTAGTTACCCTTTTGTCCTTAATGTATTTGTAAAAACCCTTTGGATTCTCCTTAATTCTATTTGCCAATGCTATCTCATGTCCTCTTTTTGCCCTCCTGATTTCCCTATTAAGTATACTCCTACTTCCTTTTTACTCTTCTAAGGATTCACTCGATCTATTCTGTCTATACCTGACAAACCAAACCCTCAATTTCTTTAGTCATCCAGCATTCCCTATACCTACCAGGCTTTCCTTTCACCCTGACAGGAATATACTTTCTCTGGATTCTTGTTATCTCATTTCTGAAGGCTTCCCATTTTCCAGCCGTCCCTTTACCTGTGAACATTTGCCTAGTAACTGGGCTCCAGGCTGAATATTTTCCATCAACCACCACTCACTGCCTTCTTCCACAAATCCAGTTTCTAATCCAAACTGCCACATCACCCTTAATCCCATGCCTCTGAATTTTCTCCAACAGCCTACCATGCAGAACCTTACCAAAGGCTTTACTGAAGTCCATGTACACCATGTAAACTGCCCTACCCTCTCAAAAAACTCAATGAGGTTTGTGAGACACAACCTGCCCTCGACGAAACCATGTTGACTATCTGCAATCGAAATGTTGCTTGCCAGATGATTATAAATCCTATTTCTCACAATCCTTTCCAAAACTTTTCCTACAACAGAAGTAAGGCTTACTGGTCTATATGGGCGGCATGGTGGCTCAGTGGTTAGCACTGCTGCCTCACAGCACCAGGGTCCTGGGTTTGATTCTCGCCTGTCTGTGTGGAGTTTGCACATTCTCCCCGTGTCTGCATGGGTTTCCTCTGGGTGCTCCAGTTTCCTTCCATAATCCAAAGATGTGCAGGTCAGGTGAACTGGCCGTGGGAAATTGCCCGTAGTCAGCATCTGCAGACCTCACTTTCTCCTGGCTCTATTCCTACTCTAGTTGTCCTTTTATTCCTCATATCTATCTATAGGAGCAGTGCTGCGGACGCTGGAGATCTGAAATGAAAACAGAAAATCAGCTAGCCAATTGGCTTGACGGTAGGAGATAGAGGGCGGTGGGTGGAGGATTGTTTTTCAGACTGCAGGCCTGTGACCAGCGGTGTGCCAGAAGGATCGGTGCTGGGTCCACTGCTTTTGCTTATTTACATAACTGATTTGGATGTGAATCCAGGAGGTAAAGTGGTATAGTGGACAGCAAAGAAGATTATCTCAGCGTACCGTGCGATCAGTGGGCGGAGAAATGGTAGATGGAGTTTAATTCAGATAAACGCAAGATGCTGCATTTTGGTAAGACAAACCAGGGCAGGACTTGCACCGTTAATAAGAGGGCCCTGGGAGTGTTGATGAACAAAGACACCTAGATACATACTTTCTTGAAAGTGGTGTCACAGGTAGACAGGGTGGCGAAGAGGGTGTTCAGTACACTTGCCCTCGTCGGTCACATCATTGAGTACAGGAGTTGTTATTTAAAGCTGTATTTGGAGTTCTATGTACATTTCTGGTCACCCTGCTGTAGGAACGATGTTATTAAAATGGAATGGGTGAAACAAGGATTTGCAAGGATGTTACCGAGACTGTAGTGTTTGTGATATGAGGAGACATTGAATAGGCTGGAACGTATTTCCTGGAGTGTCAGAGGCTGAGGGATGACCAATATCTGTGAGGTTTATAAAATCATGAGGGGCATGGATAGGATAGCCAAGGACTATTATCCAGAGTGGGGGGTGGGTGGGGGAGTCCAGAACTAGAGGGCATGGGTTTAGGGTGAGAGGGGAAAGATTTAAAGGGGCCTAAGGAGTAACCTTTTCACGCAGAGGGTGGTATGGGTATGGAATGAGCTGCCACAGGAAGTGGTGGAGGCTGGTACAATTGCAACATTTAAAAGGCATCTGGATGGGTATATGAATAGGAAGGGTTTGGAGGGACCAGTTCAGTTTAGGAAACCTGCTCAGCATGGACGAGTGGGGCTGAAGGGTGTGTTTCCATGCTGTATGCCTCTCTGACTGTACAGAGGAACAACTCAGGCTCATCTTCGTGAACAATTAGATTACACTTTTCAGGTACTTTCCACCTTCCATCAAATGAATCAAACCTCAGGTTTGAAATTTCAGCAGCTTCCTGTGGGTGACATGCAGATTTTCATTTGTCTTTGAAAGAAGATTCCATTCCTGATCTTCATCCCCAAATAACCTCACTCTCATCTTTAAGTTTGCCCCCTGTATTCTGGTCTTGACCATCGGAAGAAAGTGTTTCTCTATATCAAGCCTGTTGTCTCCTTTAACCGTCCCCAACACCTTAATTATCACATTATTTCCACGTGCTTACAAGTCTGTTGTTTGTAAAGAATTCAAGCAAAACTTTTCTTCATTTTAAATTAGCTGAGCATGTGTCCCATAGTTAAAAATCACACAACACCAGGTTTAATTGGAAGCACACTAGCTTTCGGAGCGACGCTCCTTCATCAGGTGATAGTGGAGGGCTAAACTTTCTCTGTTCACTCTTCCCACGAGCACATGATTCTTTACTCTTGATGCTCATTGTCTTCAGTCCTCAAATTTGTCATCGTCCTTAGGCTTCAGCTTCTTCATCTCGTATGCCTTCAGAATGCACCTTACATTCCCTCTCTGTCCTTGTCTCTCACTCATCCTTGCCCTCTCTCTCCTTCGTAACCTCAATTAGATTACATTACAGTGTAGAAACAGGCCCTTTGGCCCAACAACTCCACACCGACCCGCCGAAACGCAACCCACCCAGACCCATTCCCCTACGTTTACCCCTTCACCAAACA
Organism: Chiloscyllium plagiosum; assembly: GCF_037043375.1. Classification (NCBI taxonomy): domain Eukaryota; kingdom Metazoa; phylum Chordata; class Chondrichthyes; order Orectolobiformes; family Hemiscylliidae; genus Chiloscyllium; species Chiloscyllium plagiosum. The sequence continues at coordinate 150,608,603 of NW_028270141.1, forward strand.
CTAGAGGCAATTTAGCACAGCCAATTCACCTGACCTGACCTGACTGTGGGAGGAAACCGGAGCACCCGGAGGAAACCCACGCAGACATGGGGAGAATGTGCAAACTCCGCACAGTCAGTCGCCTGAAGCAGGAATTGAACCCAGGTCTCTGGTGCTGTGAGGCGGCAGTGCTAACCACTGTGCCACCGTGCTGACCACGGTGATTTCCTTCCCTGTCTTCCTCTGCTTTACCCACCTCCCCTTCTTTCTCTTCACCTCCATCTCCTCTGCTTCCCTCCCATCTTCTCCCCCTCTCTCGGGTTTTGTCTATTCCTTGTAAATATGGTCTGCATGGAGTCTCGATGTCAGGAAAGTGTAGCCTGTCTGGGAAGGCCGTCTGTGCTGCAGACCTTGCTGTTAACGGCCTGTTTGATTATCGCAGCTTTCCTATTGATAGTGGGTTTCCTAAAGTGAACATCAGACTTGAGACTAGGATGGGGGTCAGCATTTGCCTCCTGGAGCCTGCTGCACTGCCTGATGGGATCACAGCCCCCAGGCTCGCTCTCGTTTGTGAGCTCAGTCTGAATTGTTAGTGAAGAATTGATCTTCATGAATTCTCCACTCTAGGGAGGGGATGGGTGATAACCTGGAGCAGATCTGCTGGCCTTGGGAGCTCGGGAGATATTGGAAATGTTAACCAGTACTGAAGAAGGGAAACTCTTTCCTGTGAGTGAAGGTTACATTCATCAGGTTTAATATTCTCCTAAATCCACAGAACCTCGAGTTTAATCTAATCGCTGTGTCAAAATGATTAAAGGAAGTAAACCTCAATTATTGAGCTAGAGTTATGGAGGGTTATGGGTCAAGTGCAACCAAATGGGATTAGTCTAAATTGTGAAAACTGGGCAGCCACAGGCAGGTTGGGCCGAAGGGCCAGTTTCCATGCTGTTGACCTCGATGACTATATTCAAGGTGATGTCATTAATCATTGCTTCAAACAAAGGACTTTGGAAATCTGGAATCCTCACCTTTACCTTTCTCAGACTGAAAAATTCAAAGCACAGATCAATAGGTTTATACAACACGGGAGGGGCAGGTCCAAAATAGAACCCTGCTTCGGACACAATTAGAGTGTTGTATCCAGTACAGTTTAGAGAAGACCTGAGGGACCTGGGGAGGGTAGTCATGGTAACGAGGTCAGCCAGGCTGGATGTCATAGGGAATGTGTTCCCAGATTGGGGCTGTCAATCTGGTCCAATCAGGGAGCCCTTGCTGACATAACAGGATGAATGTCGGGGATATCGGGTCCCCTGAATGTCTGACTCAGTGACAGCCCGTACCATTGTCACAAGCCATGCATTTGTAAATAAAGGGCAATTGGTGATGGGATGCCAGCCTCTGAAGAGCTATTTCAGTGCAGAGATTTACCAGAAGGCTTGCAGGAATGGAACGGGGTTTAGGGCAGTGGGTTAGGGAGGTTAGTTACATGGATCAATTGGAGGAACTGAAGATTATTCTCCTCACAGCAAAGATTGAGAGGTAATATAATGAAGCTGTGTAATGTTATATAAGGAGGTGTATTATATTATATAATGGAGGTGGACTATGTTATATAATGGAGGTATATTATATTATATGACGGAGGTGTGTAATGTTATATGATGGAGGTGTGTGATGTTATATGACTAAGGTGTGTGATGTTATATGATGGAGGTGTGTAATGTTATATGATGGAGGTGTGTGATGTTATATGACTAAGGTGTGTGATGTTATATGACGGGGGTGTGTAATGTTATATGACGGAGGTGTGTAATGTTATATGACTAAGGTGTGTGATGTTATATGACGGGGGTGTGTAACGTTATATGATGGAGGTGTGTAATGTTGTATGACGGAGGTGTGTGATGTTATATGATGGAGGTGTGTGATGTTATATGACTAAGGTGTGTGATGTTATATAACGGGGGTGTGTAACGTTATATGATGGAGGTGTGTAATGTTATATGACGGAGGTGTGTGATGTTATATGATGGAGGTGTGTGATGTTATATGATGGAGGTGTGTGATGTTATATGACTAAGGTGTGTGATGTTATATGACGGGGGTGTGTAACGTTATATGATGGAGGTGTGTAACGTTTTATGATGGAGGTGTGTAATGTTATATGATGGTGGTGTGTAATGTTATATGACGGAGGTGTGTAATGTTATATGACGGAGATGTGTAACGTTATATGACGGGGTATGTAACGTTATATAACGGAGGTGTGTAACGTTATATGACGGAGGTGTGTAATGTTATATGACGGAGGTGTGTAACTTTATATGACGGAGGTGTGTAATGCTATATGACGGTGGTTTGTAATGGTATATGACGGAGATGTGTAATGGTACATGACGGAGGTGTGTAACGTTATATGACGAAGGTGTGGTGTGTAATGTTATATGATGGTGGTGTGTAATGTTATATGACGAAGGTGTGTAACGTTATATGACGGAGGTGTGTAATGTTATATGACGGAGATGTGTAACGTTATATGACGGGGGTGTGTAATGGTACATGACGGAGGTGTGTAACGTTATATGACGAAGGTGTGGTGTGTAATGTTATATGATGGTGGTGTGTAATGTTATATGACGAAGGTGTGCAACGTTATATGACGGAGGTGTGTAATGTTATATGATGGAGGTGTGTAATGTTATATGCTGGAGGTGTGTAATGTTATATGTTGGAGGTGTGTAATGTTATGTAACGGAGGTGTGTAACGTTATATGACGGAGGTGTGTAATGTTATATGTTGGAGGTGTGTAATGTTATATGACGGAGGTGTGTAATGTTATATGATGGAGGAGTGAAATGTTATATGTTGGAGGTGCGTAATGTTATATGACGGAGGTGTGTAACGTTATATGACGAAGGTGTGTAACGTTATATGACGGAGGTGTGTAACGTTATATGACGGGGTATGTAACGTTATGTGACGGAGGTGTGTAACGTTATATGACGAAGGTGTGTAACGTTATATGACGGAGGTGTGTAACGTTATATGACGGGGTATGTAACGTTATGTGACGGAGGTGTGTAACGTTATATAACGGAGGTGTGTAACGTTATATGACGGAGGTGTGTAATGTTATATGTTGGAGGTGTGTAACGTTATATGACGGAGGTGTGTAATGTTATATGATGGAGGTGTGTAATGTTATATGAAGGAGGTGTGTAATGTTATATGTTGGGGGTGTGTAATGTTATATGATGGAGGTGTGCAATGTTATATGACGAAGGTGTGTAACGTTATATGACGGAGGTGTGTAACGTTATATAACGGCGGTGTGTAACGTTATATGACGGGGTATGTAACGTTATATAACGGAGGTGTGTAACGTTATTTGACGGAGGTGTGTAACGTTATATAACGGAGGTGTGTAACGTTATATGATGGGGTATATAACGTTATATAACGGAGGTGTGTAACGTTATATGACGGAGGTGTGTAGCGTTATATGACGGAGGTGTGTAACGTTATATGATGGGGTATATAACGTTATATGACGGAGGTGTGTAACGTTATATGACGGAGGTGTGTAACGTTATATAACGGAGGTGTGTAATGTTATATGATGGGGTATATAACGTTATATGACGGAGGTGTGTAACGTTATATGACGGAGGTGTGTAACGTTATATAACGGAGGTGTGTAACGTTATATAACGGAGGTGTGTAATGTTATATGAAGGAGGTGTGCACTGAAATAGCTCTTCAGAAACTGGCATCCCAGCACCAATTGACCTTTATTTACATGACTGAGGTGTGTAATGTTATATGTCGGAGGTGTGTAGCGTTATATGACGGAGGTGTGTAACGTTATATGATGGAGGTGTATAACGTTATATGACAGAGGTGTGTAACGTTATATAGCGGAGGTGTGTAATGCTATATGACGGTGGTGTGTACTGTTATATGATGGAGGTCCGTAACGTTATATGACAGAGGTGTGTCATGTTATATGACAGAGGTGTGTAATGGTATATGATGGTGGTTTGTGATGTTATATGATGGAGGTGTGTAACATTATATGACGGAGGTGTAATGTTATATGACGGAGACGTGTAACGTTATATGATGGAGGTGTGTAATGTTATATGATGGAGGTGTGTAACGTTATATGACGGAGGTGTGTAATGTTATATGACGGAGGTGTGTAACATTATATGACGGAGGTGTGTAATGTTATATGATGGAGGTGTGTAATGTTATATGATGGAGGTGCGTAACGTTATATGACGGAGGTGTGTCATGTTATATGACGGAGGTGTGTAATAGTATATGATGGAGATGTGTAATGTTATATGATGGTGGTTTGTGATGTTATATGATGGAGGTGTGTAACATTATATGACGGAGGTGTGTAATGTTATATGACGGAGACGTGTAACGTTATATGATGGAGGTGTGTAATGTTATATGACAGAGGTGTGTAATGTTATATGAAGGAGGTGTGTAATGTTATATGATGGAGGTGTGTAACATTATATGACGGAGGTGTGTAATGTTATATGATGGAGGTGTGTAATGTTATATGACGGAGGTGTGTAATGTTATATGACGGAGGCGTGCGATGTTATATGATGGAGGTGTGTAACATTATATGACGGAGGTGTGTAATGTTATATGATGGAGGTGTGTAATGTTATATGACGGAGACGTGTAACGTTATATGACGGAGGTGTGTAATGTTATATGACAGAGGTGTGTAATGTTATATGAAGGAGGTGTGTAATGTTATATGATGGAGGTGTGTAACATTATATGACGGAGGTGTGTAATGTTATATGATGGAGGTGTGTAATGTTATATGACGGAGCCGTGTAACGTTATATGACGGAGGTGTGTAATGTTATATGACAGAGGTGTGTAACGTTATATGACGGAGGTGTGTAATGTTATATGACGGAGGTGTGTAATGTTACATCACGGAGGTGTGGGATATTATATGATGGAGGTGTGTAATGTTATATGACGGAGGTGTGTAACGTTATATCATGGAGGTGTGTAACGTTATATGACGGAGGTGTGTAATGTTATATGACGGAGGTGTGTAACGTTATATGACGGAGGTGTGTAATGTTATATGACGGAGGTGTGTAATGTTATTTGACGGAGGTGTGTAATGTTATTTGACGGAGGTGTGTAATGTTATATAACGGAGGTGTGTAACGTTATATAATGGAGGTGTGTAACTTTATATGACGGAGGTGTGTCATGTTCTATGACGGAGGTGTGTAATGTTATATAACGGAGGTGTGTAACGTTATATGATGGAGGTGTGTAACTTTATATGACGCAGGTGTGTCATGTTATATGACGGAGGTGTGTAATGTTATATGACGGAGGTGTGTCATGTTATATGAAGGAGGTGTGTAACGTTATATGACGGAGGTGTGTCATGTTATATGACGGAGGTGTGTAATGGTATATGATGGAGGTGTGTCATGTTGTATGAAGGAGGTGTGTAACGTTATATGACGGAGGTGTGTCATGTTATATGACGGAGGTGTGTAATGTTATATGACGGAGGTGTGTCATGTTATATGACGGAGATGTGTAATGGTATATGATGGAGGTGTGTCATGTTATATGAAGGAGGTGTGTAACGTTATATGATGGAGGTGTGTCATGTTATATGAAGGAGGTGTGTAATGTTATATGATGTAGGTGTGTAATGTTATATGACGGAGGTGTGTATCGTTATATGACGGAGGTGTGTCATGTTATATGACGGAGGTGTGTAATGGTATATGATGGAGGTGTGTAAATTGATGACAGCGTTAGACAACGTAAAGCTGTTCACTGGAGCTGAGGATTATGGGAGACAGGCAGCATTTCCAGCTCCATCATATAACATTACACACCTCCATCATATAACATTACACACCTCCGTCATATAATATTACACACCTCCATCATATAACGTTACACATCTCCGTCATATAACATTACACACCTCCATCATATAACGTTACACACCTCCGTCATATAACATTACACACCTCCATCATATAACGTTACACACCTCCATCATATAACATTACACACCTCCGTCATATAACATTACACACCTCCATCATATAACGTTACACACCTCCGTCATATAACATTACACACCTCCATCATATAACGTTACACACCTCCATCATATAGCGTTACACACCTCCGTCATATAACATTACACACCTCCATCATATAACGTTACACACCTCCGTCATATAACATTACACACCTCCATCATATAACGTTACACACCTCCATCATATAACGTTACACACCTCCATCATATAACATTACACACCTCCGTCATGTAACATTACACATCTCCGTCAAATAACATTACACGCCTCCGTCATATAACATTACACACCTCCATCATACAATGTTACACACCTCCGTCATACAACATTACACACCTCCATCATATAACATTACACACCTCCGACATGTAAAGTTACACACCTCCGTCATATAACATTACACACCTCCGTCACATAACGTTACACACCTCCATCATATAACATTACACACCTCCGTCATATACCATTACACACCTCTGTCATATAACATTACACACCACCGTCATATAACATTACACACCTCCATCATACAATGTTACACACCTCCGTCATACAACATTACACACCTCCATCATATAACATTACACACCTCCGTCATGTAAAGTTACACACCTCCGTCATATAACATTACACACCTCCGTCACATAACGTTACACACCTCCATCATATAACATTACACACCTCCGTCATATACCATTACACACCTCCGTCAAATAACGTTACACACCTCCGTCATATAACGTTACACACCACCGTCATATAACATTACATACCTCCGTCATATAACATTACACACCTCCATCATATAACATTACACACCTCCGTCATATAACATTACATATCTCCGTCAAATAACGTTACACACCTCCGTCAAATAACGTTACACACCTCCATCATATAACGTTACACACCTCCGACATATACCATTACACGCCTCCGTCAAATAACATTACACACCTCCGTCATATAACATTACACACCACCGTCATATAACATTACACACCTCCGTCATATAACATTACACACCTGCGTAATATAACGTTACACACCACCGTCATATAACATTACACACCTCCGTCATATAACATTACACACCTCCGTCATATAACGTTACACACCTCCGTCATATAACATTACACACCTCCGTCATATAACGTTACACACCTCCATCATATAACATTACACACCTCCGTCATATAACGTTACACACCTCCGTCAAATAACGTTACACACCTCCGTCATATAACATAACACACCTCCATCAAATAACGTTACACACCTCCATCATACAACGTTACACACCTCCGTCGTATAACATAACACACCTCCGTCATATAACATTACACACCTCCGTCAAATAACGTTACACACCTCCATCATATAACATTACACACCTCTGTCAAATAACGGTACACACCTCCGTCAAATAACGTTACACACCTCCGTCAAATAACGTTACACGCCTCCATCATATAACGTTACACACCTCCGTCATATAACATTACACACCTCCGTCAAATAACGTTACACACCTCCGTCATATAACATTACACACCTCCGTCAAATAACGTTACACGCCTCCATCATATAACATTACACACCTCCGTCATATAACATTACACCCCTCCGTCATATAACATTACACACCTCCGTCAAATAACGTTACACACCTCCGTCATATAACATTACACACCTCCATCATATAACATTACACACCTCCGTCAAATAACGTTACACGCCTCCATCATATAACGTTACACACCTCCGTCATATAACATTACACACCTCCGTAATATACCGTTACACACCTCCGTCAAATAACGTTACACACCTCCGTCATATAACATTACACGTCTCCGTCATATAACATTACACACCTCCGTCATATAACGTTACACACCTTCGTCAAATAACGTTACACACCTCCATCATATAACATTACACACCTCCGTCAAATAGCGTTACACACCTCCGTCATATAACATTACACACCTCCGTCATATAACATTACACACTTCCGTAATATAACCTTACACACCTCCGTCAAATAACGTTACACACCTCCGTCATATAACGTTACACACCTCCGTCATATAACATTACACACCTCCATCATATAACATTACACCCCCCCGTCATATAACATTACACACCTCCGTAATATAACATTACACACCTCCGTAATATAACGTTACACACCTCCGTAATATAACGTTACACACCTCCGTCATATAACATTACACACCTCTGTCATATAACATTACACACCTCTGTCATATAACATTACACACCTCTGTAATATAACATTACACACCTCCGTAATATAACGTTACACACCTCCGTAATATAACGTTACACACCTCCGTAATATAACATTACACACCTCCGTCATATAACATTACACACCTCCGTAATATAACATTACACACCTCCGTCATATAACGTTACACACCTCCGTCATATAACATTACACACCTCCGTAATATAACGTTACACACCTCCGTCATATAACATCACATGATGTTATATGACGGAGGTGTGTAACTTTATATGATGGACGTGTGTAACCTTATATGATGGAGGTGTGTAACTTTATATGATGGACGTGTGTAACGTTATATGACGGAGGTGTGTAACATTATATGACGGAGGTGTGTAATGTTATATGATGTAGGTGTGTAATGTTATATGACGGAGGTGTGTATCGTTATATGACGGAGGTGTGTCATGCTATATGACGGAGGTGTGTAATGGTATATGATGGAGGTGTGTAAATTGTTGACAGCGTTAGACAACGTAAAGCTGTTCACTGGAGCTGAGGATTATGGGAGATAGGCAGCATTTCCAGCTCCTTGTCCCTGCCCAGTGACTGGCTCTGGGAATGTTTATATCTCCGCAATGTCAGAGACGGGTTCGGCTGTGAGGCCTCCTCAGTTTGAGAACAGGTTTAGTAAGCTGACCGCAGGCAGATAGAAATGTTGTAATCGTTCCATCTTGTGGAAATGTTGTAATGGCAATGAGGAACTTGGATGTTGCATTGTTCCACAAGATGTCACCACACTGAATTTCACTTGTCCATGTTAACCTGGTATTTAGCTCCTTGCTCCCTGACAGCCTGCAGCAGAACTGAGTGACCCTTGTGTGATGTCTTGATCATCTAACTGGCAGTGTTCATTCTCAGTTGACTTAAACCCTTCATTATTGTCCCCTGTCCAGGTATAGCAACAATTAACAATGATTGGGACTAAACTGTAGTCCATTCACCTTCCTCTTTCTCATCCCACTCATTCCCACTCTCCAACATCTCCTTCATTCTGCTCCTGTTGAAGTTAGGGCTTTTCCACCTGATGATGTGCTAGAGAAACTCAGCAGGTCTGTCAGTATCTGTGGAGAGAGAAAGCAGAGTTACTGTTTGAGTCCAATATGACTGTTCTTCAGAACTCTTCCTCTTCCTCTCAGGCAGTAAACAAGGGAAGTTCTGAAGATGAGCCACATCAGACTCTGCTCCTCTCTCTCTCCATGGAGATGTCCAGACCTGCTGAGTTCCTGCATCTCTTTCTGTTTTTATATCAGATCTCCAGCATCTGCAGGACTGTATACTTCTTACATTGCACATAGTTAATTGCCAATCTAAACTTTAGCACATAAGAACTGCTTTTAAACAAATATCCTGCCAGTTGATCCATTTGTGCTGCCCTCTTTTCCTGACATTAAATCCCACAAAATCGTCGCACGTGTAACCCTTCAGTAATGTTGCCTGACACATAAATAGAAACATGGAACATAGATTATAGAACAATACAACGCAGAACAGGCCCTTCAGCCCTCAATGCGAATGAATCTAAGCCCATACCCGGACACTATCCCATCATCATCCATGTGCTTATCTAAGGATTGTTTAAATCTCCCTAATGCTGCTGAGTTAACAGCACTGGCAGGCAGGGAATTCCACGCCCTTACCACTCTCTGAGTAAAGAACCTGCCTCTGACATCTGTCTTAAATCTATCACCCCCTCAATTTGTAACTATGTCCCCTTGTACAAGCTGACGTCATCATCCTAGGAAAAAGACTTTCACTGTCTACCCTATCTAATCCTCTGATCATCTTGTATGTCTCTATCAAATCCCCTCTTAGCCTTCTTCTCTCCAATGAGGACAGACCCAAGTCTCTCAGGCTTTCTTCATAAGTCAATCCCTCCAGACCAGGCAACATTCTGGTAAATTTCCTCTGCGCCTTTTCCAATGCTTCCACATCCTTCCTGTAATGGGGCGACCAGAACTGTACACAATATTCCCAAGTGCGGCCGCACTAGCATTTTGTATAGTTGCAGCATGACATTACAGCTCCAGAAATAATCCCACTACCAATGAAATCTAACACACCGTAAGCCTTCTGAACAGCACTATCCACCTGGGTGGCAACTTTCAGGGATCTATGTACATGGACTCCAAGATTCCTCTGCACATCCACACTACCAAGAATCTTTCCATTGACCCAGTATTCTGCCTTCCTGTTATTCTTCCCAAAGTGCATCACCTCACATTTATCTGCACTGAACTCCATTTGCCACCTCGCAGCCCAATTCCACAGTTTATTCAAGTCCCCCTGCAACCTGTAACATTCTTCCACACTGTCCACTACTCCACCGACTTTAGTGTCATTTGCACATTTACTAACCCATCCACCTACATCTGCGTCTAAGTCATTTATAAAAATGACAAACAGCAGTGGTCCCAAAACAGATCCTTGTGGCACACCACTAGTCATAGAGTTGTAGAGACGTACAACACAGAAACAAACCCTTCGGTCCAACCCGTCCATGCCGATCAGGTATCCCAACCCAATCTAGTCCCACCTGCCAGCACCCGGCCCATATCCCTCCAAACCCTTCCTATTCATATACACATCCAAATGCCTCTTAAATGTTGCAATTGTACCAGCCTCCACCACATCCTCTGGCAGCTCATTCCATACACGTACCATGCTCTGCATGAAAAAGTTGCCTCTTAGGTCTCTTTTATATCTTTCCCCTCTCACCCTCAACCTACGCCCTCTAGTTCTGGACTCCCCGACCCCAGGGAAAAGACTTTGTCTATTTACCCTATCCATGCTTCTCATAATTTTGTAAACCTCTATAAGGTCATCCCTCAGCCTCCAACACTCCAGGGAAAACAGCCCCAGCCTGTTCAGCCTCTCCCTGTAGCTCAAATCCTCCAACCCTGGCAACATCCTTGTAAATCTTTTCTGAACCCTTTCAAGTTTCACAACATCTTTCCGTTAGGAAGGAGACCAGAATTGCACGCAGTATTCCAACTGTGGCCTAACCAATGTCCTGTACAGCTGCAACATGGCCTCCCACCTCCTGTTCTCAATACACCGACCAATAAAGGAAAGCATACCAAACGCCTTCTTCACTATCCTATCTACCTGCGACTCCACTTTCAAGGAGCTATGAACCTGCACTCAAAGGTCTCTATTCAGCAACACTCCCTAGGACCTTACCATTAAGTGTATAGGTCCTGCTAAGATTTGCTTTCCCAAAATGCAGCACCTCGCATTTTTCTGATTTAACCTCCATCTGCCACCTCTCAGCCCATTGGCCCATCTGGTCCAGATCCTGTTGTAATCTGAAGTAACCCTCTTCACTGTCCACTACACCTCCAATTTTTAGTATTATCTGCAAACTTACTAACTGTTCCTCATATACTCGCATCATTTATGTAAATGATAAAAAGTAGAGGACCCAGCACTGATCCTTGTGGCACTCCACTGATCACAGGCCTCCAGTCTGAAAAACAACCCTCCACCACCACCCTCTGTCTTCTACCTTTGAGCCAGTTCTGTATCCAAATGGCTAGTTCTCCCTGTATTCCATGATATCTAACCCTGCTAATCAGTCTCTCTTGGGGAACCTTGTCGAAAGCCTTACTGAAGTCCATATAGATCTCATCTACTACTCTTCCCTCATCAATCCTCTTTGTTACTTCCTCAAAAAACTCAATCAAGTTTGTGAGACATGATGTCCCACGCACAAAACCATGTTGACTATCCCTAATCAGTCCTTGCCTTTCCAAATACATGTACATCCTGTCCCTCAGGATTCCCTCCAACAACTTGCCCACCACCGAGGTCAGGCTCATCGGTCTATAGTTCCCTGGCTTGTCTTTACTGCCCTTCTTAAATAGTGGCACCACGTTTGCCAACCTCCAGTCTTCTGGCACCTTACCTGTGACTATCGATGATACAAATATCTCAGCAAGAGGCCCAGCAATCACTTCTCTAGCTTCCCACAGTGTTCTCGGGTACACCTGATCAGGTCCTGGGGATTTATCCACCTTTAACCCGTTTCAAGACATCCAGCACTTCCTCCTCTGTAATCTGGACATTTTGCAAGATGTCACCATCTATTTCCCTACAGTCTATATATTCCATATTCTTTTCCACTGATACAAAATACTGATGTAAATACTGATGCAAAATAATCGTTTAGTATCTCCCCCATTTTCTGTGGCTCCACACAAAGGCTACCTTACTGATCTTTGAGGGGCCTTATTCTCTCCCTAGTTACCCTTTTGTCCTTAATGTATTTGTAAAAACCCTTTGGATTCTCCTTAATTCTATTTGCCAATGCTATCTCATGTCCTCTTTTGGCCCTCCTGATTTCCCTATTAAGTATACTCCTACTTCCTTTGTACTCTTCTAAGGATTCACTCGATCTATTCTGTCTATACCTGACATATGCTTCTTTCTTTTTCTCAACCAAACCCTCAATTTCTTTAGTCATCCAGCATTCCCTATACCTACCAGGCTTTCCTTTCACCCTGACAGGAATATACTTTCTCTGGATTCTTGTTATCTCATTTCTGAAGGCTTCCCATTTTCCAGCCGTCCCTTTACCTGTGAACATTTGCCTAGTAACTGGGCTCCAGGCTGAATATTTTCCATCAACCACCACTCACTGCCTTCTTCCACAAATCCAGTTTCTAATCCAAACTGCCACATCACCCTTAATCCTATGCCTCTGAATTTTCTCCAACAGCCTACCATGCAGAACCTTACCAAAGGCTTTACTGAAGTCCATGTACACCATGTAAACTGCCCTACCCTCTCAAAAAACTCAATGAGGTTTGTGAGACACAACCTGCCCTCGACGAAACCATGTTGACTATCTGCAATCGAATTGTTGCTTGCCAGATGATTATAAATCCTATTTCTCACAATCCTTTCCAAAACTTTTCCTACAACAGAAGTAAGGCTTACTGGTCTATATGGGCGGCATGGTGGCTCAGTGGTTAGCACTGCTGCCTCACAGCACCAGGGTCCTGGGTTTGATTCTCGCCTGTCTGTGTGGAGTTTGCACATTCTCCCCGTGTCTGCATGGGTTTCCTCTGGGTGCTCCAGTTTCCTTCCATAATCCAAAGATGTGCAGGTCAGGTGAACTGGCCGTGGGAAATTGCCCGTAGTCAGCATCTGCAGACCTCACTTTCTCCTGGCTCTATTCCTACTCTAGTTGTCCTTTTATTCCTCATATCGATCTATAGGAGCAGTGCTGCGGACGCTGGAGATCTGAAATGAAAACAGAAAATCAGCTAGCCAATTGGCTTGACGGTAGGAGATAGAGGGCGGTGGGTGAAGGGTTGTTTTTCAGACTGCAGGCCTGTGACCAGCGGTGTGCCAGAAGGATCGGTGCTGGGTCCACTGCTTTTGCTTATTTACATAACTGATTTGGATGTGAATCCAGGAGGTAAAGTGGTATAGTGGACAGCAAAGAAGATTATCTCAGAGTACCGTGGGATCAGTGGGCAGAGAAATGGTAGATGGAGTTTAATTCAGATAAACGCAAGATGCTGCATTTTGGTAAGACAAACCAGGGCAGGACTTGCACCGTTAATAAGAGGGCCCTGGGAGTGTTGATGAACAAAGACACCGAGATACATACTTTCTTGAAAGTGGTGTCACAGGTAGACAGGGTGGCGAAGAGGGTGTTCAGTACACTTGCCCTCATCGGTCACATCATTGAGTACAGGAGTTGTTATTTAAAGCTGTATTTGGAGTTCTATGTACATTTCTGGTCACCCTGCTGTAGGAACGATGTTATTAAAATGGAATGGGTGAAACAAGGATTTGCAAGGATGTTACCGAGACTGTAGTGTTTGTGATATGAGGAGACATTGAATAGGCTGGAACGTATTTCCTGGAGTGTCAGAGGCTGAGGGATGACCAATATCTGTGAGGTTTATAAAATCATGAGGGGCATGGATAGGATAGCCAAGGACTATTATCCAGAGTGGGGGGTGGGTGGGGGAGTCCAGAACTAGAGGGCATGGGTTTAGGGTGAGAGGGGAAAGATTTAAAGGGGCCTAAGGAGTAACCTTTTCACGCAGAGGGTGGTATGGGTATGGAATGAGCTGCCACAGGAAGTGGTGGAGGCTGGTACAATTGCAACATTTAAAAGGCATCTGGATGGGTATATGAATAGGAAGGGTTTGGAGGGACCAGTTCAGTTTAGGAAACCTGCTCAGCATGGACGAGTGGGGCTGAAGGGTGTGTTTCCATGCTGTATGCCTCTCTGACTGTACAGAGGAACAACTCAGGCTCATCTTCGTGAACAATTAGATTACACTTTTCAGGTACTTTCCACCTTCCATCAAATGAATCAAACCTCAGGTTTGAAATTTCAGCAGCTTCCTGTGGGTGACGTGCAGATTTTCATTTGTCTTTGAAAGAAGATTCCATTCCTGATCTTCATCCCCAAATAACCTCACTCTCATCTTTAAGTTTGCCCCCTGTATTCTGGTCTTGACCATCGGAAGAAAGTGTTTCTCTATATCAAGCCTGTTGTCTCCTTTAACCGTCCCCAACACCTTAATTATCACATTATTTCCACGTGCTTACAAGTCTGTTGTTTGTAAAGAATTCAAGCAAAACTTTTCTTCATTTTAAATTAGCTGAGCATGTGTCCCATAGTTAAAAATCACACAACACCAGGTTTAATTGGAAGCACACTAGCTTTCGGAGCGACGCTCCTTCATCAGGTGATTGTGGAGGGCTCAATCCTAACACAGAATTTATAGCAAAAATTTACAGTGAGATGTAACTGAAATTATACATTGAAAAATATCTTGATTGTCTGTTGAGTCTTTCATCTGTTCGAATACCATGATAGTTTCACTTCTTTCATGTGTAAATCACAAAACCTTTTTTTAAAAGTTGCATTCTCAGTTTAGCTGTAACAATGGTGATAGCTAGACAATATGTTGAAGGTGTTAGCCCCCTGTGTTCCCTGTCTATGCCATGATGTTTAGATTGATTCTAATCTAAAAAGTGAGAAAACAGAGTTTTACATAAATTCATGCAGTTTTTGAGCAAAGTACAATGTAACCCTGCAAGTACAAATTCACCCCACAAAATATATGTGTGCATGTGGGTCTTTGTCTGTGTATGTTTGTGTGTGTGTGTGTGTGTCTGTCTGTCTGGGGTTGGGGGGTTGTGAGTGTCTGTGAGAGAGACTGTATATGTGTGTGCATGAATGTGTAAGTGGTCTAAGTCTCTGAGAGGATGTCGTGTGGGTGTGGGAGTGTGTGTGTGTAAAGGTGTGTGTGAGTGTCACATGGCATAGACAAAGAACACAGGGGTGGATCAGTGGTGCTGGAAGAGCACAGCAATTCAGGCAGCATCCGAGGACAGGCAAAATCGACGTTTCGGGCAAAAGCCCTTCATCAGGAATAAAGGCAGAGAGCCTGAAGCGTGGAGAGATAAGCTAGAGGAGGGTGGGGGTGGGGAGAGAGTAGCATAGAATACAGTAGGTCAGTGGGGAAGGAGATGAAGGTGATAGGTCAGGGAGGAGAGGGTGGAGTGGATAGGTGGAAAAGGAGCTGGGCAGGTCGGACAAGTCCGGACAAGTCAGGGGATCAAGTTGCTGGAGGTTAGAAACTAGGATGAGGTGGGGGGAAGGGGAAATGAGGAAACTGTTGAAATCCACATTGATGCCCTGGGGTTGAAGTGTTCCGAGGCGGAAGATGAGGCGTTCTTCTTCCATGCGTCTGGTGGTGAGGGAGCGGCGGTGGAGGAGGCCCAGGACCTGCATGTCCTCGGCAGAGTGGGAGGGGGAGTTGAAATGTTGAGCCACGGGGCGGTGTGGTTGATTGGTGCGGGTGTCTCAGAGATGTTCCCTAAAGCGCTCTGCTAGGAGGCGCCCAGTCTCCCCAATGTAGAGGAGACTGCATCGGGAGCAACGGATACAATAAATGATATTAGTGGATGTGCAGGTAAAACTTTGATGGATGTGGAGAGCTCCTTTAGGGCCTTGGATGGAGGTGAGGGAGGAGGTGTGGGCGCAGGTTTTACAGTTCCTGCGGTGGCAGGGGAAAGTGCCAGGATGGGAGGGTGGGTCGTAGGGGGGCGTGGACCTGACCAGGTAGTCACGGAGGGAACGGTCTTTGCGGAAGGCGGAGAGGGGTGGGGAGGGAAATATATCCCTGGTGGTGGGGTCTGTTTGGAGGTGGCGGAAATTTCGGAAGATGATTTGGTTTATGCGAAGGTTGGTAGGGTGGAAGGTGAGCACCAGGGCGTTCTGTCCTTGTTGCGGTTGGAGGGGTTGGGTCTGAGGGCGGAGGTGCGGGATGTGGACGAGATGCGTTGAAGGGCATCTTTAACCACGTGGGAAGGGAAATTGCGGTCTCTAAAGAAGGAGGCCATCTGGTGTGTTCTATGGTGGAACTGCTCCTCCTGGGAGCAGATACGGCAGAGGCGGAGGAACTGGGAATACGGGATGGCATTTTTGCAAGAGGTAGGGTGGGAAGAGGTGTAATCCAGGTAGCTGTGGGAATCGGTGGGTTTGTAGAAAATGTCAGTGTCAAGTCGGTCGTCACTGATGGAGATGGGTTAACACCTTCAACATATTGTCTCGCTAATGCCCATTGTTACAGCTAACCTGAGAATGCAATTTTTAAAAAAAGGTTTTGTGATTTACACATGAAAGAAGTGAAACCATCATGGTATTCGAACAGGTGAAAGACTCAACAGACAATCAAATTATTTTTCAGTGTACAATTTCAGTTACATTACACTGTAAACGTTTGCTATAAATTCTGTGTCATAGAATTGAGCCCTCCACTATCACCTGATGCAGGAGCGTTGCTCTGAAAGCTAGTGTTTCCAATTAAACCTGTTGGACTATAACCTGGTGTTGTGTGATCTTTAACTTTGTACACCTCAGTCCAACACTGGCATCTCCGAATCATGGCTACTATCGACACCACTAACTGCCGGCTTAAAGTGGAGAGGATCTCCAAGAAGATTGTACATATCGACACAGACATCCAGTTTCTACAGGAATGCAGGCAAGCAGGAAAGATCCCGAAAGGATTACGGATCACGAACCTACTCAAGGCGACCTACAACACAGACTACGCAGAGAGACTTTGCCACCGCACCTCTCGTAAACTCCTCAATCATCTCGTGCACCAACTCTATAGCAGGTGCCACAACCTTGAAATTCAGATGGAGTCCACACTCTCAGCCTGCACATAGGATACAGCAGTACAATTACGTGACATTGCCAAACAGACAAGGTGACAAAACTACACCACGTACATGCACACCAAGAACAAAAAACTGGAGAAGCTTGGCATTCTTACCAGTAATAGCAAAGCCTGCCCTGGAACCACAGTAGACAACATTATCACTGCGGGGAAGTCTATTGTCAACTTATCGGACCACACCCTTCGACCGGAAGAGATTGAAGTCCTGAGTAGGGGTCTCAACTTCTGCCCCACCACCAAAATGGACCCGTTGGTTCTGGCAGAAGACACAGAGGAGTTCATCAGACGAATGAGACTCTGGGAATTCTTTCAAGGTGCCGGCAGTGATCCCACTGAGCCCACTGATGAACTAGAACAGTCATCACAGGGATCTGTAGAGGAGCGACCAAAGAAGGTGTCAACATGGACCCCACCGGAGGGCCGCTGCCCTGGGCTTGACATGGATGCTCAAACTGTCAGGAAATATATAAATGCCAGATTCATCAGCCGTACCGACAAGGTAGAGCAAAACATCACCCGTTCGCAACGCAATGCCATCCAGGCTCTCAAAACCAATGACAACATTGTCATCAAACCAGCAGATAAAGGAGGAGCCATTGTCATTCAGAATAGAACAGATTACTGCAAGGAAGTGTACCGACAACTGAACAACCAGGAACACTACAGGCAACTACCAGCTGATCCAACCAAAGAACACACCCGAGAATTAAACACACTGATCAGAACTTTGGATCCAGTCCTTCAGAGCTCCCTACGCGTCCTCATCCCACGTACTTCTCGTGTAGGCGACTTCTACTGCCTTCCAAAGGTACACAAAGCCAACACACCGGGACGTCCCATCTTGTCGGGCAATGGGACCCTATGTGAGAATCTCTCTGGCTATGTTGAAGGCATTTTGAAACCTATTGTACAGGGGATCCCCAGCTTCTGTCGCGGATTTCTTACAGAAACCCAGCACCCACGGACCAGTCGAACCGGGAACATTCGTCGTCACAATGGACGTTTCCGCACTCTACACCAGCATCCCCCACAATGATGGCATCGTGGCAACAGCCTCAGTACTCAACACCAACTGCCAGTCTCCAAACACCATCCTACAACTCATCCGCTTTATCCTCGATCATAACGTCTTCACCTTTGACAACCAATTCTTCATCCAGACACACGGAACAGCCATGGGGACAAAATTTGCACCCAATATGCCAACATTTTTATGCACAGGTTCGAACAAGATTTCGTCTCTATGCAGGATCTCCAACCAACATTGTACACCAGGTACATTGACGATATTTTCTTCCTCTGGACCCATGGCGAGGAGTCACTGATAAAACTACACAGTGACATCAACAAGTTTCATCCCACCATCAAACTCACCATGGACTACTCTCGACTATCTGTCTCATTCTTGGACACATGCGTCTCCATCAAGGACGGACACCTCAGCACCACACTCTACCGCAAACCCACAGACACCCTCACAATGCTACACTTCTCCAGCTTCCACCCAAAACATATTGAAACAGCCATCCCCTATGGACAAGCCCTACGTGTACACCGGATCTGCTCAGATGAGGAGGAACGGGATGGGCACCTGGAAATACTCAGGGATGCCCTCACAAGAACGGGGTACGATGCTCAACTCATCGACTACCAGTTCTGAGGTGCCACAGTGAGAAACTGTAATGACCTCCTCAGGAGACAGACACGGGCTGCAACCGACAGGGTACCTTTCGTTGTTCAGTATTTCCCAGGAGCTGAAAAACTACACCATGTTCTTCGTGACCTGCAACACATTATCAATGAGGATGAGCACCTCACCAAGACCTTCCCCACCTCCACTACTCGCCTTTAAACAACAGCCAAACCTCAAACAGCTCATTGCTCGTAGCAAACTGCCTGGCTCTCAGGACAACTCCATACAACCCTGTCACGGTGGACGCTG
Organism: Chiloscyllium plagiosum; assembly: GCF_037043375.1. Lineage (NCBI taxonomy): Eukaryota > Metazoa > Chordata > Chondrichthyes > Orectolobiformes > Hemiscylliidae > Chiloscyllium > Chiloscyllium plagiosum. The sequence goes on from NW_028270141.1 coordinate 150,628,197, forward strand.
CAAGACGTGTCAGAGTGTGGACATAGATACCACCATTACAGGAGGGGACACCTCCCACCTTGTACATGGCAGGTACTCATGTGACTCAACCAATGTTGTCTATCTTATACGTTGCAGGCAGGGATGCCCGGAGGCATGGTACATTGGGGAAACCGAGCAAAGGCTATGACAACGGATGAATGGGCACCGCACAACAATCAACAGACAGGAGGGTTCCCTCCCAGTTGGGGAACACTTCAGTGGTCCAGGACATTCGACCTCGGACCTTCCGGTGACCATCCTCCAAGGTGGACTTCGGGACAGGCAGCAGCGAAAAGTGACCGAGCAGAGGCTGACAGCTAAGTTCGGTACCCATAGGGAGGGCCTCAACCAGGACATTGGGTTCATGTCACATTACAGGTGACCACCATTGCATTATACACACACTCATACACACACACACATATAAACAGACATGCACACAGACACTTACAGACTCCCACACCCACACAGGCATCCTCTCAGAGACTTAGACCACTCTACACTCATGCACACACATATATACTCTCTCTCACAGACACTCACAACCCCCCACCCCAGACAGACAGACACACACATACACAGACAAAGACCCACATGCACACATATATTTTGTGGGGTGAATTTGTACTTGCAGGGTTACATTGTACTTTGCTCAAAAACTGCATGCACTCATGTAAAACTCTGTTATCTCACTTTTTAGATTAGAATCAATCTAAACATCATGGCATAGACAGAGAACACAGGGGGCTAACACCTTCAACATATTGTCTAGCTATCACCATTGTTAACAGCTAACCCGAAAATGCAACTTTTTTAAAAAAAGGTTTTGTGATTTACACATGAAAGAAGTGAAACTATCATGGTATTCGAACAGATGAAAGACTCAACAGACAATCAAGATATTTTCCAATGTATAATTTCAGTTACGTCACACTGTAAATTTTTGCTATAAATTCTGTGTTAGGATTGAGCCCTCCACAATCACCTGATAAAGGAGCGACGCTCCGAAAGCTATTGTGCTTCCAATTAAACCTGTTGGACTATAACCTGGTGTTGTGTGATTTTTGAACTTTGTACACCCCAGTCCAACACCGGCATCTCCAAATCATGTGTCCCAGATGCAGCCCTTATTTATAAAGTTGAACCACTCAGTTTAGAGAAACAGATGATGTAAATTCCTCACTGATTCCACTTTTGGCAATCAGACAAAATCATTTTGTACATCTCCCACTAAAAACAAAAATTGGTTTGTCCACTTTTGGAATATTGTGTGCAATTCTGGTCTCCTTCCTGTTGGAAGGATGTTGTGTAACTTGAAAGAGTTCAGAAAAGATTTACAAGGATGTTGCCAGGGTTGGAGGGTATGAGCTATAGGGCCAGGCTGAAGTGACTGGGGCTGTTTTCCCTGGAGCGTCGGAGGGTGAGGGGTGACCTTATAGAGGTTTATAAAATCATGAGGTGCATGGATGGGATAAATAGACAAAGAATTTTCCCTGGATTGGGAGAGGCCAGAACTAGAGGGCATAGGTTTAAGGTGAGAGGGGAAAGATATAAAAGGGACCTGAGGGGTAACTTTTTCATGCAGAGGGTGGTATGTGTATGGAATGAGCTGCCAAAGGAAGTGGTGGAGGCTGGTACAATTGAATTATTTAAAAGGCATCTGGTTGGGTATATGAATAGGAAGGGCTCAGAGGGATATGGGCCAGGTGCTGGCAAATGGGACTAGATTAGGTCAGGATATTTGGTCGGCATGGACGGGTTGGACACTCTGCCGAGGACATGGAGGTCCTGGGCCTCCTTCACCGCCGCTCCCTCACCACCAGACGCCTGGAGGAAGAATGCCTCATCTTCCACCCCGGAACACTTCAACCCCAGGGCATCAATGTGGACTTCAACAGTTTCCTCATTTCCCCTTCCCCCACCTCACCCTAGTTCTAAACTTCCAGCTCAGCACTGTCCCCATGACTTGTCTGGACTTGTCCTACCTGCCTATCTCCTTTTCCACCTATCCACTCCACCCTCTCCTCCCTGACCTATCACCTTCATCCCCTCCCCCACTCACCTATTGTACTCTATGCTACTTTCTCCCCACCCCCACCCTCCTCTAGCTTATCTCTCCACCCTTCAGGGTCTCTGCCTTTATTCCTGATGAAGGGCTTTTGCCCGAAACGTCGATTTTGCTGCTCCTTGGATGCTGCCTGAACTGCTGTGCTCTTCCAGCACCACTAATCCAGAGTTGGACCGAAGGGTCTGTTTCCGTGCTGTATATCTCTATGACTTTATGCAGTCAGTGGTACAAATAATCCTTCCTTTACAGAAACCAGGAGGAGGCTGAGCGACTATTGATATAATTGCGCACACACACACACGCACGCACACATGCACACACATGCACAGACACACACACACATGCACATGCATACACACAGACATACACACACATACACGCACACACATACTCACAGACATATGCACACACATACATAGACACACAAACAGACAGATACACACACATAAACACACACATATATACACAGACACACACACAGACAAGCACACAGACACACATACACAGACACGCACACAGATACACACACACACACACATACATACACAGATACACACACACACAAACACACACACATATACATATACAGACACGCACACAGACACAGACACACACGCACATATACATACACAGACACGCACACAGACACACACACACAAGTTTGTGGAGTGAATTTATTGTTGCAGAATTACACTTTATTTTGCTCAAAAACTGCATGAATCCAGGTAAGATTCTGTAAATCCCCTTTTTTTAGATTAGAATCAGTCTGAACATTGGGGCACAGATAGCCAAAGTTCACTTGAGAGTGTAACTTTAAGGAAGTTCTGGGATTTACATAGGAAAGAACTGAAACTAAAAGATGAGAGACTTAACAAGCAATCCAGGTCTTTTTCAATATATAATTTCAGTAACATCACACTGTAAACTTTTGCTCTAAATTCTGTGTCCTGTGCTCTTATACTCCACAACCACCTGATGAAGGAGCAGCACTGTGAAAGCTAGTGCTTCAAATAAACCTGTTGGACTATAACCTAGTGTTGTGTGATTTTTAACTCAGTTGAAGAAGCCAGTGATGAGTTCCATCCTGTTTCACCTAAATTAAGAAGCCCGGGACTGACCCCTCAGCCTGATTAGTGACTGAGGCACGGACTGTTGCAATGTTTAATCTGCATTGAGGGGCCAAACTCAGCCTCTCTGTCCTGTTTGTCTCCAGGGGCTTATTTAGCCAAAAGTTAAGAACCAGACACAGATTATTTGACCTGACGGAAAATGTTTTTACACAGGTACTGCACGTGGATAAAACTGACCCTCAATGAATTTATCCAAACTACCATATCCTCTCAGTCTGAGCTAGTGAGCTTTGTGTTCAGAGGCACTGTTTATCTAGAGGCTGGTTAGAATGTGAAACTCTGTCAAAATGGTTGGTTAGAGTGAGTAAGACTGGTGCATTCAAGGGCAAACTAGGTGAATGTGTGAGAGGGAAAGAATAGAAAGATATATTGATGGGTCTCCATGTGGAGGATTGTAAGAAATAGAAATACCAGAATAAGGCAAAATACTGCAGAGGCTGGGCATCTGAAACTAACACATGCTGGAGAAACTCAGAGTTAACATTTCCAGTCTGGCTTCCAGGCTCTTTCAGAGTTGCTGTTTCACCAGCATTCTCTGTGTAAAAAGCAGACCACATTGGTTTGACTGTCTTTCCTCTGTACCTCGATGTAGCCAGAGATTCAGAAGAGAGATTTCAGAAACTCAGAGGTGGAGCAATCAGGAAAACCATTTCAATGGAGAGTAACACATGCTGTAACGAGGTGTGATTCACAAGAGGGTTCTGTTGACGTGACTGCGCCAACATTAGAAATGTGGAAGAGAAACAAGAACGCAGGAAAGAGTTTGCTCACAGCCTTAAACATTGCATCATGACCACAGAAGAGCTGTGAAACAGCAGAGGGATGTATGGTATGGAAGGAGAGGGAGAGAAGGGACATACAGTCAGCGATTCTTAGAGAGGAGGCTCCTCTTGTTTGAAAGATATACTTTTATTGAAAAATAGAATTTTTAAAATTACAACAAATACAAAACAATACAATTCAAAGCAATACAAAGAAAGAACACCAAAAAAATGTTAAAAATCCAAACCGCCCTCACGTACAACTATATAAATATGTATAGAAAAATATACATAAAAAAACCTCCAACCCTGGGTGGCATGGTGGTTAGCACTGCTACCTCACAGCACCAGAGACCCGGGTTCAATTCCCGCCTCAGGCGACTGACCGTCTGGAGGTTGCACAATCACCCCGTGTCTGCGTGGGTTTCCTCCGGGTGCTCCGGTTTCCTCCCACAGTCCAAAGATGTGCAGGTTAGGTGAATTAGCCATGCTAAATTGCCTGTAGTGTTAGGTGAAGGGGGTAAATGTAGGGGAATGGGTCTGGGTGGGATGCTCTTCGCAGGGTCAGTGTGGACTTGTTGGGCCGAAGGGCCTGTTTCCACACTGTAAGTAATCTAATCTAACCACAGAACTAAATAAATAATAACACAGCCCAGCCAAACAAAACACTCACTCTTGAATATCGAGAGCAGTAGTTTTCACATATTCATATGTTTGCAGTGGCCTCTCTCTGGATATTGGACTCATAAAGCACAATCGATGTGGCTATATAAAAGCCCTTACTGGTGTGGCAGACAAATCTGTGTCCAGGTATTCCAGAAAGGGCTGCCATGTCTGGTAGAAATTCTCAGTTTTGTGGTGTACCATATTTGTGAGAAAATCCAAGGGGAATATGCTCCATAACAATCTTCCACCAACCCGACAGGCCCAGGGTTTTTTTTAGATACCCAACCGAACAAGATGTTTTTTCTTGTGCAGAAAGTGAGGATGTTGAAAAGTTTTTTTCTTATGCACATCCTTCGGGAAACATTGGTCAGGCCAAGAAGAAGAGAGATCGGGTTCTTCCCCACCCTTCCACCCCAAATCCCCTCCATTGTACCCGCCACAGCGCTCCAGTGCGTTTGAGGCTTACCACAGGACCAGAGACAATGGGTAGGAGTGCCCGTACAGACCTTGCATGTGGGACATGTCGAAGATACTCCGGGATTAAATCTTGACAAACAATCCAAAGCCAAGTGGACCCCTGTGGAGAACCTTCAACTGTAAAGCATGGGCCCTATTGCAAGTTGATACCTTTCTTGCGTTTTCCCAAACATCTTCCCATGCCTCTGAGGAGACCTCAATGCCTGGCTCTCTGTCCCACACCCTGCAGAGTCAATCAAACTCAGCTGAGGGGGTGCCCCCACGGTTGATGATATAGAGTGCTGGCAGAAAATGTACTCTTAGCACTGAGCACCCTCATCCCGATGTCAGATTTGTAGGGAGCATAGATTGCATGTATTTCTGCACTAACTGATCAAAAGACATCATTGTGTCTCCCTCAAATAAATCGCCCATGCAAGACACATCCCTAGCTGCCCGATGTTTGAATCCTGAATCCATCATCCCAGGCTGAAAACCCAGCATACCCACTATAGGTGTACGAGAAGATGTTTTGCCAATATTGCCTTCCCTCTGCCGAATTGCTCTCCATGCTTTAACAGTATTGATAACTATTGGGTTGTGGTAATAGTCCCTAACTGTCCTCATGTTGTCCAAAACAGCAAGTCAGTAAGGGGGTACCTTGCCTGAGAGGTTCTGATATCTAACCGTATTGAAAGAGGCTCCCCACAAGCCCAATCACTCACGTAAAATAAAAGCGAGCTCAGTTGATCGTTTTTAATGTCCGGGAGATCCACTCCCCCCCAATCTGTGAGGCAATTGCAGTTTAACTAATTTAGTAAAGGGCCACTTATGATGCCAAATAAAAAAGTTGAACCAGCCGTTCAGTCTCCTGAATGTTTACTTCTTGACGACCGAGGGGAGCATCCAGATAGGGTACAACAAACAGGGAGACTATTCATCTTAATAAGCGCTATCCGACCTAACCATGAGACCGGAAACACCTCCCACCTTCGAAGGTCTTGTTTGATTTTGTCAAATAATTGAACAAAATTAACTTTAAACAACCAATCAAGAACCTGGAATGATGAATATTCTCAAATACACAAAACCTCCCTGTGACCACTTAAACGGGAACCGAGATTCGCCCTCAAGACCTAGCCCCTTTGTAAGGCCACCCACAAACTTTGCAAAATTAATCTTGTTCCCTGAAAAGTTGCCAAACGTGCAGATGTACTGTATCAGGAGAGGCACTAAAACTGCTGGATTTGACAAAACAAATGAGGACATCGTCCGCGTACAACGAAATCTTATGTAATTGTGACCCCATTTCTGGAACTAGTATATTGGGATCCCTACGAATGGCCTCCGCCAACGGTTCAATCACCAACGTAAAAAGCAATGGTGAAAGGGGACAGCCCTGCTGGCTGACCCTAAAAATATTAAAATTGCTTGACTGTACCCCATTGGTGATGACCGCAGCGAGAGGGCCACTGTAGAGAACCTTTACCTATCATATAAAGGATTCACCCAAACCAAACTGCTCCAGAGTATAGAAAAGGTACGGCCAGTCAACTCAGTCAAACGCCTTCTCTGCGTCTAGAGAAATCACCAATCCCTGTATTGATTGGTGATGACACGCTTGGATTACATTAAGCAGCCTCCTAACGTTATTGGAGGATCTGTGGCCCTTTACGAAGTCTCCAGCCTTCGTGCAAGTGTCTTAGAAAGGATTTTAAAGTCAACATTTAAGAGTAAAATTGATCTGCACGAAACACAGTCCTCCAGGAGCTTCCCTTTTTTTAAGAATAAGTGAAATATTGGCCTCTCTTTGAGATGGCGGGAGACGATCATGGCTGTATGAGTCATTGAACATATTGAGCATCAGGCCTGATATTTTGCTTATAAATTCTTTATAGAATTCACTGGGAAGTTCATCAGGACCAGGTGCCTTTCCACTCTGAGGTTGCTTCACGGCCTCCTGCAGCTCTTGCTCTGACAAGGGGCTACTGAGAAAAGACTCTTGTTCAGGGGTCACGTCCGGGAGCTCCAGATCCTTGGAAGAGGACTCCGTGTTGGCCCGCCCCTCCTCACAACCCTCAGATTGGTATAATTCAGAGTAAAATCTCTGAAATGTCACAGTAATCTTTTTAGAATCACATCTTAGTTTCCCAGCACCTTCCCTAATCGATGTAATGGCTTGAGGGGCACTCCTTTCCCTGGTGAGATATGCGAGGTACTTGCCCGGTTTGTCACCATGCTCACGCAACCTTTGTTTTGTGAAAGTAACTCCTTCTTCGCTGTCTGTGTGATCACGGAATTCTATGCAGACTCTGCGCCGTAATCCTCTGTAGCTTGGCCAACGAGGGCCTGTCAGAGTAAGCCACCTCAGCTGCCTTCAACCGTGCTTCGAGGAGATGTTGCTGCTCGGCCTTCTGCCACGTCCTACTGGCAGAGTAGGAAATAACTAAACCCCTGGCATAGGCTATGGTAGTTTCCCAAAGGACGGACGGGCTACTAACTGAGCCTGAATTAATGTCTAGGAACGCCATAAATTCCCTAGAGAAGTACTTCATAAACGTATTATCCTTAGGGATAAAGGGATCCATTCGGCTGTGCCTCAGGCCCACTATAGTGTCCTTAATCTTAACCAACAGGTACACTGGAGCGTGATCGGAGATGGGAATATTACCAATTGTACAAGATGCCACCAAGTCCAGGGTTGCCACAGGGGGGGGGGGGGTCAGAAAAAACTCAATCCTGGTGGGACATCTGTGTGGATTGGGAAAAAATGTAAAATCCCTGCCTATAGGGTGGCGACTCCTCCAAACGTCCATTAACCCTAACGCCACACCCAGATCCACTCATTGATAAGTTTGGACAGAGGGTATCGGGGGGCCTTTGGGCAACCTATCTACTGTGGGATCCATAAGGCAATTAAAATCTGCCCCTAGAATGATAGGCCGAGACTCGAGACTGATCAATTTAGAGAACGCATCTACCAGAAACTTGAGAGGATGGGCCGGAGGACAGTAAACATTTAAAACACCATATTCGTCCTCGTTTATCAGGGCTTTGAGGATTACAAACCTCCCGTGTGTGTCTTTAACTTAAATGAGAGATTCCTCCTAACCAATTTAGTCACTCCCCTACTTCTGGTATTAAAAGATGAAAAGTAAACCCGATCAAAGCCATTCTGCTGTAGTTTCAAATACTCCCCATCATCCAAATGTGTCTCCTGTAATAAAGCAATATTCATCTCCTCCTTTCTAAGACTTAAAAGTGCCTTCTTCCTCTGAATTGGTGAGTGACTCCCCTTGATTTTCCAGGTACACCATTTAATCAAGTCATTAGCCATAATCCGCAGTTAACTCAGCCACGTTAGGGAGATTTAAACAATCCTTAGATAAGCACATGGATGATGATGGGATAGTGTAGGGGGACGAGCTTAAATTAGTTTACAGGTCGGTGCAACATCAAGGGCCATATTGTTCTGTATTGTTCTGTGTTTTTGTTCTATGTTCTATGTAACATTTAGATTCTAGAGAGGAGGAACTCGAATTACAAATCGCCGAGCCTTAGTGTCACAAGATCCATTGAACAAAAAAACTACATAAACTAATATGTTTGTTTAAAGGCGAGTAGTGGAGGTGGGGAAGGTCTTGGTGAGGTGCTCATCCTCATTGATAATGTGTTGCAGGTCACAAAGAACATGGTGTAGTTTGTCAGCCCCTGGGAAGTACTGAACAACGAAGGGTACCCTGTCAGTTGCAGTGCAGACGTGTCAGATTGTGGACATAGATACCACCATTACAGGTGGGGACACCTCCCACCTTGTACATGGCAGGTACTCATGTGACTCAGCCAATGTTGTCTATCTTATACGTTGCAGGCAGGGATGCCCGGAGGCATGGTAGTACATTGGGGAAACCGGGACAGGCAGCAGAGGAAAGTGGCTGAGCAGAGGCTGATAGCTAAGTTTGGTACCCATAGGGAGGGCCTCAACCGGGACCTTGGGTTCATGTCACATTACGGGTGATCACCATTACACTACACACACACACACACACACACAGATATTCCTACACACACACACTGTCACATACACACGGACACAGGTACTCTCAGACGCGCACACAGACACCCACACACACCCTTATAGACACACACACTCCCACACATGCACCCCCTCACAGACTTAAGACACTCTGCACTCACTACGCACACACACACACACACACTTTCTCACACTCACAACCCCCACCCCAGACAGACACACACACACACAGACAAAGACCCACATGCACACATATATTTTGTGTGGTGAATTTGTGGTTGCAGAGTTACATTGCACTTTGCTCAAAAACTGCATACATTCATGTAGAACTCTGAGCTCAAAAACTGCATGAATTTATGTAAAACTCGGTTATCTCACTTTTTAGATTAGAATCAATCTAAACATCAGGTCATAGACAGAGAACACAGGGGGCCAACACCTTCAACATATTGTCTAGCTATCACCATTGTTAACAGCTAACCCGAGAATGCAACTTTAAAAAAAAGGGTTTTGTGATTTACACATGAAAGAAGTGAAACTATCACTGTATTCTAACAGATGAAAGGCTTAACAGACAATCAATTCTTCAATGTATAATTTCAGTTACATCACACTGCAAATTTTTGCTATAAATTCTGTGTTACGATCGAGCCCTCCACAATCACCTGATGAAGGAGTGTCGCTCCGAAAGCTAGTGTGCTTCCAATTAAACCTGTTGGACTATAACCTGGTGTTGTGTGATTTTTAACTTTGTACACCCCAGTCCAACACCGGCATCTCCAAATCATACATAAACTAAAATCACTACAGTTAACAAACCTACAAAGCTATCAAAGACTGTATACAACAAAAACCAGAAAACAAACCAACATATAAAGCGCCAATGGTGCTGTAAAGGGAACCTCACCCCCTGCCCAAAGGGGGCATCTACACATCCCAAAACCCAACTCCCCATCCCGCTGCCAATACTGCAGCCCCGGTATTTAACTATCTGAACAGGGCATAAACTGCCCAGAGTAGGCATCTAGCCACCCCAACCATTTTCCCTCCTCCCAGCTCGAGCCGCACCGCAAACACAAGCAGAAAAGAAAGAAAATACACCATGGAATAACAAATAGATAAAAGCAAATTACTGCGGATACTGGAATCTGAAACAAAAGAGAGAAAATGCTGGAAAATCTCAGCAGGTCTGGCAACATCTGTGAGGAGAGAAAAGAGCTGACGTTTTGAGTCTAACTGACCCTTTGTCAAAGCTAAAAAAAAGGAGAAATAGGGAGGTATTTATACGAGGAAAAAATATTAGTATAATTACCTCCCTATTTCTCTCCTGTTTTTAACTTTGACAAAGGGTCAGTTAGACTCGAAACGTCAGCTCTTTTCCCTCCTTACAGATGCTGCCAGACCTGCTGAGATTTTCCAGCATTTTCTCTCTTTAGGCCATGGAATAACAATGTGCAGAAAGAAATTTTGGACTAAAAAGGGTAAATACCCCACCAATCATTTGGTATAACATAACTTAGAAATTGAAAGTAAACATCCCAGCCGTCCCTGAGCATAGTTTAGACCAGATTATTCCCAATAAAAAATAGGAAAACAAAGCCCTGACTGGACTTCCTCTTCTTTTTAAAGAAAAGTAGAGACATATCCCAACAACCTGAATATTTATATATATTACATTGTTCAGATTAAGTTAATTTGTCCACAAAGTCTCTTGCCTTCTCCATCAAAGAGATATACAGATCCATCTAAGGTGACCCAAAGTACCACTGGATACCTCAGAGAGTACTGGATCCCGAGCTCCCTCAGTCTTCTCTTGACACTGTCAGAGGATTTTCTTTTCCTGATCATCGCCGCTGAGAACTCCTGGAAGAACATGATCTTCGAGCCCTCATAAACTAAGGCCTTCAGATCTTTCCCCTGGATTCTGTCAGCTTCCACGATTCTCTCCTTATCTCTTTAGTGATGAAACCGAACCAAGAGAGGACGAGGACATTGACCCAGCCCTGACTCCGCACCGTGACCCGGTGAGCCCTCTCATGCCAGCCTCCAAGTTAAGGAATTTCAGCAACCGGGCCTCAATAAATTCTGCCGGCCGCTCACCTTCCTTACCCTCCAGCAGACCGATGATCCGAATATTTCTTCTCTTGCCCCTGTTCTCTAGGTCAACTTGGTCAAGCAACTTACAGACCTGAGTCTGCAGGGCCTGGATCCTATCCTTGGAGGAACCAGTATCAGCTTCCACCACTGCGGCTCTGTGTTCTACCTCATCCGGCCTTTCCTCCAGGTCTCCCAGCTGCTGTTCATGCCTCTGCAGCGTGATAGAGATCGGGGCCAGCTTCTCCTCTATCGGCTTCCCCAGCATCTCCCGAGATTTTGCGAGCTCCTTTACTGGAGCCTGGTAGGTAATCGAGTCTGAGGATGCTGCAGGCTGTGCCATGGGCTAGGCCTTGGACGCTCTTCCCCCCTTCTTGGGCATCCCTGGATGGCGAGAACCAAGGTAAGTTTTTTTTTAAACTGTTTATTGGGAGTCCATGACTTTCCCAGAGCCCCAGGATATCAGGGTGGTCCGGGTAGGGCAGGTTAAAAGATCTAGGTGAAAGTGAGGACTGCAGATACTGGAGATCAGACTCGAGAATGCTGTGCTGGAAAAGCACAGCAGGTCAGGCAGCGTCTGAGGAGCAGGAAAATTGACGTTTCGGGCAAAAGTCCTTCATCAGGTTAAAAGTTTGTCCAGCTTGCACTGTGGTGCAGAGCTTTGCTGTGCGATTCTTTCTCGATTGCCACCATCTTGGATTCCCAGAGTCTCGCCTTAATCCTCTACTTGGCTCAAATCTTCACTTCCTACCTGTTTCTAATTTCTCAGAACTTTTTAAGTTAACTCACCAGGTCAGGTTTGGTCAAGACAGGAGCTTGAACTAGAAACTGGAGAGTAACAGAGCTAGGTGTTCTGTCCAGGAACAATATTCCTGAATGTTGGGGGTGGTGGGGGCGATTAAAACCTCTGTGAATGAGAATAAACACCACACCACACTGTCAAAGCTGTTACTGTGATATAAATCACTCAGGAATCTCCCACTTCAGGGCTCTGTTTTTTGTTTCTAAACCATTTATCAGTTGTGAATTGTCACAAGTTCCTTTCCTTTGTTCACAGGGAGTGGGGGCCTCTGGATGGGCCTGCCTTTACTGCCCCAGAGGGTAGTTAGGTACCAACTACATTCCTCTGGGTCTGGAGTCACATGTAGGCCAGACCAGGTAAGGGCAGCAGTCTCCTTTCCAAACAGATTAATAAATTTGATGGGTTTTTACAAAAGTGGCTACATGGCTGGTTAGCTTTGTATTAAATTGCCATCCCACCATCTGCCTTGGTCGGGTTTGATCCCACATTGCCAGAACATTCCCCAGGATGGCGAATGCTGAAGTGAAACTACCACTGGTCCCCTCTGCCCTGCCCCCGTTCCCATGACGATACACTCTGTGCCATTCCATTGGTCGCCTGACGACAGCCATCATTCATTTACGCTCATTGTCACTGAAGCAAAGTCGGACTCTTGAGGTACAGTGGTAGTGTCCCTACCTCCGAGCCAGGAATCCAGGTTCAAGTCCTACCTGCTCCAGATGTATATAGTGACATCACTGAACAGACTGGTTATAAAATATCTATTTGGAAAATCAAATATTAGGGCTGGTACAAAAGAACTTGTTTTAAATCCCACACCAACTGAGGTTACCATGAAGAGCTCTCCTTCTCAACCTCTTCCCTGAATTGAGGTGTGCTGTCTCTCAGGTAAAACCACCACCAGTCCTCCCTCTCTCTCTCTTTCTTACTCACTCTCTCTCTCTCTCTCTCTCTAGTGAGACAGCAGCCCCTTGCTCCTCTGGATTAGTGGTGCTGGAAGAGCACAGCAGTTCAGGCAGCATCCGAGGAGCTTTGAAATCGACGTTTCAGGCAAAAGCCCTTCATCAGGAATAAAGGCAGTGAGCCTGAAGCGTGGAGAGATAAGCTAGAGGGGGGTGGGGGTGGGGAGAAAGTAGCATAGAGTACAATGGGTGAGTGGGGGAGGGGATGAAGGTGATAGGTCAGGGAGGAGAGGGTGGAGTGGATAGGTGGAAAAGGAGATAGGCAGGTAGGACAAGTCTGGACAAGTCATGGGGACAGTGCTGAGCTGGAAGTCTGGAACTAGGGTGAGGTGGGGGAAGGGGAAATGAGGAAACTGTTGAAGTCCACATTGATGCCCTGGGGTTGAAGTGTTCCGAGGCGGAAGATGAGGCGTTCTTCCTCCAGGCGTCTGGTGGTGAGGGAGCGGCGGTGAAGGAGGCCCAGGACCTCCATGTCCTCGGCAGAGTGGGAGGGGGAGTTGAAATGTTGGGCTATGGGGCGGTGTGGTTGATTGGTGCGGGTGTCTCGGAGATGTTCCCTAAAGCGCTCTGCTAGGAGGCGCCCAGTCTCCCCAATGTAGAGGAGGCCGCATCGGGAACAACGGACACAATAAATGATATTAGTGGATGTGCAGGTAAAACTTTGATGGATGTGGAAGGCTCCTTTAGGGCCTTGGATGGAGGTGAGGGAGGAGGTGTGGGCACAGGTTTCACAGTTCCTGCGGTGGCAGGGGAAATTGCCAGGATGGGAGGGTGGGTTGTAGGGGGGCGTGGACCTGACCAGGTAGTCACGGAGGGAACGGTCTTTGCGGAAGGCGGAAAGGGGTGGGGAGGGAAATATATCCCTGGTGGTGGGGTCTGTTTGGAGGTGGCGGAAATGTCGGCGGATGATTTGGTTTATGCGAAGGTTGGTAGGGTGGAAGGTGAGCACCAGAGGCGTTCTGTCCTTGTTGCGGTTGGAGGGGTGGGGTCTGAGGGCGGAGGTGCGGGATGTGGATGAGATGCGTTGGAGGGCATCTTTAACCACATGGAAAGGGAAATTGAGGTCTCTAAAGAAGGAGGCCATCTGGTGTGTTCTGTGGTGGAACTGGTCCTCCTGGGAGCAGATACGGCGGAGGCGGAGGAATTGGGAATACGGGATGGCATTTTTGCAAGAGGTAGGGTGGGAAGAGGTGTAATCCAGGTAGCTGTGGGAGTCGGTGGGTTTGTAAAAAATGTCAGTGTCAAGTCGGTCATCATGAATGGAGATGGAGAGGTCCAGGAAGGGGAGGGAGGTGTCAGAGATGGTCCAGGTAAATTTAAGGTCAGGGTGGAATGTGTTGGTGAAGTTGATGAATTGCTCAACCTCCTCGCGGGAGCACGAGGTTGCGCCAATGCAGTCATCAATGGAGCGGAGGAAGAGGTGGGGAGTGGTGCCGGTGTAATTACGGAAGATCAACTGTTCTACGTAGCCAACAAAGAGACAGGCATAGCTGGGGCCCATACGTGTGCCCATGGATACCCCTTTGGTCTGGAGGAAGTGGGAGGATTCAAAGGAGAAATTGTTAGCAGAGCGCTTTAGGGAACATCTCCGGGACATCCGCACCAATCAACCACACCGCCCTGTGGCCCAACATTTCAACTCCCCCTCCCATTCTGCCGAGGACATGGAAGTCCTGGGCCTCCTTCACCGCCGCTCCCTCACCACCCGACGCCTGGAGGAAGAACGCTTCATCTTCTGCCTCGGAACACTTCAACCCCAGGGCATCAATGTGGACTTCAAGTTTCCTCATTTCCCCTTCCCCCACCTCACCCTAGTTCCAAACTTCCAGCTCAGCACTGTCCCCATGACTTGTCCGGACTTGTCCTACCTGCCTATCTCCTTTTCCACCTATCCACTCCACCCTCTGCTCCCCGGCCTATCACCTTCATCTCCTCCCCCTCTCACCTATTGTACTCTATGCTACTTTCTCCCCACCCCCACCCTCCTCTAGCTGATCTCTCCACGCTTCAGGCTCACTGCCTTTATTCCTGATGAGGGGCTTTTGCCCAAAATTTTACTGCTCCTCAGATGCTGCCTGAACTGCTGTGCTCTTCCAGCACCACTAATCCAGAATCTGGTTTCCAGCATCTGGAGTCATTGTTTTTACCTTGCTCCTCTGGGACGATGGATAGTTATTAACACAATGTTAGTTAGCCTCCCAGCACAGATATGGAACAATTGAAACCCATTCACAATGTTAGCTCTCTTTTTAAATCAATTCTTTCTTCCCTTTCTTTATATCTCCTTCTGTGTCAGTTCATCTTTAACTCACCCTGGCTTCTGGCAGAAGGTGAGGGCTGCAGATGCTGAAGATCAGAGTCGAGAGTGTGTTGCTGGAAAAGCACAGCAGGTCAGGCAGCATCCGAGGGGCAGGGGAATCGACGTTTCAGGCATAAGCCCTTCATCAGGAATGAGGGGAGAGCCCAAGCGGGGCTGAGAGATAAATGGGAGGGGTGTGGGGCTTGAAGGACGGTAGCTGGGAACGTGATAGGTCGACAAAATAGGGGTGAAGGTGATAGGTTGGAGAGGAGGGTGGAGTGGTTTGATGGGAAGGGAGACGGACAAGTAGGACAGGAAGAGGGCAGTGCTGAGTGGGAAGGTTGGTAGTTGGGCCACCCCCCTCATTCTTGATGAAGGGCTTATGCTCGAAACGTCGAGATTCCTGCTCCTCGGATGCTGCCTGACCAGCTGCGCTTTTCCAGCAACACACTCTTCAATTTCTGGTGTTTCTTGCTCAGTCTTTAAGTCCCGTTGGTTAAAGAAGGAACACAATCCCAGCCTTTAATAAATGAGAGGTTTTGACAGGGTGCATAGCAAGAAGCTTTCTCCCAGAGTGGGGGACTCGATTACTAGGGGTCACGAGTTCAAGGTGAGAGGGGAAAGGTTTCAGGGAGGTATGCGTGGCAGGTTTTATACACAGAGAGTGGTGGGTGCCTGGAACATGTTGCCCGCAGAGGTGGTAGAGATGGGCACAATAGAGTCATTTAAGATGTATTTAGGCAGATACATGAATGGGCAAGGAGCAGTGGGATACAGATCCTTAACAAATAGGTGACAGGTTTAAATAGAGAATCTGGACCGGCACAGACTTTGAGGGCCGAAGGGCCTGTGCCTGTACTGGAATTTGGTGAAGACAGTTCTCCTGTCTCACTCCTGAAGGCTTGGCCCTTACTGTGTGACGGTGCCTGTGTTTTAGATGCCAGGTCCACAGGAAACAAGCCTCTCAATCCCAGTGAGCAATCTGGTAGCCCCGCACTGTACCCCCTTTCAGAGTGAGAATATCCTTCCTGCAAAACAGAAACCAGAGCTGCAGGCAGTACTCCAGGTCCCAGTGCTCCAAAGTGAGAAATGTTAGTCAGACCATGGTCAATGAAGGACAAAGTCTTGAATAGGACTGTTGTTAATGGACTAACATTAAATCCACATGCTGGAAACCTGACAGTCTGGGAGGGGCTAGTCTGCCTGTACTGGGAGCCCTGTCTGATTGTCAGTCTGGGAGGGGCTAGTCTGCCTGTACTGGGAGCCCTATCTGATTGTCAGTCTGGGATGGGGCTAGTCTGCCTGTATTGGGAGCCCTGTCTGATTGTCAGTCTGGGAGGGGCTAGTCTGTCTGTACTGGAACCCCTGTCTGATTGTTGGTCAGGGAGGGGCTAGTCTGCCTGTATTTGGAGCCCTGTCTGATTGTTGGTCAGGGAGGGGCTAGTCTGCTTGTATTGGGAGCCCTGTCTGATTGCCAGTCTGTGAGGGGCTAGGCTGCCTGTATTGGGAGCCCTGTCTGATTGTCAGTCTGGGAGGGGCTAGTCTGCCTGTATTGGGGACCCTTCTGATTGTCAGTCTGGGAGGGGCTAGGCTGCCTGTATTGGGGACCCTGTCTGATTGTCAGTCTGGGAGGGGCTAGTCTGCCTGTATTGGGAGCCCTGTCTGATTGTCAGTCTGTGAGGGGCTAGTCTGCCTGTATTGGGAGCCCTATCTGATTGTCAGTCTGGGAGGGGCTAGTCTGTCTGTACTGGGATCCCTGTCTGATTGTTGGTCGGGGAGTGGCTAGTCTTCCTGTATTGGGGACCCTGTCTGATTGTCAGTCTGGGAGGGGCTAGGCTGCCTGTATTGGGGATCCTGTCTGATTGTCAGTGTGGGAGGGGCTAGGCTGCCTGTATTGGGAGCCCTGTCTGATTGTCAGTCTGTGAGTGGCTAGTCTGCCTGTATTGGGAGCCCTGTCTGATTGTCAGTCTGGGGGGGGGCTACTCTGCCTGTATTGGGGATCCTGTCTGATTGTCAGTGTGGGAGGGGCTAGGCTGCCTGTATTGGGAGCCCTGTCTGATTGTCAGTCTGGGAGGGGCTAGTCTGCCTGTATTGGGAGCCCTGTCTGATTGTCAGTCTGTGAGGGGCTAGGCTGCCTGTATTGGGAGCCCTGTCTGATTGTCAGTCTGGGAGGGGCTAGTCTGCCTGTATTGGGATCCCTGTCTGATTGTTGGTCGGGGAGTGGCTAGTCTTCCTGTATTGGGGACCCTGTCTGATTGTCAGTCTGGGAGGGGCTAGGCTGCCTGTATTGGGGATCCTGTCTGATTGTCAGTGTGGGAGGGGCTAGGCTGCCTGTATTGGGAGCCCTGTCTGATTGTCAGTCTGTGAGGGGCTAGTCTGCCTGTATTGGGAGCCCTGTCTGATTGTCAGTCTGGGGGGGGCTACTCTGCCTGTATTGGGGATCCTGTCTGATTGTCAGTGTGGGAGGGGCTAGGCTGCCTGTATTGGGAGCCCTGTCTGATTGTCAGTCTGGGAGGGGCTAGGCTGCCTGTATTGGGAGCCCTGTCTGATTGTCAGTCTGGGAGGGGCTGGTCTGCCTGTATTGGGAGCCCTGTCTGATTGTCAGTCTTGGAGGGGCTAGTCTGCCTGTATTGGGAGCCCTGTCTGATTGTCAGTCTGGGAGGGTGATACCACCCAGCAAGTTTCTTAATAAATGCAATTATTAGTTTATTATCGAAGATACAACAATTGTTGTATGGACACACATGCAAACACACACACACATGCAGACTCACACACACAAACATACACACACACGCAGGCACACGCACACACATGCAGATGCACACACACACACAAACATACACATATGCAGACATGCGCATACATACACACACACGCAGGCACGAGCACACACATGCAGACGCGCACACACACACACAAACATACACACACATGCAGACGCGCACATACACACACAAACATACACACACATGCAGACGTGCGCGCACACACACAGTGAGACAAAGTATCAGACAGATACACACTCATATATACAGTGGTAATGAAAAAAAGTAGCAATCCCTCCCTGAAATATACTCAAAGACTTAATGTCCACAGCCCTCTCTAGAAGGGAATTCCAAAGATTCACTCTCAATAAAAGAAATGCTGCTCATCGCCATCCTGTTACAACATAGAGCCTCCCCGTCCTGCATTCATAACTCAGTAAAATTAATGGCCCTCAAAGTGGATGCCAATGATTCCTATTTGTGAATAACTGCTACCAGACACCAAGATTAGGGCTTAAAAGGTGAATTCACAATTTATTAAAAATAATGCAGCTTTAGCAAAGCAAAGTTAAACATCAAAGTCATCCAATTAATGTTTATGGTTTAAACCCACTCTCACAAAGACAGAAGGACAAACAGTTCACCGATAAATTTTAAAAAATTAAGATGTAACCGACCAGTTCACTGAAGCAATTCCTATGATCTGGAATATCACAGGCACATGGGATTGTATCTTGCATGGTTTTTGAAAACACCAGTGTGTGCACATAGCTTCCAACATGCTGTGAGGAATATTGATTTAATTCTTATGACCGAGATTCCACTCTCCAAACTTTCAGGAAGTTAATAATGAGTGAACAAACAGTCAGCAATTCAACCTTCGGTCGTGTTGCTTCCTCAACTACAAACCTGCTGACAAAAGCAGACAGTTCAAAACCAGTGCAAAGTTTGGTTTCTCTGTTTTATCCAACTTTATCAGACAGATCCACCAAACTCCCTGTGAGATCGCCTTCAACTTTCAAACATCTGCCTCAGGTTTGAGAGAAATGCCTTTCCAGAGCTGAAACATCTAGAATGTTCTTTGAACAAGAATCAACCAGCAGTTCACTTCCAGACCTGGCCTCAAAAACAAATAGCATGTTGTTCTCCTCTTTCTTTAAAGCAAGCTGCTGCTCACAGTCCAAAGGTCACCTTCAGTTCTCAGCTCACAGCTCCAAAACCAAAATGATACAAATAATAATAATGGAGATCTCAACCGTCTTAAAGGGCAACCTCTCCAGTTTGAAATTGTGACCCTGGTTCGGGATTTTCCAACCCTACATCAACTCTGTCCATCCCTTTAAGAATTTTGTAAGTTTCAATGCAATTACTTTGAATCTATAGAGAATACTCAATCTCATTTTTTAGATCATAAGACATAGGAGTGGAAGTAAGGCCATTCGGCCCATCGAGTCCACTCTGCCATTCAATCATGGCTGATGGACTTTTCAACATGACTTACCCGCACTCTCCCCGTAGCCCTTAATTCCTTCGAGATCAAGAATTTATCAATCTCTGCCTTGAAGACATTTAACGTCCCGGCCTCCACTGCGCTCCATGGCAATGAATTCCACAGGCCCACCACTCTCCGGCTGAAGAAATGTTTCCTCATTTCTGTTCTAATTGACCCCCTCTAATTCTAAGGCTGTGCCCGTGGGTCCTAGTATCCCCGCCTCACCGAAACAATTTCCCAGCATCCACCCTTTCTAAGCCATGCATTATCTTGTAAGTTCCTATTAGATCTCCCCTCAACCTTCTAATCTCTAATGAATACAATCCCAGGATCCTCAGCCATTCATCGTATGTTAGACCTACCATTCCAGGGATCATCCGTGTGAATCTCCGCTGGACACGCTCCAGTACCAGTATGTCCTTCCTGAGGCATGGGGCCCAAAATTGGACACAGTATTCTAAACAGGGCTGTACTAGAGCTTTATAAAGTAGCACATCACTGCTTTTACATTCCAACCCTCTTGAGATAAATGACAACATCACATTTGCTTTCTTAACCACGGACTCAACCTGCAAGTCAATCCTTAGAGAATGCTTTGTTCAATCTTGCTTCACAGGACAGTCCCACCAACCAGGGAACATGTCTGGTGAACTTTCATGACCAGTCCTAGATGGTGGTGATATCATTGCTGAGATAAGGGAACCAAACCTGCAGACAGTACTCCAGGTGCAGTTCAACCAAGCTCCTGTATCATTGAAGAAAGATTTCATTACTGCTCTCCTCAAATCGTCTTGCAATAAAGGGCAATATTCCACTAAAAACTTGCCGTACTTGCACATTACCAACAAGAACACCTAGGTTCATTTATATATCCACACTTTGCAATATCTTACATTCAAGAAATGCTCTGCACATCAGCTCCCCCTATCTGACCTCACATTTTATTCCATCGGCCATGTTCTTGTCCAGTTGTGAAATCTGTCCAAGTGCTCCTCTAAACATTTTTCATCTTCTTCACCATGAACATTTCTGCTCAGCTTTTTATTATTCATAAATGTCTATACCCATCTCTAAAGCACTGACACATATTGTGAAAAGCTGGGGCCTAAGTACTGATCTGAGCAGTACCCCAATACTCACAGCCTGCTGAGGTGGGAGTGACGCATTTGTTCTGGTTCGGTTTTTCGGTCTGTTAGCCAATCCTTAAAGCACATCATTACATAACCTCCTAATTTCATGTGCTTTAATTTTTCTAAGCAACCTCCTGAGGGGATCTTATCAAATGCCTTCTGACAATCCAAATGGTTATAGACAAAGAGGAGAGTATTGGCTTAGATTACTTACAGTGTGGAAACAGGCCCTTCGGCCCAACAAGTCCACACCGACCCGCTGAAACGCAACCCACCCAGACCCACTCCCTTACGTTCACCCCTTCACCTAACACTACGGGCAATTTAGCATGGCCAATTCACCTAACCTGCACATCTTTGGACTGTGGGAGGAAACCGGAGCACCCGGAGGAAACCCACGCAGACACGGGAAGAACGTGCAAACTCCACACAGTCAGTCGCCTGAGGCGGGAATTGAACCCAGGTCCCTGGCGCTGTGAGGCAGCAGTGCTAACCACTGTGCCACCGTGCCACCCAATATATTATTCTCCTTCTCAATTTTCTGAGTAACACCTAAAAATCTACAATAATTTTCCAAAGACGATTTCCCATTTCTAAATTTGTGCTCAAGGGGCCCAATGAGTCCATTTTTATCCAAGTACCTATTGATCACATCGTTTATGATCAAATCGAACATTTTCTGCCTTACTGATGGAAGGCTGGTGTGTCGGCATGTCCCTGGGTTTCTCTCTTGCTCCTTTTCCAAACAGTGGGGTGACATCTGTTAGCTTCCAATCTGCAGGAATCATTCTAAAATATACTGATTGTCAGAAAATGATGATCAATAGGAACATAACAATATAAGCTTGAGGAGCATGAGTAGGCCGCCGGGCCCTTTGAGCCTGCTCCGACATTCAATGTGATCATTGTATGGCCTCAGCTCCACCTACCCGCCCTCCCACCATAACCCTTCACTCCTTTACTGTTCAAACAATTGTCCATCTT
The DNA here is from genome assembly GCF_037043375.1 of Chiloscyllium plagiosum. Lineage (NCBI taxonomy): Eukaryota > Metazoa > Chordata > Chondrichthyes > Orectolobiformes > Hemiscylliidae > Chiloscyllium > Chiloscyllium plagiosum. The sequence goes on from NW_028270141.1 coordinate 150,649,866, forward strand.
TGCCTTAAAAACGTTCCACCAACAAGCCTCAACTGCTTCACTGGGCAGGGAATTCCACAGATTCACAATCTTTGGGTGTGGAAGCTCCTCCTTACTTCAATCCGAAATCTGTTCCCCCTTATTTTGAGGTTATCCCCCCACCCCACCCCTTGTTTTAGTCAATGAATTGACTCTCTCTTGAGAGCCACCTCCTCCAACATTCTGCGATGCAGTCCACTGGTTACCAGTGGCTTATCCACCTCAGTCATTTCTCAACATCCTTATTAATGCTAATCTTCCCCCACTCCTCATGCTCCCTAGCCACTTAGGTCTTGAAGTTTGGGTAGGCTCTTACATCTCCCTCAGTGAAAATATGCAAACAGCTGCATCTTAAACAAACGCCTGAGTTGTGGTGAGATTTTTGTGCCCGCTCCCCTTGCCAGCCTCATTCCAGAACACGAGAGCCCTGCCCACAAGAGGGTGGCAAGGGAAGAGAACCAGACCGACCCGTCTTCACCACCCCACCCCCACCCCCCACCTTGTAGGAGGAGACACCGAGGCAGCCATGTGCCACCAATCCCAGTCTTCACCGCACTGTAACTCTCACAGGAACCCCCACTGTTAGTGTATTCATAACAACATCAGTGAGAACCCCCTCCAATACGTGCCCACGCATTGACGGTGAGAGCCAGTCTCTCCCTATCGCCAGGCAGACCCACCGTCTCTGCAGAGAGATTGCCTGCTCAACCCAGAGCCTCTTCTGAGGGCGAGGAACACGCAGGCCCAGGGAAGGGGCAGGCAGATAAACTCCGGCACACCCCACCCCGAGACCCCACCTCCTGTTCCCACACTCACCCCCAACCCCCTGAGCTGCCTGTTCCCACACTCACGCCCCCACCCCTGAGCTGCCTGTTCCCACACCCACCTCCCACCCCCTCAGCTCCCTGTTCCCACCCCCCACCCCCCCACCTCCTCAGCCCCCCGTACCAATATTCACCCCCTACACCCTTGTTCCCACACTCACCCCCACACCCTGTTCCCTCACCCACCCACCCACTCCCTCAGCCCCCTGTTCCCACACTCACTCCCCACCCCCTCAGTTTCCTGTTCCCACACCCACCCCCCCAGCCCCTCAGCTCCCTGTTCCCACACCCACCCCCCACCCCCTCAGCCCCCCGTACCCATATTCACCCCCTACCCCCTTGTTCCCACACTCACCCCCACACCCTGTTCCCTCACCCACCCACTCCCTCAGCCCCCTGTGCCCACATTCACCCCCATCACCCCCACCCCCTCAGCTCCCTGTTCCCACACCCACCCCCCACCCCCTCAGCTCCCTGTTCCCACCCCCACCCCCACCCCTTCAGCCCCCTGTTCCCACACTCACCCCCCACCCCCTCAACCCCCTGTTCCCACACTCACCCCCCACCCCCTCAGTTCCCTGTTCCCACACTCACCCCCCACCCCCTCAGTTCCCTGTTCCCACACTCACCCCCACCCCCTCAGCTCCCTCTTCCCACACTCACCCCCCACCCCCTCAGCCCCCTGTTCCCACACTCAACCCCACCCCCTCAGTTCCCTGTTCCCACACTCACCCCCCACCCCCTCAGTTCCCTGTTCCCACCCCCACCCCCACCCCCAAATCTATCTGTTCCCACAGTCCCCCCCCCCCCCCCCCCCCCCCCCCACACACACACACACTCAGTCCTCGGTTCCCACACTCATTCCCCACCCCCTCACACACCCTTTTCCCACACCATCCCACACCCCCTCAGCCCCCTGTTCCCACACCCACCCCCACCCCCTCAGCCCCCTGTTCCCACACTCACCCCCACCCCCTCAGCTCCCTGTTCCCACACTCACCCCCCACCCCCTCAGCCCCCTGTTCCCACACTCACCCCGCCCCCTCAGCTCTCTGTTCCCACACTCACCCCCCACCCCCTCAGCTCCCTGTTCCCACACTCACCCCCCCACCCCCTCAGCTCAAAGTTCCCACACTCACCCCCTCAGCCCCCTATTCCCACACTCACCCCCCACCCCCTCAGCTCTCTGTTCCCACACACCCCCCACCCCCTCAGCCCCCTGTTCCCACACACACCTCCCCCCCTCAGCTCCCTGTTCCCACACACCCCCCACCCCCTCAGCCCCCTGTTCCCACACACACCTCCCCCCCCCTCAGCTCCCTGTTCCCACACCCACCCCCCACTCCCTCAGCCTCCTGTTCCCACACACACCTCCCCCCCCCCTCAGCTCCCTGTTCCCACACTCACCCCCCCACCCCCTCAGCTCTCTGTTCCCACACACCCCCCACCCCCTCAGCCCCCTGTTCCCACACACCCCCCACCCCCTCAGCCACCTGTTCCCACACTCATTCCCCCACCCCCTCAGCCTCCTGTTCCCACATACCCCTCAGCCCCCTGTTCCCACACACCCCTCACCCCCTCAGCTCCCTGTTCCCACACTCATTCCCCCACCCCCTCAGCCTCCTGTTCCCACACTCATTCCTCCCCCCCCCCCAGCCTCCTGTTCCCAAACTCAAACCCCCACCCCCTCAGCTCCCTGTTCCCACGCTCACTCCCCCACCCCCTCTTCCCTCACCCACCCCGCACCCCCTCAGCCCCCTGATCCCACACTCACTCCTTCACCCCCTTAGTCCCCTGTTCCCACACACACGTTCCCCCCCCCCCCTCAGCCTCCTGTTCCCACACTCATTCCCCCACCCCCTCAGCCTCCTGTTCCCATACACCCCCAGCAGGGGTGAGTGTGGGAAGTAGGCAGCATCCGAGGAGCAGGAGACTTGACGTTTTAGAAATATCCTTTCATCAGGAATGTTGGGAGAGGGAGGTGTGGTGGGAAGGGGCCTGAGAGATAAATAGGAAGGTTGGGGATGGAGCAAGGAAGCTGGGGAAGTGAGAGGTTGATGCGGATGGGGGGTAATAGAGATATTGTGGTGAAGGTGGGGTGGAATGGAATAAGAATGATTCGGTAACTGTGGGAGAGACAGTGGGGACTCTGTAACTGTGGGAGAGACAGTGGGGACTGTGTAACTGTGGGAGAGACAGTGGGGACTCTGTAACTGTGGGAGAGACTGTGGGGACACTGTAACTGTGGGAGAGACTGTGGGGACTCTGTAACTGTGGGAGAGACTGTGGGGACTCTGTACCTGTGGGAGAGACCGTGGGGACTCTGTACCTGTGGGAGAGACCGTGGGCACTCTGTACCTGTGGGAGAGACCGTGGGGACTCTGTACCTGTGGGAGAGACTGTGGGGACTGTGTAACTGTGGGAGAGACTGTGGGGACTGTGTAACTGTGGGAGAGACTGTGGGGACTCTAAATGTGGGAGAGACTGTGGGGACTCTGTAACTGTGGGAGAGACAGTGGGGACTCTGTAACTGTGGGAGAGACCGTGGGGACTCTGTACCTGTGGGAGAGACTGTGGGGACTGTGTAACTGAGGGAGAGACTGTGGGGACTCAAATGTGGGAGAGACTGTGGGGACTCTAACTGTGGGAGAGACTGTGGGGACTGTGTAACTGTGGGAGAGACAGTGGGGACTCTGTACCTGTGGGAGAGACAGTGGGGAGTCTGTAACTGTGGGAGAGACTGTGGGGAGTCTGTAACTGTGGAGAGACAGTGGGGACACTGTAACTGTGGGAGAGACTGTGGGGACTGTGTAACTGTGGGAGAGATTGTGGAGACTCTGTAACTGTGGAGAGACAGTGGGGACTGTGTAACTGTGGGAGAGATTGTGGGGACTGTGTAACTGTGGGACAGACAGTGGGGACTCTGTAACTGTGGGAGAGACAGTGGGGACTCTGTAACTGTGGGAGAGACCGTGGGGACTCTGTAACTGTGGGAGAGACTGTGGGGACTCTGTAACTGTGGGAGAGACTGTGGGGAGTCTGTAACTGTGGGAGAGACAGTGGGGAGTCTGTAACTGTGGAGAGACAGTGGGGACTCTGTAACTGTGGGAGAGACAGTGGGGACTCTGTACCTGTGGGAGAGACCGTGGGGACTCTGTAACTGTGGGAGAGACTGTGGGGTCACTGCAACTGTGGGAGAGACAGTGGGGAGGCTGTAACTGTGGAGAGACAGTGGGGACTGTGTAACTGTGGGAGAGACAGTGGGGACTCTGTAACTGTGGGAGAGATTGTGGGGACTGTGTAACTGTGGGAGAGACTGTGAGGACACTGTAACTGTGGGAGAGACTGTGGGGAGTCTGTAACTGTGGGAGAGACTGTGGGGACTCTGTAACTGTGGGAGAGACAGTGGGGACTCTGTAACTGTGGGAGAGACAGTGGGGACTGTGTAACTGTGGGAGAGACTGTGGGGACTGTGTAACTGTGGGAGAGACTGTGGGGACTCTGTAACTGTGGGAGAGACTGTGATGACTCAGTAACTGTGGGAGAGACAGTGGGGACTGTGTAACTGTGGGAGAGACAGTGGGGACTCTGTAACTGTGGGAGAGATTGTGGGGACTCTGTAATTGTGGGAGAGACTGTGAGGACACTGTAACTGTGGGAGAGACAGTGGAGACTCTGTAACTGTGGGAGAGACTGTGGGGACTGTGTAACTGTGGGAGAGACTGTGGGGACACTGTAACTGTGGGAGAGACAGTGGGGACTGTGTAACTGTGGGAGAGACTGTGGGGACACTGTAACTGTGGGAGAGACAGTGGGGACTGTGTAACTGTGGGAGAGACTGTGGGGGCACTGTAACAGTGGGAGAGACTGTGGGGACTCTGTAACTGTGGGAGAGACAGTAGAGACTCTGTAACTGTGGGAGAGACTGTGGGGACTCTGTAACTGTGGGAGAGACTGTGGGGACTGTGTAACTGTGGGAGAGACTGTGGGGACACTGTAACAGTGGGAGAGACTGTGGGGACTCTGTAACTGTGGGAGAGACAGTCGAGACTCTGTAACTGTGGGAGAGACTGTGGGGACTGTGTAACTGTGGGAGAGACTGTGGGGACACTGTAACTGTGGGAGAGACAGTGGGGACTGTGTAACTGTGGGAGAGACTGTGGGGACACTGTAACAGTGGGAGAGACTGTGGTGACTGTGTAACTGTGGGAGAGACAGTAGAGACTCTGTAACTGTGGGAGAAACTGTGGGGACTCTGTAACTGTGGGAGAGACTGTGGGGACACTGTAACAGTGGGAGAGACTGTGGGGACTGTGTAACTGTGGGAGAGACAGTGGGGACACTGTAACTGTGGGAGAGACAGTGGGGACACTGTAACTGTGGGAGAGACTGTGGGGATTCTGTAACTGTGGGAGAGACAGTGGGGACACTGTAACTGTGGGAGAGACTGTGGGGACTCTGTAACTGTGGGAGAGACAGTAGAGACTCTGTAACTGTGGGAGAAACTGTGGGGACTCTGTAACTGTGGGAGAGACAGTGGGGACACTGTAACTGTGGGAGAGACAGTGGGGACACTGTAACTGTGAGAGAGACAGTGGGGACACTAACTGCGGGAGAGACAGTGGGGACTGTGTAACTGTGGGAGAGACAGTGGGGACTCTGTAACTGTGGGAGAGACTGTGGGGACTGTGTAACTGTGGGAGAGACAGTGGGGACTGTGTAACTGTGGGAGAGACAGTGGGGACTCTGTAACTGTGTGAGAGACTGTGGGGACTCTGTAACTGTGGGAGAGACTGTGGGGACTGTGTAACTGTGGGAGAGACAGTGGGGACTCTGTAACTGTGGGAGAGACTGTGGGGACTGTGTAACTGTGGGAGAGACAGTGGGGACTCTGTAACTGTGGGAGAGACTGTGGGGACTCTGTAACTGTGGGAGAGACTGTGGGGACTGTGTAACTGTGGGAGAGACTGTGGGGACTGTGTAACTGTGGGAGAGACAGTGGGGAGTCTGTAACTGTGGGAGAGACAGTGGGGACTGTGTAACTGTGGGAGAGACTGTGGGGACTGTGTAACTGTGGGAGAGACAGTGGGGACACTGTAACTGTGGAAGAGACAGTGGGGACACTGTAACTGTGGGAGAGACTGTGGGGACTCTGTAACTGTGGGAGAGACAGTGGGGACACTGTAACTGTTGGAGAGACTGTGAGGACACTGTAACTGTGGGAGAGACAGTGGGGACTCTGTAACTGTGGGAGAGACTGTGGGGACTGTGTAACTGTGGGAGAGACTGTGGGGACTGTGTAACTGTGGGAGAGACAGTGGGGAGTCTGTAACTGTGGGAGAGACAGTGGGGACTGTGTAACTGTGGGAGAGACTGTGGGGACTGTGTAACTGTGGGAGAGACAGTGGGGACACTGTAACTGTGGGAGAGACAGTGGGGACACTGTAACTGTGGGAGAGACTGTGGGGACTCTGTAACTGTGGGAGAGACAGTGGGGACACTGTAACTGTTGGAGAGACTGTGAGGACACTGTAACTGTGGGAGAGACAGTGGGGACTCTGTAACTGTGGGAGAGACTGTGGGGACTGTGTAACTGTGGGAGAGACTGTGGGGACTGTGTAACTGTGGGAGAGACTGTGGGGACTGTGTAACTGTGGGAGAGACAGTAGAGACTCTGTAACTGTGGGAGAAACTGTGGGGACTCTGTAACTGTGGGAGAGACTGTGGGGACACTGTAACTGTGGGAGAGACTGTGGGGACTGTGTAACTGTGGGAGAGACAGTGGGGACACTGTAACTGTGGGAGAGACAGTGGGGACACTGTAACTGTGGGAGAGACTGTGGGGACACTGTAACTGTGGGAGAGACAGTGGGGACACTGTAACTGTGGGAGAGACTGTGGGGACTCTGTAACTGTGGGAGAGACAGTGGGGACACTGTAACTGTGGGAGAGACTGTGGGGACTCTGTAACTGTGGGAGAGACAGTAGAGACTCTGTAACTGTGGGAGAAACTGTGGGGACTCTGTAACTGTGGGAGAGACTGTGGGGACACTGTAACTGTGGGAGAGACAGTGGGAACACTGTAACTGTGGGAGAGACAGTGGGGACACTAACTGCGGGAGAGACAGTGGGGACTGTGTAACTGTGGGAGAGACAGTGGGGACTCTGTAACTGTGGGAGAGACTGTGGGGACTGTGTAACTGTGGGAGAGACAGTGGGGACTCTGTAACTGTGGGAGAGACAGTGGGGACTCTGTAACTGTGGGAGAGACTGTGGGGACTGTGTAACTGTGGGAGAGACAGTGGGGACTGTGTAACTGTGGGAGAGACAGTGGGGACTGTGTAACTGTGGGAGAGACTGTGGGGACTGTGTAACTGTGGGAGAGACAGTGGGGACACTGTAACTGTGGGAGAGACAGTGGGGACACTGTAACTGTGGGAGAGACTGTGGGGACTCTGTAACTGTGGGAGAGACAGTGGGGACACTGTAACTGTGGGAGAGACTGTGGGGACTCTGTAACTGTGGGAGAGACAGTAGAGACTCTGTAACTGTGGGAGAAACTGTGGGGACTCTGTAACTGTGGGAGAGACTGTGGGATCACTGTAACTGTGGGAGAGACAGTGGGGACACTAACTGCGGGAGAGACAGTGGGGACACTGTAACTGTGGGAGAGACAGTGGGGACTCTGTAACTGTGGGAGAGACTGTGGGGACTGTGTAACTGTGGGAGAGACAGTGGGGACTCTGTAACTGTGGGAGAGACAGTGGGGACTCTGTAACTGTGGGAGAGACTGTGGGGACTGTGTAACTGTGGGAGAGACTGTGGGGAGTCTGTAACTGTGGGAGAGACAGTGGGGACTGTGTAACTGTGGGAGAGACTGTGGGGACTGTGTAACTGTGGGAGAGACTGTGGGGACTGTGTAACTGTGGGAGAGACTGTGGGGACTCTGTAACTGTGGGAGAGACAGTGGGGACTGTGTAACTGTGGGAGAGACTGTGGGGACACTGTACCTGTGGGAGAGACAGTGGGGACTCTGTAACTGTGGGAGAGACAGTGGGGACTGTGTAACTGTGGGAGAGACAGTGGGGACTCTGTAACTGTGGGAGAGACTGTCGGGACAGTGTAACTGTGGGAGAGACAGTGGGGACTGTGTAACTGTGGGAGAGACAGTGGGGACTGTGTAACTGTGGGAGAGACTGTGGGGACTCTGTAACAGTGGGAGAGACAGTGGGGACTGTGTAACTGTGGGAGAGACTGTGGGGACTCTGTAACTGTGGGAGAGACTGTGGGGACTCTGTAACTGTGGGAGAGACTGTGGGGACTCTGTAACTGTGGGAGAGACTGTGGGGACTCTGTAACTGTGGGAGAGACTCTGGGGACTGTGTAACTGTGTGAGAGACTGTGGGGACACTGTAACTGTGGGAGAGACTGTGGGGACTGTGTAACTGTGGGAGAGACTGTGGGGACTGTGTAACTGTGTGAGAGACTGTGGGGACTGTGTAAATGTGGGAGAGACAGTGGGGACTCTGTAACTGTGGGAGAGACTGTGGGGACATTGTAACTGTGGGAGAGACTGTGGGGACTGTGTAACTGTGGGAGAGACTGTGGGGACTGTGTAACTGTGTGAGAGACTGTGGGGACTGTGTAACTGTGGGAGAGACTGTGAGGACACTGTAACTGTGGGAGAGACAGTGGGGACTCTGTAACTGTGGGAGAGACTGTGGGGACTGTGTAACTGTGGGAGAGACAGTGGGGACTCTGTAACTGTGGGAGAGACTGTGGGGACTCTGTAACTGTGGGAGAGACTGTGGGGACTGTGTAACTGTGGGAGAGACTGTGGGGACTGTGTAACTGTGGGAGAGACAGTGGGGAGTCTGTAACTGTGGGAGAGACAGTGGGGACTGTGTAACTGTGGGAGAGACTGTGGGGACTGTGTAACTGTGGGAGAGACTGTGGGGACTCTGTAACTGTGGGAGAGACAGTGGGGACTCTGTAACTGTGGGAGAGACAGTGGGGACTCTGTAACTGTGGGAGAGACAGTGGGGACTGTGTAACTGTGGGAGAGACTGTGGGGACTGTGTAACTGTGGGAGAGACTGTGGGGACTCTGTAACTGTGGGAGAGACAGTGGGGACTCTGTAACTGTGGGAGAGACAGTGGGGACTGTGTAACTGTGGGAGAGACAGTGGGGACTGTGTAACTGTGGGAGAGACTGTGGGGACTGTGTAACTGTGGGAGAGACAGTAGAGACTCTGTAACTGTGGGAGAAACTGTGGGGACTCTGTAACTGTGGGAGAGACTGTGGGGACACTGTAACTGTGGGAGAGACTGTGGGGACTGTGTAACTGTGGGAGAGACAGTGGGGACACTGTAACTGTGGGAGAGACAGTGGGGACACTGTAACTGTGGGAGAGACTGTGGGGACTCTGTAACTGTGGGAGAGACAGTGGGGACACTGTAACTGTGGGAGAGACTGTGGGGACTCTGTAACTGTGGGAGAGACAGTGGGGACACTGTAACTGTGGGAGAGACTGTGGGGACTCTGTAACTGTGGGAGAGACAGTAGAGACTCTGTAACTGTGGGAGAAACTGTGGGGACTCTGTAACTGTGGGAGAGACTGTGGGGACACTGTAACTGTGGGAGAGACAGTGGGAACACTGTAACTGTGGGAGAGACAGTGGGGACACTAACTGCGGGAGAGACAGTGGGGACTGTGTAACTGTGGGAGAGACAATGGGGACTCTGTAACTGTGGGAGAGACTGTGGGGACTGTGTAACTGTGGGAGAGACAGTGGGGACTCTGTAACTGTGGGAGAGACAGTGGGGACTCTGTAACTGTGGGAGAGACTGTGGGGACTGTGTAACTGTGGGAGAGACAGTGGGGACTGTGTAACTGTGGGAGAGACAGTGGGGACTGTGTAACTGTGGGAGAGACTGTGGGGACTGTGTAACTGTGGGAGAGACAGTGGGGACACTGTAACTGTGGGAGAGACAGTGGGGACACTGTAACTGTGGGAGAGACTGTGGGGACTCTGTAACTGTGGGAGAGACAGTGGGGACACTGTAACTGTGGGAGAGACTGTGGGGACTCTGTAACTGTGGGAGAGACAGTAGAGACTCTGTAACTGTGGGAGAAACTGTGGGGACTCTGTAACTGTGGGAGAGACTGTGGGATCACTGTAACTGTGGGAGAGACAGTGGGGACACTAACTGCGGGAGAGACAGTGGGGACACTGTAACTGTGGGAGAGACAGTGGGGACTCTGTAACTGTGGGAGAGACTGTGGGGACTGTGTAACTGTGGGAGAGACAGTGGGGACTCTGTAACTGTGGGAGAGACAGTGGGGACTCTGTAACTGTGGGAGAGACTGTGGGGACTGTGTAACTGTGGGAGAGACTGTGGGGAGTCTGTAACTGTGGGAGAGACAGTGGGGACTGTGTAACTGTGGGAGAGACTGTGGGGACTGTGTAACTGTGGGAGAGACTGTGGGGACTGTGTAACTGTGGGAGAGACTGTGGGGACTCTGTAACTGTGGGAGAGACAGTGGGGACTGTGTAACTGTGGGAGAGACTGTGGGGACACTGTACCTGTGGGAGAGACAGTGGGGACTCTGTAACTGTGGGAGAGACAGTGGGGACTGTGTAACTGTGGGAGAGACAGTGGGGACTCTGTAACTGTGGGAGAGACTGTCGGGACAGTGTAACTGTGGGAGAGACAGTGGGGACTGTGTAACTGTGGGAGAGACAGTGGGGACTGTGTAACTGTGGGAGAGACTGTGGGGACTCTGTAACAGTGGGAGAGACAGTGGGGACTGTGTAACTGTGGGAGAGACTGTGGGGACTCTGTAACTGTGGGAGAGACTGTGGGGACTCTGTAACTGTGGGAGAGACTGTGGGGACTCTGTAACTGTGGGAGAGACTGTGGGGACTCTGTAACTGTGGGAGAGACTGTGGGGACTGTGTAACTGTGTGAGAGACTGTGGGGACACTGTAACTGTGGGAGAGACTGTGGGGACTGTGTAACTGTGGGAGAGACTGTGGGGACTGTGTAACTGTGTGAGAGACTGTGGGGACTGTGTAAATGTGGGAGAGACAGTGGGGACTCTGTAACTGTGGGAGAGACTGTGGGGACATTGTAACTGTGGGAGAGACTGTGGGGACTGTGTAACTGTGGGAGAGACTGTGGGGACTGTGTAACTGTGTGAGAGACTGTGGGGACTGTGTAACTGTGGGAGAGACTGTGGGGACTCTGTAACTGTGGGAGAGACAGTGGGGACTGTGTAGCTGTGGGAGAGACTGTGGGGACTGTGTAACTGTGGGAGAGACTGTGGGGACTCTGTAACTGTGGGAGAGACAGTGGGGACTCTGTAACTGTGGGAGAGACAGTGGGGACTGTGTAACTGTGGGAGAGACTGTGGGGACTGTGTAACTGTGGGAGAGACTGTGGGGACTCTGGAACTGTGGGAGAGACTGTGGGGACTGTGTAACTGTGGGAGAGACTGTGGGGACACTGTAACTGTGGGAGAGACAGTGGGGACTGTGTAACTGTGTGAGAGACTGTGGGGACACTGTAACAGTGGGAGAGACTGTGGGGACTCTGTAACTGTGGTAGAGACAGTCGAGACTCTGTAACTGTGGGAGAGACTGTGGGGACTGTGTAACTGTGGGAGAGACTGTGGGGACACTGTAACTGTGGGAGAGACAGTGGGTACTGTGTAACTGTGGGAGAGACTGTGGGGACACTGTAACAGTGGGAGAGACTGTGGTGACTGTGTAACTGTGGGAGAGACAGTAGAGACTCTGTAACTGTGGGAGAAACTGTGGGGACTCTGTAACTGTGGGAGAGACTGTGGGGACACTGTAACAGTGGGAGAGACTGTGGGGACTGTGTAACTGTGGGAGAGACAGTGGGGACACTGTAACTGTGGGAGAGACAGTGGGGACACTGTAACTGTGGGAGAGACTGTGGGGACTCTGTAACTGTGGGAGAGACAGTGGGGACACTGTAACTGTGGGAGAGACTGTGGGGACTCTGTAACTGTGGGAGAGACAGTAGAGACTCTGTAACTGTGGGAGAAACTGTGGGGACTCTGTAACTGTGGGAGAGACAGTGGGGACTGTGTAACTGTGGGAGAGACAGTGGGGACTCTGTAACTGTGGGAGAGACTGTCGGGACAGTGTAACTGTGGGAGAGACAGTGGGGACTGTGTAACTGTGGGAGAGACAGTGGGGACTGTGTAACTGTGGGAGAGACTGTGGGGACTCTGTAACAGTGGGAGAGACAGTGGGGACTGTGTAACTGTGGGAGAGACTGTGGGGACTCTGTAACTGTGGGAGAGACTGTGGGGACTCTGTAACTGTGGGAGAGACTGTGGGGACTCTGTAACTGTGGGAGAGACTGTGGGGACTGTGTAACTGTGTGAGAGACTGTGGGGACACTGTAACTGTGGGAGAGACTGTGGGGACTGTGTAACTGTGGGAGAGACTGTGGGGACTGTGTAACTGTGTGAGAGACTGTGGGGACTGTGTAAATGTGGGAGAGACAGTGGGGACTCTGTAACTGTGGGAGAGACTGTGGGGACATTGTAACTGTGGGAGAGACTGTGGGGACTGTGTAACTGTGGGAGAGACTGTGGGGACTGTGTAACTGTGTGAGAGACTGTGGGGACTGTGTAACTGTGGGAGAGACTGTGGGGACTCTGTAACTGTGGGAGAGACAGTGGGGACTGTGTAACTGTGGGAGAGACTGTGGGGACTGTGTAACTGTGGGAGAGACTGTGGGGACTCTGTAACTGTGGGAGAGACAGTGGGGACTCTGTAACTGTGGGAGAGACAGTGGGGACTGTGTAACTGTGGGAGAGACAGTGGGGACTGTGTAACTGTGGGAGAGACTGTGGGGACTCTGTAACTGTGGGAGAGACTGTGGGGACTGTGTAACTGTGGGAGAGACTGTGGGGACACTGTAACTGTGGGAGAGACAGTGGGGACTGTGTAACTCTGGGAGAGACTGTGGGGACACTGTAACAGTGGGAGAGACTGTGGGGACTCTGTAACTGTGGTAGAGACAGTCGAGACTCTGTAACTGTGGGAGAGACTGTGGGGACTGTGTAACTGTGGGAGAGACTGTGGGGACACTGTAACTGTGGGAGAGACAGTGGGGACTGTGTAACTGTGGGAGAGACTGTGGGGACACTGTAACAGTGGGAGAGACTGTGGTGACTGTGTAACTGTGGGAGAGACAGTAGAGACTCTGTAACTGTGGGAGAAACTGTGGGGACACTGTAACTGTGGGAGAGACTGTGGGGACACTGTAACAGTGGGAGAGACTGTGGGGACTGTGTAACTGTGGGAGAGACAGTGGGGACACTGTAACTGTGGGAGAGACAGTGGGGACACTGTAACTGTGGGAGAGACTGTGGGGACTCTGTAACTGTGGGAGAGACAGTGGGGACACTGTAACTGTGGGAGAGACTGTGGGGACTCTGTAACTGTGGGAGAGACAGTAGAGACTCTGTAACTGTGGGAGAAACTGTGGGGACTCTGTAACTGTGGGAGAGACTGTGGGGACACTGTAACTGTGGGAGAGACAGTGGGGACACTGTAACTGTGGGAGAGACAGTGGGGACTCTGTAACTGTGGGAGAGACAGTGGGGACTCTGTAACTGTGGGAGAGACCGTGGGGACTCTGTACCTGTGGGAGAGACTGTGGGGAGTCTGTAACTGTGGGAGAGACAGTGGGGAGTCTGTAACTGTGGAGAGACAGTGGGGACTCTGTAACTGTGGGAGAGACAGTGGGGACTCTGTACCTGTGGGAGAGACCGTGGGGACTCTGTAACTGTGGGAGAGACTGTGGGGTCACTGCAACTGTGGGAGAGACAGTGGGGAGGCTGTAACTGTGGAGAGACAGTGGGGCCTGTGTAACTGTGGGAGAGACAGTGGGGACTCTGTAACTGTGGGAGAGATTGTGGGGACTGTGTAACTGTGGGAGAGACTGTGAGGACACTGTAACTGTGGGAGAGACTGTGGGGAGTCTGTAACTGTGGGAGAGACTGTGGGGACACTGTAACTGTGGGAGAGACAGTGGGGACTCTGTAACTGTGGGAGAGACAGTGGGGACTGTGTAACTGTGGGAGAGACTGTGGGGACTGTGTAACTGTGGGAGAGACTGTGGGGACTCTGTAACTGTGGGAGAGACTGTGATGACTCAGTAACTGTGGGAGAGACAGTGGGGACTGTGTAAATGTGGGAGAGACAGTGGGGACTCTGTAACTGTGGGAGAGATTGTGGGGACTCTGTAACTGTGGGAGAGACTGTGAGGACACTGTAACTGTGGGAGAGACAGTGGAGACTCTGTAACTGTGGGAGAGACTGTGGGGACTGTGTAACTGTGGGAGAGACTGTGGGGACACTGTAACTGTGGGAGAGACAGTGGGGACTGTGTAACTGTGGGAGAGACTGTGGGGACACTGTAACTGTGGGAGAGACAGTGGGGACTGTGTAACTGTGGGAGAGACTGTGGGGACACTGTAACAGTGGGAGAGACTGTGGGGACTCTGTAACTGTGGGAGAGACAGTAGAGACTCTGTAACTGTGGGAGAGACTGTGGGGACTCTGTAACTGTGGGAGAGACTGTGGGGACTGTGTAACTGTGGGAGAGACTGTGGGGACACTGTAACTGTGGGAGAGACAGTGGGGACTGTGTAACTGTGGGAGAGACTGTGGGGACACTGTAACAGTGGGAGAGACTGTGGGGACTCTGTAACTGTGGGAGAGACAGTCGAGACTCTGTAACTGTGGGAGAGACTGTGGGGACTGTGTAACTGTGGGAGAGACTGTGGGGACACTGTAACTGTGGGAGAGACAGTGGGGACTGTGTAACTGTGGGAGAGACTGTGGGGACACTGTAACAGTGGGAGAGACTGTGGTGACTGTGTAACTGTGGGAGAGACAGTAGAGACTCTGTAACTGTGGGAGAAACTGTGGGGACTCTGTAACTGTGGGAGAGACTGTGGGGACACTGTAACAGTGGGAGAGACTGTGGGGACTGTGTAACTGTGGGAGAGACAGTGGGGACACTGTAACTATGGGAGAGACAGTGGCGACACTGTAACTGTGGGAGAGACTGTGGGGACTCTGTAACTGTGGGAGAGACAGTGGGGACACTGTAACTGTGGGAGAGACAGTAGAGACTCTGTAACTGTGGGAGAAACTGTGGGGACTCTGTAACTGTGGGAGAGACAGTGGGGACACTGTAACTGTGAGAGAGACAGTGGGGACACTAACTGCGGGAGAGACAGTGGGGACTGTGTAACTGTGGGAGAGACAGTGGGGACTCTGTAACTGTGGGAGAGACTGTGGGGACTGTGTAACTGTGGGAGAGACAGTGGGGACTCTGTAACTGTGGGAGAGACTGTGGGGACTGTTTAACTGTGGGAGAGACAGTGGGGACTCTGTAACTGTGGGAGAGACTGTGGGGACTCTGTAACTGTGGGAGAGACTGTGGGGACTGTGTAACTGTGGGAGAGACTGTGGGGACTGTGTAACTGTGGGAGAGACAGTGGGGAGTCTGTAACTGTGGGAGAGACAGTGGGGACTGTGTAACTGTGGGAGAGACTGTGGGGACTGTGTAACTGTGGGAGAGACTGTGGGGACACTGTAACTGTGGAAGAGACAGTGGGGACACTGTAACTGTGGGAGAGACAGTGGGGACTGTGTAACTGTGGGAGAGACAGTGGGGACACTGTAACTGTTGGAGAGACTGTGAGGACACTGTAACTGTGGGAGAGACAGTGGAGACTCTGTAACTGTGGGAGAGACTGTGGGGACTGTGTAACTGTGGGAGAGACTGTGGGGACTGTGTAACTGTGGGAGAGACAGTGGGGAGTCTGTAACTGTGGGAGAGACAGTGGGGACTGTGTAACTGTGGGAGAGACTGTGGGGACTGTGTAACTGTGGGAGAGACAGTGGGGACACTGAAACTGTGGGAGAGACAGTGGGGACACTGTAACTGTGGGAGAGACTGTGGGGACTCTGTAACTGTGGGAGAGACAGTGGGGACACTGTAACTGTTGGAGAGACTGTGAGGACACTGTAACTGTGGGAGAGACAGTGGGGACTCTGTAACTGTGGGAGAGACTGTGGGGACTGTGTAACTGTGGGAGAGACTGTGGGGACTGTGTAACTGTGGGAGAGACTGTGGGGACTGTGTAACTGTGGGAGAGACTGTGGGGACTGTGTAACTGTGGGAGAGACAGTAGAGACTCTGTAACTGTGGGAGAAACTGTGGGGACTCTGTAACTGTGGGAGAGACTGTGGGGACACTGTAACAGTGGGAGAGACTGTGGGGACTGTGTAACTGTGGGAGAGACAGTGGGGACACTGTAACTGTGGGAGAGACAGTGGGGACACTGTAACTGTGGGAGAGACTGTGGGGACTCTGTAACTGTGGGAGAGACAGTGGGGACACTGTAACTGTGGGAGAGACTGTGGGGACTGTGTAACTGTGGGAGAGACTGTGGGGACTCTGTAACTGTGGGAGAGACAGTGGAGACTCTGTAACTGTGGGAGAGACTGTGGGGACTGTGTAACTGTGGGAGAGACTGTGGGGACTGTGTAACTGTGGGAGAGACAGTGGGGAGTCTGTAACTGTGGGAGAGACAGTGGGGACTGTGTAACTGTGGGAGAGACTGTGGGGACTGTGTAACTGTGGGAGAGACAGTGGGGACACTGAAACTGTGGGAGAGACAGTGGGGACACTGTAACTGTGGGAGAGACTGTGGGGACTCTGTAACTGTGGGAGAGACAGTGGGGACACTGTAACTGTTGGAGAGACTGTGAGGACACTGTAACTGTGGGAGAGACAGTGGGGACTCTGTAACTGTGGGAGAGACTGTGGGGACTGTGTAACTGTGGGAGAGACTGTGGGGACTGTGTAACTGTGGGAGAGACTTTGGGGACTGTGTAACTGTGGGAGAGACTGTGGGGACTGTGTAACTGTGGGAGAGACAGTAGAGACTCTGTAACTGTGGGAGAAACTGTGGGGACTCTGTAACTGTGGGAGAGACTGTGGGGACACTGTAACAGTGGGAGAGACTGTGGGGACTGTGTAACTGTGGGAGAGACAGTGGGGACACTGTAACTGTGGGAGAGACAGTGGGGACACTGTAACTGTGGGAGAGACTGTGGGGACTCTGTAACTGTGGGAGAGACAGTGGGGACACTGTAACTGTGGGAGAAACTGTGGGGACTCTGTAACTGTGGGAGAGACTGTGGGGACACTGTAACTGTGGGAGAGACAGTGGGAACACTGTAACTGTGGGAGAGACAGTGGGGACACTAACTGCGGGAGAGACAGTGGGGACTGTGTAACTGTGGGAGAGACAGTGGGGACTCTGTAACTGTGGGAGAGACTGTGGGGACTGTGTAGCTGTGGGAGAGACTGTGGGGACTCTGTAACTGTGGGAGAGACAGTAGAGACTCTGTAACTGTGGGAGAGACTGTGGGGACTCCGTAACTGTGGGAGAGACTGTGGGGACTGTGTAACTGTGGGAGAGACTGTGGGGACACTGTAACTGTGGGAGAGACAGTGGGGACTGTGTAACTG
The DNA here is from genome assembly GCF_037043375.1 of Chiloscyllium plagiosum. Taxonomy (NCBI): domain Eukaryota; kingdom Metazoa; phylum Chordata; class Chondrichthyes; order Orectolobiformes; family Hemiscylliidae; genus Chiloscyllium; species Chiloscyllium plagiosum. The sequence continues at coordinate 150,667,310 of NW_028270141.1, forward strand.
TGGGAGAGACTGTGGGGACACTGTAACAGTGGGAGAGACTGTGGGGACTCTGTAACTGTGGGAGAGACAGTCGAGACTCTGTAACTGTGGGAGAGACTGTGGGGACTGTGTAACTGTGGGAGAGACTGTGGGGACACTGTAACTGTGGGAGAGACAGTGGGGACTGTGTAACTGTGGGAGAGACTGTGGGGACACTGTAACAGTGGGAGAGACTGTGGTGACTGTGTAACTGTGGGAGAGACAGTAGAGACTCTGTAACTGTGGGAGAAACTGTGGGGACTCTGTAACTGTGGGAGAGACTGTGGGGACACTGTAACAGTGGGAGAGACTGTGGGGACTGTGTAACTGTGGGAGAGACAGTGGGGACACTGTAACTGTGGGAGAGACAGTGGCGACACTGTAACTGTGGGAGAGACTGTGGGGACTCTGTAACTGTGGGAGAGACAGTGGGGACACTGTAACTGTGGGAGAGACAGTAGAGACTCTGTAACTGTGGGAGAAACTGTGGGGACTCTGTAACTGTGGGAGAGACAGTGGGGACACTGTAACTGTGAGAGAGACAGTGGGGACACTAACTGCGGGAGAGACAGTGGGGACTGTGTAACTGTGGGAGAGACAGTGGGGACTCTGTAACTGTGGGAGAGACTGTGGGGACTGTGTAACTGTGGGAGAGACAGTGGGGACTCTGTAACTGTGGGAGAGACTGTGGGGACTGTGTAACTGTGGGAGAGACAGTGGGCACTCTGTAACTGTGGGAGAGACTGTGGGGACTCTGTAACTGTGGGAGAGACTGTGGGGACTGTGTAACTGTGGGAGAGACTGTGGGGACTGTGTAACTGTGGGAGAGACAGTGGGGAGTCTGTAATTGTGGGAGAGACAGTGGGGACTGTGTAACTGTGGGAGAGACTGTGGGGACTGTGTAACTGTGGGAGAGACAGTGGGGACACTGTAACTGTGGAAGAGACAGTGGGGACACTGTAACTGTGGGAGAGACTGTGGGGACTGTGTAACTGTGGGAGAGACAGTGGGGACACTGTAACTGTTGGAGAGACTGTGAGGACACTGTAACTGTGGGAGAGACAGTGGAGACTCTGTAACTGTGGGAGAGACTGTGGGGACTGTGTAACTGTGGGAGAGACTGTGGGGACTGTGTAACTGTGGGAGAGACAGTGGGGAGTCTGTAACTGTGGGAGAGACAGTGGGGACTGTGTAACTGTGGGAGAGACTGTGGGGACTGTGTAACTGTGGGAGAGACAGTGGGGACACTGAAACTGTGGGAGAGACAGTGGGGACACTGTAACTGTGGGAGAGACTGTGGGGACTCTGTAACTGTGGGAGAGACAGTGGGGACACTGTAACTGTTGGAGAGACTGTGAGGACACTGTAACTGTGGGAGAGACAGTGGGGACTCTGTAACTGTGGGAGAGACTGTGGGGACTGTGTAACTGTGGGAGAGACTGTGGGGACTGTGTAACTGTGGGAGAGACTGTGGGGACTGTGTAACTGTGGGAGAGACTGTGGGGACTGTGTAACTGTGGGAGAGACAGTAGAGACTCTGTAACTGTGGGAGAAACTGTGGGGACTCTGTAACTGTGGGAGAGACTGTGGGGACACTGTAACAGTGGGAGAGACTGTGGGGACTGTGTAACTGTGGGAGAGACAGTGGGGACACTGTAACTGTGGGAGAGACAGTGGGGACACTGTAACTGTGGGAGAGACTGTGGGGACTCTGTAACTGTGGGAGAGACAGTGGGGACACTGTAACTGTGGGAGAGACTGTGGGGACTCTGTAACTGTGGGAGAGACTGTGGGGACACTGTAACTGTGGGAGAGACAGTGGGAACACTGTAACTGTGGGAGAGACAGTGGGGACACTGTAACTGTTGGAGAGACTGTGAGGACACTGTAACTGTGGGAGAGACAGTGGGGACTCTGTAACTGTGGGAGAGACAGTGGGGACACTGTAACTGTGGGAGAGACTGTGGGGACTCTGTAACTGTGGGAGAGACAGTAGAGACTCTGTAACTGTGGGAGAAACTGTGGGGACTCTGTAACTGTGGGAGAGACTGTGGGGACACTGTAACTGTGGGAGAGACAGTGGGGACACTGTAACTGTGGGAGAGACAGTGGGGACTCTGTAACTGTGGGAGAGACAGTGGGGACTCTGTAACTGTGGGAGAGACCGTGGGGACTCTGTACCTGTGGGAGAGACTGTGGGGAGTCTGTAACTGTGGGAGAGACAGTGGGGAGTCTGTAACTGTGGAGAGACAGTGGGGACTCTGTAACTGTGGGAGAGACAGTGGGGACTCTGTACCTGTGGGAGAGACCGTGGGGACTCTGTAACTGTGGGAGAGACTGTGGGGTCACTGCAACTGTGGGAGAGACAGTGGGGAGGCTGTAACTGTGGAGAGACAGTGGGGCCTGTGTAACTGTGGGAGAGACAGTGGGGACTCTGTAACTGTGGGAGAGATTGTGGGGACTGTGTAACTGTGGGAGAGACTGTGAGGACACTGTAACTGTGGGAGAGACTGTGGGGAGTCTGTAACTGTGGGAGAGACTGTGGGGACACTGTAACTGTGGGAGAGACAGTGGGGACTCTGTAACTGTGGGAGAGACAGTGGGGACTGTGTAACTGTGGGAGAGACTGTGGGGACTGTGTAACTGTGGGAGAGACTGTGGGGACTCTGTAACTGTGGGAGAGACTGTGATGACTCAGTAACTGTGGGAGAGACAGTGGGGACTGTGTAAATGTGGGAGAGACAGTGGGGACTCTGTAACTGTGGGAGAGATTGTGGGGACTCTGTAACTGTGGGAGAGACTGTGAGGACACTGTAACTGTGGGAGAGACAGTGGAGACTCTGTAACTGTGGGAGAGACTGTGGGGACTGTGTAACTGTGGGAGAGACTGTGGGGACACTGTAACTGTGGGAGAGACAGTGGGGACTGTGTAACTGTGGGAGAGACTGTGGGGACACTGTAACTGTGGGAGAGACAGTGGGGACTGTGTAACTGTGGGAGAGACTGTGGGGACACTGTAACAGTGGGAGAGACTGTGGGGACTCTGTAACTGTGGGAGAGACAGTAGAGACTCTGTAACTGTGGGAGAGACTGTGGGGACTCTGTAACTGTGGGAGAGACTGTGGGGACTGTGTAACTGTGGGAGAGACTGTGGGGACACTGTAACTGTGGGAGAGACAGTGGGGACTGTGTAACTGTGGGAGAGACTGTGGGGACACTGTAACAGTGGGAGAGACTGTGGGGACTCTGTAACTGTGGGAGAGACAGTCGAGACTCTGTAACTGTGGGAGAGACTGTGGGGACTGTGTAACTGTGGGAGAGACTGTGGGGACACTGTAACTGTGGGAGAGACAGTGGGGACTGTGTAACTGTGGGAGAGACTGTGGGGACACTGTAACAGTGGGAGAGACTGTGGTGACTGTGTAACTGTGGGAGAGACAGTAGAGACTCTGTAACTGTGGGAGAAACTGTGGGGACTCTGTAACTGTGGGAGAGACTGTGGGGACACTGTAACAGTGGGAGAGACTGTGGGGACTGTGTAACTGTGGGAGAGACAGTGGGGACACTGTAACTATGGGAGAGACAGTGGCGACACTGTAACTGTGGGAGAGACTGTGGGGACTCTGTAACTGTGGGAGAGACAGTGGGGACACTGTAACTGTGGGAGAGACAGTAGAGACTCTGTAACTGTGGGAGAAACTGTGGGGACTCTGTAACTGTGGGAGAGACAGTGGGGACACTGTAACTGTGAGAGAGACAGTGGGGACACTAACTGCGGGAGAGACAGTGGGGACTGTGTAACTGTGGGAGAGACAGTGGGGACTCTGTAACTGTGGGAGAGACTGTGGGGACTGTGTAACTGTGGGAGAGACAGTGGGGACTCTGTAACTGTGGGAGAGACTGTGGGGACTGTTTAACTGTGGGAGAGACAGTGGGGACTCTGTAACTGTGGGAGAGACTGTGGGGACTCTGTAACTGTGGGAGAGACTGTGGGGACTGTGTAACTGTGGGAGAGACTGTGGGGACTGTGTAACTGTGGGAGAGACAGTGGGGAGTCTGTAACTGTGGGAGAGACAGTGGGGACTGTGTAACTGTGGGAGAGACTGTGGGGACTGTGTAACTGTGGGAGAGACTGTGGGGACACTGTAACTGTGGAAGAGACAGTGGGGACACTGTAACTGTGGGAGAGACAGTGGGGACTGTGTAACTGTGGGAGAGACAGTGGGGACACGGTAACTGTTGGAGAGACTGTGAGGACACTGTAACTGTGGGAGAGACAGTGGAGACTCTGTAACTGTGGGAGAGACTGTGGGGACTGTGTAACTGTGGGAGAGACTGTGGGGACTGTGTAACTGTGGGAGAGACAGTGGGGAGTCTGTAACTGTGGGAGAGACAGTGGGGACTGTGTAACTGTGGGAGAGACTGTGGGGACTGTGTAACTGTGGGAGAGACAGTGGGGACACTGAAACTGTGGGAGAGACAGTGGGGACACTGTAACTGTGGGAGAGACTGTGGGGACTCTGTAACTGTGGGAGAGACAGTGGGGACACTGTAACTGTTGGAGAGACTGTGAGGACACTGTAACTGTGGGAGAGACAGTGGGGACTCTGTAACTGTGGGAGAGACTGTGGGGACTGTGTAACTGTGGGAGAGACTGTGGGGACTGTGTAACTGTGGGAGAGACTGTGGGGACTGTGTAACTGTGGGAGAGACTGTGGGGACTGTGTAACTGTGGGAGAGACAGTAGAGACTCTGTAACTGTGGGAGAAACTGTGGGGACTCTGTAACTGTGGGAGAGACTGTGGGGACACTGTAACAGTGGGAGAGACTGTGGGGACTGTGTAACTGTGGGAGAGACAGTGGGGACACTGTAACTGTGGGAGAGACAGTGGGGACACTGTAACTGTGGGAGAGACTGTGGGGACTCTGTAACTGTGGGAGAGACAGTGGGGACACTGTAACTGTGGGAGAGACTGTGGGGACTGTGTAACTGTGGGAGAGACTGTGGGGACTCTGTAACTGTGGGAGAGACAGTGGAGACTCTGTAACTGTGGGAGAGACTGTGGGGACTGTGTAACTGTGGGAGAGACTGTGGGGACTGTGTAACTGTGGGAGAGACAGTGGGGAGTCTGTAACTGTGGGAGAGACAGTGGGGACTGTGTAACTGTGGGAGAGACTGTGGGGACTGTGTAACTGTGGGAGAGACAGTGGGGACACTGAAACTGTGGGAGAGACAGTGGGGACACTGTAACTGTGGGAGAGACTGTGGGGACTCTGTAACTGTGGGAGAGACAGTGGGGACACTGTAACTGTTGGAGAGACTGTGAGGACACTGTAACTGTGGGAGAGACAGTGGGGACTCTGTAACTGTGGGAGAGACTGTGGGGACTGTGTAACTGTGGGAGAGACTGTGGGGACTGTGTAACTGTGGGAGAGACTTTGGGGACTGTGTAACTGTGGGAGAGACTGTGGGGACTGTGTAACTGTGGGAGAGACAGTAGAGACTCTGTAACTGTGGGAGAAACTGTGGGGACTCTGTAACTGTGGGAGAGACTGTGGGGACACTGTAACAGTGGGAGAGACTGTGGGGACTGTGTAACTGTGGGAGAGACAGTGGGGACACTGTAACTGTGGGAGAGACAGTGGGGACACTGTAACTGTGGGAGAGACTGTGGGGACTCTGTAACTGTGGGAGAGACAGTGGGGACACTGTAACTGTGGGAGAAACTGTGGGGACTCTGTAACTGTGGGAGAGACTGTGGGGACACTGTAACTGTGGGAGAGACAGTGGGAACACTGTAACTGTGGGAGAGACAGTGGGGACACTAACTGCGGGAGAGACAGTGGGGACTGTGTAACTGTGGGAGAGACAGTGGGGACTCTGTAACTGTGGGAGAGACTGTGGGGACTGTGTAGCTGTGGGAGAGACTGTGGGGACTCTGTAACTGTGGGAGAGACAGTAGAGACTCTGTAACTGTGGGAGAGACTGTGGGGACTCCGTAACTGTGGGAGAGACTGTGGGGACTGTGTAACTGTGGGAGAGACTGTGGGGACACTGTAACTGTGGGAGAGACAGTGGGGACTGTGTAACTGTGGGAGAGACTGTGGGGACACTGTAACAGTGGGAGAGACTGTGGGGACTCTGTAACTGTGGGAGAGACAGTCGAGACTCTGTAACTGTGGGAGAGACTGTGGGGACTGTGTAACTGTGGGAGAGACTGTGGGGACACTGTAACTGTGGGAGAGACAGTGGGGACTGTGTAACTGTGGGAGAGACTGTGGGGACACTGTAACAGTGGGAGAGACTGTGGTGACTGTGTAACTGTGGGAGAGACAGTAGAGACTCTGTAACTGTGGGAGAAACTGTGGGGACTCTGTAACTGTGGGAGAGACTGTGGGGACACTGTAACAGTGGGAGAGACTGTGGGGACTGTGTAACTGTGGGAGAGACAGTGGGGACACTGTAACTGTGGGAGAGACAGTGGCGACACTGTAACTGTGGGAGAGACTGTGGGGACTCTGTAACTGTGGGAGAGACAGTGGGGACACTGTAACTGTGGGAGAGACAGTAGAGACTCTGTAACTGTGGGAGAAACTGTGGGGACTCTGTAACTGTGGGAGAGACAGTGGGGACACTGTAACTGTGAGAGAGACAGTGGGGACACTAACTGCGGGAGAGACAGTGGGGACTGTGTAACTGTGGGAGAGACAGTGGGGACTCTGTAACTGTGGGAGAGACTGTGGGGACTGTGTAACTGTGGGAGAGACAGTGGGGACTCTGTAACTGTGGGAGAGACTGTGGGGACTGTGTAACTGTGGGAGAGACAGTGGGCACTCTGTAACTGTGGGAGAGACTGTGGGGACTCTGTAACTGTGGGAGAGACTGTGGGGACTGTGTAACTGTGGGAGAGACTGTGGGGACTGTGTAACTGTGGGAGAGACAGTGGGGAGTCTGTAATTGTGGGAGAGACAGTGGGGACTGTGTAACTGTGGGAGAGACTGTGGGGACTGTGTAACTGTGGGAGAGACAGTGGGGACACTGTAACTGTGGAAGAGACAGTGGGGACACTGTAACTGTGGGAGAGACTGTGGGGACTGTGTAACTGTGGGAGAGACAGTGGGGACACTGTAACTGTTGGAGAGACTGTGAGGACACTGTAACTGTGGGAGAGACAGTGGAGACTCTGTAACTGTGGGAGAGACTGTGGGGACTGTGTAACTGTGGGAGAGACTGTGGGGACTGTGTAACTGTGGGAGAGACAGTGGGGAGTCTGTAACTGTGGGAGAGACAGTGGGGACTGTGTAACTGTGGGAGAGACTGTGGGGACTGTGTAACTGTGGGAGAGACAGTGGGGACACTGAAACTGTGGGAGAGACAGTGGGGACACTGTAACTGTGGGAGAGACTGTGGGGACTCTGTAACTGTGGGAGAGACAGTGGGGACACTGTAACTGTTGGAGAGACTGTGAGGACACTGTAACTGTGGGAGAGACAGTGGGGACTCTGTAACTGTGGGAGAGACTGTGGGGACTGTGTAACTGTGGGAGAGACTGTGGGGACTGTGTAACTGTGGGAGAGACTGTGGGGACTGTGTAACTGTGGGAGAGACTGTGGGGACTGTGTAACTGTGGGAGAGACAGTAGAGACTCTGTAACTGTGGGAGAAACTGTGGGGACTCTGTAACTGTGGGAGAGACTGTGGGGACACTGTAACAGTGGGAGAGACTGTGGGGACTGTGTAACTGTGGGAGAGACAGTGGGGACACTGTAACTGTGGGAGAGACAGTGGGGACACTGTAACTGTGGGAGAGACTGTGGGGACTCTGTAACTGTGGGAGAGACAGTGGGGACACTGTAACTGTGGGAGAAACTGTGGGGACTCTGTAACTGTGGGAGAGACTGTGGGGACACTGTAACTGTGGGAGAGACAGTGGGAACACTGTAACTGTGGGAGAGACAGTGGGGACACTAACTGCGGGAGAGACAGTGGGGACTGTGTAACTGTGGGAGAGACAGTGGGGACTCTGTAACTGTGGGAGAGACTGTGGGGACTGTGTAACTGTGGGAGAGACAGTGGGGACTCTGTAACTGTGGGAGAGACAGTGGGGACTCTGTAACTGTGGGAGAGACGGTGGGGACTGTGTAACTGTGGGAGAGACAGTGGGGAGTCTGTAACTGTGGGAGAGACAGTGGGGACAGTGTAACTGTGGGAGAGACTGTGGGGACTGTGTAACTGTGGGAGAGACAGTGGGGACACTGTAACTGTGGGAGAGACAGTGGGGACACTGTAACTGTGGGAGAGACTGTGGGGACTCTGTAACTGTGGGAGAGACAGTGGGGACACTGTAACTGTGGGAGAGACTGTGGGGACTCTGTAACTGTGGGAGAGACAGTAGAGACTCTGTAACTGTGGGAGAAACTGTGGGGACTCTGTAACTGTGGGAGAGACTGTGGGATCACTGTAACTGTGGGAGAGACAGTGGGGACACTAACTGCGGGAGAGACAGTGGGGACACTGTAACTGTGGGAGAGACAGTGGGGACTCTGTAACTGTGGGAGAGACTGTGGGGACTGTGTAACTGTGGGAGAGACAGTGGGGACTCTGTAACTGTGGGAGAGACAGTGGGGACTCTGTAACTGTGGGAGAGACTGTGGGGACTGTGTAACTGTGGGAGAGACTGTGGGGAGTCTGTAACTGTGGGAGAGACAGTGGGGACTGTGTAACTGTGGGAGAGACTGTGGGGACTGTGTAACTGTGGGAGAGACTGTGGGGACTGTGTAACTGTGGGAGAGACTGTGGGGACTCTGTAACTGTGGGAGAGACAGTGGGGACTGTGTAACTGTGGGAGAGACTGTGGGGACACTGTACCTGTGGGAGAGACAGTGGGGACTCTGTAACTGTGGGAGAGACAGTGGGGACTGTGTAACTGTGGGAGAGACAGTGGGGACTCTGTAACTGTGGGAGAGACTGTCGGGACAGTGTAACTGTGGGAGAGACAGTGGGGACTGTGTAACTGTGGGAGAGACAGTGGGGACTGTGTAACTGTGGGAGAGACTGTGGGGACTCTGTAACAGTGGGAGAGACAGTGGGGACTGTGTAACTGTGGGAGAGACTGTGGGGACTCTGTAACTGTGGGAGAGACTGTGGGGACTCTGTAACTGTGGGAGAGACTGTGGGGACTCTGTAACTGTGGGAGAGACTGTGGGGACTGTGTAACTGTGTGAGAGACTGTGGGGACACTGTAACTGTGGGAGAGACTGTGGGGACTGTGTAACTGTGGGAGAGACTGTGGGGACTGTGTAACTGTGTGAGAGACTGTGGGGACTGTGTAAATGTGGGAGAGACAGTGGGGAGTCTGTAACTGTGGGAGAGACTGTGGGGACATTGTAACTGTGGGAGAGACTGTGGGGACTGTGTAACTGTGGGAGAGACTGTGGGGACTGTGTAACTGTGTGAGAGACTGTGGGGACTGTGTAACTGTGGGAGAGACTGTGGGGACTCTGTAACTGTGGGAGAGACAGTGGGGACTGTGTAACTGTGGGAGAGACTGTGGGGACTGTGTAACTGTGGGAGAGACTGTGGGGACTCTGTAACTGTGGGAGAGACAGTGGGGACTCTGTAACTGTGGGAGAGACAGTGGGGACTGTGTAACTGTGGGAGAGACAGTGGGGACTGTGTAACTGTGGGAGAGACTGTGGGGACTCTGTAACTGTGGGAGAGACTGTGGGGACTGTGTAACTGTGGGAGAGACTGTGGGGACACTGTAACTGTGGGAGAGACAGTGGGGACAGTGTAACTGTGGGAGAGACTGTGGGGACACTGTAACAGTGGGAGAGACTGTGGGGACTCTGTAACTGTGGGAGAGACAGTCGAGACTCTGTAACTGTGGGAGAGACTGTGGGGACTGTGTAACTGTGGGAGAGACTGTGGGGACACTGTAACTGTGGGAGAGACAGTGGGGACTGTGTAACTGTGGGAGAGACTGTGGGGACACTGTAACAGTGGGAGAGACTGTGGTGACTGTGTAACTGTGGGAGAGACAGTAGAGACTCTGTAACTGTGGGAGAAACTGTGGGGACTCTGTAACTGTGGGAGAGACTGTGGGGACACTGTAACAGTGGGAGAGACTGTGGGGACTGTGTAACTGTGGGAGAGACAGTGGGGACACTGTAACTGTGGGAGAGACAGTGGGGACACTGTAACTGTGGGAGAGACTGTGGGGACTCTGTAACTGTGGGAGAGACAGTGGGGACACTGTAACTGTGGGAGAGACTGTGGGGACTCTGTAACTGTGGGAGAGACAGTAGAGACTCTGTAACTGTGGGAGAAACTGTGGGGACTCTGTAACTGTGGGAGAGACTGTGGGGACACTGTAACTGTGGGAGAGACAGTGGGGACACTGTAACTGTGGGAGAGACAGTGGGGACACTAACTGCGGGAGAGACAGTGGGGACTGTGTAACTGTGGGAGAGACAGTGGGGACTCTGTAACTGTGGGAGAGACTGTGGGGACTGTGTAACTGTGGGAGAGACAGTGGGGTCTCTGTAACTGTAGGAGAGACAGTGGGGACTCTGTAACTGTGGGAGAGACTGTGGGGACTGTGTAACTGTGGGAGAGACAGTGGGGAGTCTGTAACTGTGGGAGAGACAGTGGGGACTGTGTAACTGTGGGAGAGACTGTGGGGACTGTGTAACTGTGGGAGAGACAGTGGGGACACTGTAACTGTGGGAGAGACAGTGGGGACACTGTAACTGTGGGAGAGACTGTGGGGACTCTGTGGGAGAGACAGTGGGGACACTGTAACTGTTGGAGAGACTGTGAGGACACTGTAACTGTGGGAGAGACAGTGGGGACTCTGTAACTGTGGGAGAGACTGTGGGGACTGTGTAACTGTGGGAGAGACTGTGGGGACTCTGTAACTGTGGGAGAGACTGTGGGGACTGTGTAACTGTGGGAGAGACTGTGGGGACTGTGTAACTGTGGGAGAGACAGTAGAGACTCTGTAACTGTGGGAGAAACTGTGGGGACTCTGTAACTGTGGGAGAGACTGTGGGGACACTGTAACAGTGGGAGAGACTGTGGGGACTGTGTAACTGTGGGAGAGACTGTGGGGACTGTGTAACTGTGGGAGAGACTGTGGGGACTCTGTAACTGTGGGAGAGACTGTGGGGACTGTGTAACTGTGGGAGAGACTGTGGGGACTGTGTAACTGTGGGAGAGACAGTAGAGACTCTGTAACTGTGGGAGAAACTGTGGGGACTCTGTAACTGTGGGAGAGACTGTGGGGACACTGTAACAGTGGGAGAGACTGTGGGGACTGTGTAACTGTGGGAGAGACAGTGGGGACACTGTAACTGTGGGAGAGACAGTGGGGACACTGTAACTGTGGGAGAGACTGTGGGGACTCTGTAACTGTGGGAGAGACAGTGGGGACACTGTAACTGTGGGAGAGACTGTGGGGACTCTGTAACTGTGGGAGAGACAGTGGGGACTCTGTAACTGTGGGAGAGACAGTGGGGACTGTGTAACTGTGGGAGAGACAGTGGGGACTGTGTAACTGTGGGAGAGACTGTGGGGACTCTGTAACTGTGGGAGAGACTGTGGGGACTGTGTAACTGTGGGAGAGACTGTGGGGACACTGTAACTCTGGGAGAGACTGTGGGGACTCTGTAACTGTGGGAGAGACTGTGGGGACTCTGTAACTGTGGGAGAGACTGTGGGGACTCTGTAACTGTGGGAGAGACTGTGGGGACTGTGTAACTGTGGGAGAGACTGTGGGGACTCTGTAAATGTGGGAGAGACTGAGGGGACTCTGTAACTGTGGGAGAGACTGTGGGGACTCTGTAACTGTGGGAGAGACTGAGGGGACTCTGTAACTGTGGGAGAGACAGTGGGGACACTGTAACTGTGGGGACTCTGTAACTGTGGGAGAGACAGTAGAGACTCTGTAACTGTGGGAGAAACTGTGGGGACTCTGTAACTGTGGGAGAGACTGTGGGGACACTGTAACTGTGGGAGAGACAGTGGGGACACTGTAACTGTGGGAGAGACAGTGGGGACACTAACTGCGGGAGAGACAGTGGGGACTGTGTAACTGTGGGAGAGACAGTGGGGACTCTGTAACTGTGGGAGAGACTGTGGGGACACTGTAACTGTGGGAGAGACAGTGGGGAATCTGTAACTGTGGGAGAGACAGTGGGGACTCTGTAACTGTGGGAGAGACTGTGGGGACTGTGTAACTGTGGGAGAGACAGTGGGGAGTCTGTAACTGTGGGAGAGACAGTGGGGACTGTGTAACTGTGGGAGAGACTGTGGGGACTGTGTAACTGTGGGAGAGACTGTGGGGACACTGTAACTGTGGGAGAGACAGTGGAGACACTGTAACTGTGGGAGAGACTGTGGGGACTCTGTAACTGTGGGAGAGACAGTGGGGACACTGTAACTGTTGGAGAGACTGTGAGGACACTGTAACTGTGGGAGAGACAGTGGGGACTCTGTAACTGTGGGAGAGACTGTGGGGACTGTGTAACTGTGGGAGAGACTGTGGGGACTCTGTAACTGTGGGAGAGACTGTGGGGACTGTGTAACTGTGGGAGAGTCTGTGGGGACTGTGTAACTGTGGGAGAGACAGTAGAGACTCTGTAACTGTGGGAGAAACTGTGGGGATTCTGTAACTGTGGGAGAGACTGTGGGGACACTGTAACAGTGGGAGAGACTGTGGGGACTGTGTAACTGTGGGAGAGACAGTGGGGACACTGTAACTGTGGGAGAGACAGTGGGGACACTGTAACTGTGGGAGAGACTGTGGGGACTCTGTAACTGTGGGAGAGACAGTGGGGACACTGTAACTGTGGGAGAGACTGTGGGGACTCTGTAACTGTGGGAGAGACAGTAGAGACTCTGTAACTGTGGGAGAAACTGTGGGGACTCTGTAACTGTGGGAAAGACTGTGGGGACACTGTAACTGTGGGAGAGACAGTGGGGACACGGTAACTGTGGGAGAGACAGTGGGGACACTAACTGCGGGAGAGACAGTGGGGACTGTGTAACTGTGGGAGAGACAGTGGGGACTCTGTAACTGTGGGAGAGACTGTGGGGACTGTGTAACTGTGGGAGAGACAGTGGGGACTCTGTAACTGTGGGAGAGACAGTGGGGACTCTGTAACTGTGGGAGAGACTGTGGGGACTGTGTAACTGTGGGAGAGACAGTGGGGAGTCTGTAACTGTGGGAGAGACTGTGGGGACTGTGTAACTGTGGGAGAGAGTGTGGGGACTGTGTAACTGTGGGAGAGACAGTGGGGACACTGTAACTGTGGGAGAGACAGTGGGGACACTGTAACTGTGGGAGAGACTGTGGGGACTCTGTAACTGTGGGAGAGACAGTGGGGACACTGTAACTGTGGGAGAGACTGTGGGGACTCTGTAACTGTGGGAGAGACAGTAGAGACTCTGTAACTGTGGGAGAAACTGTGGGGACTCTGTAACTGTGGGAGAGACTGTGGGATCACTGTAACTGTGGGAGAGACAGTGGGGACACTAACTGCGGGAGAGACAGTGGGGACTGTGTAACTGTGGGAGAGACAGTGGGGACTCTGTAACTGTGGGAGAGACTGTGGGGACTGTGTAACTGTGGGAGAGACAGTGGGGACTCTGTAACTGTGGGAGAGACAGTGGGGACTCTGTAACTGTGGGAGAGACTGTGGGGACTGTGTAACTGTGGGAGAGACTGTGGGGAGTCTGTAACTGTGGGAGAGACAGTGGGGACTGTGTAACTGTGGGAGAAACTGTGGGGACTGTGTAACTGTGGGAGAGACTCTGGGGACTGTGTAACTGTGGGAGAGACTGTGGGGACTCTGTAACTGTGGGAGAGACAGTGGGGACTGTGTAACTGTGGGAGAGACTGTGGGGACACTGTACCTGTGGGAGAGACAGTGGGGACTCTGTAACTGTGGGAGAAACAGTGGGGACTGTGTAACTGTGGGAGAGACAGTGGGGACTTTGTAACTGTGGGAGAGACTGTGGGGACTGTGTAACTGTGGGAGAGACAGTGGGGACTGTGTAACTGTGGGAGAGACAGTGGGGACTGTGTAACTCTGGGAGAGACTGTGGGGACTCTGTAACAGTGGGAGAGACAGTGGGGACTGTGTAACTGTGGGAGAGACTGTGGGGACTCTGTAACTGTGGGAGAGACTGTGGGGACTGTGTAACTGTGGGAGAGACTGTGGGGACTCTGTAACTGTGGGAGAGACTGAGGGGACTCTGTAACTGTGGGAGAGACTGTGGGGACTCTGTAACTGTGGGAGAGACTGTGGGGACTGTGTAACTGTGTGAGAGACTGTGGGGACACTGTAACTGTGGGAGAGACTGTGGGGACTGTGTAACTGTGGGAGAGACTGTGGGGACTGTGTAACTGTGGGAGAGACAGTGGGGACTCTGTAACTGTGGGAGAGACTGTGGGGACATTGTAACTGTGGGAGAGACTGTGGGGACTGTGTAACTGTGGGAGAGACTGTGGGGACTGTGTAACTGTGTGAGAGACTGTGGGGACTGTGTAACTGTGGGAGAGACTGTGGGGACTCTGTAACTGTGGGAGAGACAGTGGGGACTGTGTAACTGTGGGAGAGACTGTGGGGACTGTGTAACTGTGGGAGAGACTGTGGGGACTCTGTAACTGTGGGAGAGACAGTGGGGACTCTGTAACTGTGGGAGAGACAGTGGGGACTCTGTAACTGTGGGAGAGACAGTGGGGACTGTGTAACTGTGGGAGAGACTGTGGGGACTCTGTAACTGTGTGAGAGACTGTGGGGACTCTGTACCTGTGGGAGAGACAGTGGGGACTGTGTAACTGTGGGAGGGACAGTGGGGACTGTGTAACTGTGGGAGAGACTGTGGGGACTGTGTAACTGTGGGAGAGACTGTGGGGACTCTGTACCTGTGGGAGAGACAGTGGGGACACTGTAACTGTGGGAGAGACAGTGGGGACACTGTAACTGTGGGAGAGACTGTGGGGACTCTGTAACTGTGGGAGAGACTGTGGGGACTCTGTAACTGTGGGAGGGACTGTGGGGACTCTGTACCTGTGGGAGAGACAGTGGGGACTTTGTAACTGTGGGAGAGACAGTGGGGACTGTGTAACTGTGGGAGAGACAGTGGGGACTGTGTAACTGTGGGAGAGACTGTGGGGACTCTGTAACTGTGGGAGAGACAGTGGGGACTCTGTAACTGTGGGAGAGACTGTGGGGACTCTGTAACTGTGGGAGAGACTGTGGGGACTCTGTAACTGTGTGAGAGACTGTGGGGACTCTGTAACTGTGGGAGAGACAGTGGGGACTCTGTAACTGTGGGAGAGACTGTGTGGACTCTGTAACTGTGGGAGAGACTGTGGGGACTCTGTAACTGTGTGAGAGACTGTGGGGACTCTGTAACTGTGGGAGAGACTGTGGGGACTCTGTAACTGTGGGAGAGACAGTGGGGACTGTGTAACTGTGGGAGAGACTGTGGGGACTGTGTATCTGTGGGAGAGACAGTGGGAACTCTGTAACTGTGGGAGAGACTGTGGGGACTCTGTAACTGTGGGAGAGACTGTGGGGACTCTAACTGTGGGAGAGACTGTGGGGACTGTGTAACTGTGGGAGAGACTGTGGGGACTGTGTAACTGTGGGAGAGACAGTGGGGACTGTGTAACTATGTGAGAGACTGTGGGGACTGTGTAACTGTGGGAGAGACTGTGGGGACTGTGTAACTGTGGGAGAGACTGTGGGGACTGTGTAACTGTGGGAGAGACTGTGGGGACTCAAATGTGGGAGAGACTGTGGGGACTGTGTAACTGTGGGAGAGACTGTGGGGACTCTGTAACTGTGGGAGAGACAGTGGGGACTGTGTAACTGTGGGAGAGACAGTGGGCACTCTGTAACTGTGGGAGAGACTGTGGGGACTCTGTAACTGTGGGAGAAACTGTGGGGACTCTGTAACTGTGGGAGAGACTGTGGGGACTCTGTAACTGTGGGAGAGACTGTGGGGACTCTGTAACTGTGTGAGAGACTGTGGGGACTCTGTAACTGTGGGAGAGACAGTGGGGACTCTGTAACTGTGGGAGAGACAGTGGGGACTGTGTAACTGTGGGAGAGACAGTGGGGACTCTGTAACTGTGGGAGAGACTGTGGGGACACTGTAACTGTGGGAGAGACAGTGGGGAATCTGTAACTGTGGGAGAGACAGTGGGGACTCTGTAACTGTGGGAGAGACTGTGGGGACTGTGTAACTGTGGGAGAGACAGTGGGGAGTCTGTAACTGTGGGAGAGACAGTGGGGACTGTGTAACTGTGGGAGAGACTGTGGGGACTGTGTAACTGTGGGAGAGACTGTGGGGACACTGTAACTGTGGGAGAGACAGTGGAGACACTGTAACTGTGGGAGAGACTGTGGGGACTCTGTAACTGTGGGAGAGACAGTGGGGACACTGTAACTGTTGGAGAGACTGTGAGGACACTGTAACTGTGGGAGAGACAGTGGGGACTCTGTAACTGTGGGAGAGACTGTGGGGACTGTGTAACTGTGGGAGAGACTGTGGGGACTCTGTAACTGTGGGAGAGACTGTGGGGACTGTGTAACTGTGGGAGAGTCTGTGGGGACTGTGTAACTGTGGGAGAGACAGTAGAGACTCTGTAACTGTGGGAGAAACTGTGGGGATTCTGTAACTGTGGGAGAGACTGTGGGGACACTGTAACAGTGGGAGAGACTGTGGGGACTGTGTAACTGTGGGAGAGACAGTGGGGACACTGTAACTGTGGGAGAGACAGTGGGGACACTGTAACTGTGGGAGAGACTGTGGGGACTCTGTAACTGTGGGAGAGACAGTGGGGACACTGTAACTGTGGGAGAGACTGTGGGGACTCTGTAACTGTGGGAGAGACAGTAGAGACTCTGTAACTGTGGGAGAAACTGTGGGGACTCTGTAACTGTGGGAAAGACTGTGGGGACACTGTAACTGTGGGAGAGACAGTGGGGACACGGTAACTGTGGGAGAGACAGTGGGGACACTAACTGCGGGAGAGACAGTGGGGACTGTGTAACTGTGGGAGAGACAGTGGGGACTCTGTAACTGTGGGAGAGACTGTGGGGACTGTGTAACTGTGGGAGAGACAGTGGGGACTCTGTAACTGTGGGAGAGACAGTGGGGACTCTGTAACTGTGGGAGAGACTGTGGGGACTGTGTAACTGTGGGAGAGACAGTGGGGAGTCTGTAACTGTGGGAGAGACTGTGGGGACTGTGTAACTGTGGGAGAGAGTGTGGGGACTGTGTAACTGTGGGAGAGACAGTGGGGACACTGTAACTGTGGGAGAGACAGTGGGGACACTGTAACTGTGGGAGAGACTGTGGGGACTCTGTAACTGTGGGAGAGACAGTGGGGACACTGTAACTGTGGGAGAGACTGTGGGGACTCTGTAACTGTGGGAGAGACAGTAGAGACTCTGTAACTGTGGGAGAAACTGTGGGGACTCTGTAACTGTGGGAGAGACTGTGGGATCACTGTAACTGTGGGAGAGACAGTGGGGACACTAACTGCGGGAGAGACAGTGGGGACTGTGTAACTGTGGGAGAGACAGTGGGGACTCTGTAACTGTGGGAGAGACTGTGGGGACTGTGTAACTGTGGGAGAGACAGTGGGGACTCTGTAACTGTGGGAGAGACAGTGGGGACTCTGTAACTGTGGGAGAGACTGTGGGGACTGTGTAACTGTGGGAGAGACTGTGGGGAGTCTGTAACTGTGGGAGAGACAGTGGGGACTGTGTAACTGTGGGAGAAACTGTGGGGACTGTGTAACTGTGGGAGAGACTCTGGGGACTGTGTAACTGTGGGAGAGACTGTGGGGACTCTGTAACTGTGGGAGAGACAGTGGGGACTGTGTAACTGTGGGAGAGACTGTGGGGACACTGTACCTGTGGGAGAGACAGTGGGGACTCTGTAACTGTGGGAGAAACAGTGGGGACTGTGTAACTGTGGGAGAGACAGTGGGGACTTTGTAACTGTGGGAGAGACTGTGGGGACTGTGTAACTGTGGGAGAGACAGTGGGGACTGTGTAACTGTGGGAGAGACAGTGGGGACTGTGTAACTCTGGGAGAGACTGTGGGGACTCTGTAACAGTGGGAGAGACAGTGGGGACTGTGTAACTGTGGGAGAGACTGTGGGGACTCTGTAACTGTGGGAGAGACTGTGGGGACTGTGTAACTGTGGGAGAGACTGTGGGGACTCTGTAACTGTGGGAGAGACTGAGGGGACTCTGTAACTGTGGGAGAGACTGTGGGGACTCTGTAACTGTGGGAGAGACTGTGGGGACTGTGTAACTGTGTGAGAGACTGTGGGGACACTGTAACTGTGGGAGAGACTGTGGGGACTGTGTAACTGTGGGAGAGACTGTGGGGACTGTGTAACTGTGGGAGAGACAGTGGGGACTCTGTAACTGTGGGAGAGACTGTGGGGACATTGTAACTGTGGGAGAGACTGTGGGGACTGTGTAACTGTGGGAGAGACTGTGGGGACTGTGTAACTGTGTGAGAGACTGTGGGGACTGTGTAACTGTGGGAGAGACTGTGGGGACTCTGTAACTGTGGGAGAGACAGTGGGGACTGTGTAACTGTGGGAGAGACTGTGGGGACTGTGTAACTGTGGGAGAGACTGTGGGGACTCTGTAACTGTGGGAGAGACAGTGGGGACTCTGTAACTGTGGGAGAGACAGTGGGGACTCTGTAACTGTGGGAGAGACAGTGGGGACTGTGTAACTGTGGGAGAGACTGTGGGGACTCTGTAACTGTGTGAGAGACTGTGGGGACTCTGTACCTGTGGGAGAGACAGTGGGGACTGTGTAACTGTGGGAGGGACAGTGGGGACTGTGTAACTGTGGGAGAGACTGTGGGGACTGTGTAACTGTGGGAGAGACTGTGGGGACTCTGTACCTGTGGGAGAGACAGTGGGGACACTGTAACTGTGGGAGAGACAGTGGGGACACTGTAACTGTGGGAGAGACTGTGGGGACTCTGTAACTGTGGGAGAGACTGTGGGGACTCTGTAACTGTGGGAGGGACTGTGGGGACTCTGTACCTGTGGGAGAGACAGTGGGGACTTTGTAACTGTGGGAGAGACAGTGGGGACTGTGTAACTGTGGGAGAGACAGTGGGGACTGTGTAACTGTGGGAGAGACTGTGGGGACTCTGTAACTGTGGGAGAGACAGTGGGGACTCTGTAACTGTGGGAGAGACTGTGGGGACTCTGTAACTGTGGGAGAGACTGTGGGGACTCTGTAACTGTGTGAGAGACTGTGGGGACTCTGTAACTGTGGGAGAGACAGTGGGGACTCTGTAACTGTGGGAGAGACTGTGTGGACTCTGTAACTGTGGGAGAGACTGTGGGGACTCTGTAACTGTGTGAGAGACTGTGGGGACTCTGTAACTGTGGGAGAGACTGTGGGGACTCTGTAACTGTGGGAGAGACAGTGGGGACTGTGTAACTGTGGGAGAGACTGTGGGGACTGTGTATCTGTGGGAGAGACAGTGGGAACTCTGTAACTGTGGGAGAGACTGTGGGGACTCTGTAACTGTGGGAGAGACTGTGGGGACTCTAACTGTGGGAGAGACTGTGGGGACTGTGTAACTGTGGGAGAGACTGTGGGGACTGTGTAACTGTGGGAGAGACAGTGGGGACTGTGTAACTATGTGAGAGACTGTGGGGACTGTGTAACTGTGGGAGAGACTGTGGGGACTGTGTAACTGTGGGAGAGACTGTGGGGACTGTGTAACTGTGGGAGAGACTGTGGGGACTCAAATGTGGGAGAGACTGTGGGGACTGTGTAACTGTGGGAGAGACTGTGGGGACTCTGTAACTGTGGGAGAGACAGTGGGGACTGTGTAACTGTGGGAGAGACAGTGGGCACTCTGTAACTGTGGGAGAGACTGTGGGGACTCTGTAACTGTGGGAGAAACTGTGGGGACTCTGTAACTGTGGGAGAGACTGTGGGGACTCTGTAACTGTGGGAGAGACTGTGGGGACTCTGTAACTGTGTGAGAGACTGTGGGGACTCTGTAACTGTGGGAGAGACAGTGGGGACTCTGTAACTGTGGGAGAGACTGTGGGGACTCTGTAACTGTGGGAGAGACTGTGGGGAGTCTGTAACTGTGTGAGAGACTGTGGCGACTCTGTAACTGTGGGAGAGACTGTGGGGACTCTGTAACTGTGGGAGAGACTGTGGGGACTCTGTAACTGTGGGAGAGACAGTGGGGACTGTGTAACTGTGGGAGAGACTGTGGGGACTGTGTAACTGTGGGAGAGACAGTGGGAACTCTGTAACTGTGGGAGAGACTGTGGGGACTCTGTAACTGTGGGAGAGACTGTGGGGACTCTGTAACTGTGGGAGAGACTGTGGGGACTGTGTAACTGTGGGAGAGACTGTGGGGACTGTGTAACTGTGGGAGAGACAGTGGGGACTGTGTAACTGTGGGAGAGACAGTGGGGACTCTGTAACTGTGGGAGAGACTGTGGGGACTCAAATGTGGGAGAGACTGTGGGGACTGTGTAACTGTGAGAGAGACTGTGGGGACTCTGTAACTGTGGGAGAGACAGTGGGGACTGTGTAACTGTGGGAGAGACAGTGGGGACTCTGTAACTGTGGGAGAGACTGTGGGGAATCTGTAACTGAGGGAGAAACTGTGGGGACTCTGTAACTGTGGGAGAGACTGTGGGGACTCTGTAACTGTGGGAGAGACTGTGGGGACTGTGTAACTGTGGGAGAGACTGTGGGGACTCTGTAACTGTGGGAGAGACTGTGGGGACTGTGTAACTGTGGGAGAGACAGTGGGGACTGTGTAACTGTGGGAGAGACTGTGGGGACTGTGTAACTGTGGGAGAGACAGTGGGGACTGTGTAACTGTGGGAGAGACTGTGGGGACTCTGTACCTGTGGGAGAGACTGTGGGGACTCTGTAACTGTGGGAGAGACTGTGGGGACTCTGTAACTGTGGGAGAGACTGTGGGGACTGTGTAACTGTGGGAGAGACTGTGGGGACTGTGTAACTGTGGGAGAGACAGTGGGGACTGTGTAACTGTGGGAGAGACTGTGGGGACTCTGTACCTGTGGGAGAGACTGTGGGGACTCTGTAACTGTGGGAGAGACTGTGGGGACTCTGTAACTGTGGGAGAGACTGTGGGGACTGTGTAACTGTGGGAGAGACTGTGGGGACTGTGTAACTGTGGGAGAGACAGTGGGGACTGTGTAACTGTGGGAGAGACTGTGGGGACTCTGTACCTGTGGGAGAGACTGTGGGGACTCTGTAACTGTGGGAGAGACTGTGGGGACTCTGTAACTGTGGGAGAGACTGTGGGGTCACTGTAACTGTGGGAGAGACAGTGGGGACTGTGTAACTGTGGGAGAGACTGTGGGGACTGTGTAACTGTGGGAGAGACAGTGTGGACTGTGTAACTGTGGGAGAGACTTTGGGGACTCTGTACCTGTGGGAGAGACTGTGGGGACTCTGTAACTGTGGGAGAGACTGTGGGGACACTGTAACTGTGGGAGAGACTGTGGGGTCACTGTAACTGTGGGAGAGACAGTGGGGACTGTGTAACTGTGGGAGAGACTGTGGGGACTGTGTAACTGTGGGAGAGACAGTGGGGACTGTGTAACTGTGGGAGAGACTTTGGGGACTCTGTACCTGTGGGAGAGACTGTGGGGACTCTGTAACTGTGGGAGAGACTGTGGGGACTCTGTAACTGTGGGAGAGACTGTGGGGACTGTGTAACTGTGGGAGAGACTGTGGGGACTCTGTAACTGTGGGAGAGACTGTGGGGTCACTGTAACTGTGGGAGAGACAGTGGGGACACTGTAACTGTGGGAGAGACAGTGGGGTCACTGTAACTGTGGGAGAGACTGTGGGGACTCTGTAACTGTGGGAGAGACATTGGGGACACTGTAACTGTGGGAGAGACAGTGGGGACTCTGTAACTGTGGGAGAGACAGTGGGGACACTGTAACTGTGGGAGAGACAGTGGGGACACTGTAACTGTGGGAGAGACAGTGGGGACTCTGTAACTGTGGGAGAGACTGTGGGGACTCTGTAACTGTGGGAGAGACTGTGGGGACTGTGTAACTGTGGGAGAGACTGTGGGGACTCTGTAACTGTGGGAGAGACTGTGGGGACTCTGTACCTGTGGGAGAGACTGTGGGGACTCTGTAACTGTGGGAGAGACTGTGGGGACTCTGTAACTGTGGGAGAGACAGTGGGGACACTGTAACTGTGGGAGAGACAGTGGGGACTCTGTAACTGTGGGAGAGACTGTGGGGACTCTGTAACTGTGGGAGAGACTGTGGGGTCACTGTAACTGTGGGAGAGACTGTGGGGACTCTGTAACTGTGGGAGAGACTGTGGGGACTCTGTACCTGTGGGAGAGACTGTGGGGACTCTGTAACTGTGGGAGAGACTGTGGGGACACTGTAACTGCGGGAGAGACTGTGGGTACTCTGTAACTGTGGGAGAGACAGTGGGGACACTGTAACTGTGGGAGAGACAGTGGGGACTCTGTAACTGTGGGAGAGACAGTGGGGACTGTGTAACTGTGGGAGAGACTGGGGGGACTGTGTAACTGTGGGAGAGACTGTGGGGACTGTGTAGCTGTGGGAGAGACAGTGGGGACTGTGTAACTGTGGGAGAGACTGTGGTGACTCTGTACCTGTGGGAGAGACTGTGGGGACTCTGTAACTGTGGGAGAGACTGTGGGGACTGTGTAACTGTGGGAGAGACTGTGGGGACTGTGTAACTGTGGGAGAGACAGTGGGGACACTGTAACTGTGGGAGAGACTGTGGGGACTCTGTAACTGTGGGAGAGACTGTGGGGACTCTGTAACTGTGGGAGAGACTGTGGGGACTGTGTAACTGTGGGAGAGACTGTGGGGACTGTGTAACTGTGGGAGAGACTGTGGGGACTCTGTAACTGTGGGAGAGACTGTGGGGACTGTGTAACTGTGGGAGAGACAGTGGGGACTGTGTAACTGTGGGAGAGACTGTGGGGACTCTGTAACTGTGGGAGAGACAGTGGGGACTGTGTAACTGTGGGAGAGACTGTGGGGACTGTGTAACTGTGGGAGAGACTGTGGGGACTCTGTACCTGTGGGAGAGACTGTGGGGACTCTGTAACTGTGGGAGAGACTGTGGGGACTGTGTAACTGTGGGAGAGACTGTGGGGACTCTGTAACTGTGGGAGAGACTGTGGGGACTCTGTAACTGTGGGAGAGACTGTGGGGTCACTGTAACTGTGGGAGAGACTGTGGGGACTCTGTAACTGTGGGAGAGACTGTGGGGACTGTGTAACTGTGGGAGAGACTGTGGGGACTGTGTAACTGTGGGAGAGACTGTGGGGACTCTGTAACTGTGGGAGAGACTGTGGGGACACTGTAACTGTGGGAGAGACTGTGGGGACTCTGTAACTGTGGGAGAGACTGTGGGGACTGTGTAACTGTGGGAGAGACTGTGGGGTCACTGTAACAGTGGGAGAGACAGTGGGGTCACTGTAACTGTGGGAGAGACAGTGGGGACTCTGTAACTGTGGGAGAGACAGTGGGGACACTGTAACTGTGGGAGAGACAGTGGGGACACTGTAACTGTGGGAGAGACAGTGGGGACTCTGTAACTGTGGGAGAGACTGTGGGGACTCTGTAACTGTGGGAGAGACTGTGGGGACTGTGTAACTGTGGGAGAGACTGTGGGGACTCTGTAACTGTGGGAGAGACTGTGGGGACTCTGTACCTGTGGGAGAGACTGTGGGGACTCTGTAACTGTGGGAGAGACTGTGGGGACTCTGTAACTGTGGGAGAGACAGTGGGGACACTGTAACTGTGGGAGAGACAGTGGGGACTCTGTAACTGTGGGAGAGACTGTGGGGACTCTGTAACTGTGGGAGAGACTGTGGGGTCACTGTAACTGTGGGAGAGACTGTGGGGACTCTGTAACTGTGGGAGAGACTGTGGGGACTGTGTAACTGTGGGAGAGACTGTGGGACTCTGTAACTGTGGGAGAGACTGTGGGGACTCTGTACCTGTGGGAGAGACTGTGGGGACACTGTAACTGTGGGAGAGACAGTGGGGACTCTGTAACTGTGGGAGAGACAGTGGGGACTGTGTAACTGTGGGAGAGACTGTGGGGACTCTGTAACAGTGGGAGAGACTGTGGGGACTGTGTAACTGTGGGAGAGACTGTGGGGACACTGTAACAGTGGGAGAGACTGTGGGGACTGTGTAACTGTGGGAGAGACTGTGGGGACTCTGTAACTGTGGGAGAGACTGTGGGGACTGTGTAACTGTGGGAGAGACTGTGGGGACTCTGTAACTGTGGGAGAGACTGTGGGGACTGTGTAACTGTGGGAGAGACTGTGGGGACTCTGTAACTGTGGGAGAGACTGTGGGGACTGTGTAACTGTGGGAGAGACAGTGGGGACTGTGTAACTGTGGGAGAGACTGTGGGGACTCTGTAACTGTGGGAGAGACAGTGGGGACTGTGTAACTGTGGGAGAGACTGTGGGGACTGTGTAACTGTGGGAGAGACAGTGGGGACTGTGTAACTGTGGGAGAGACTGTGGGGACTCTGTAACTGTGGGAGAGACTGTGGGGACTCTGTACCTGTGGGAGAGACTGTGGGGACTCTGTAACTGTGGGAGAGACTGTGGGGACTGTGTAACTGTGGGAGAGACTGTGGGGACTCTGTAACTGTGGGAGAGACAGTGGGGACTCTGTAACTGTGGGAGAGACTGTGGGGTCACTGTAACTGTGGGAGAGACTGTGGGGACTGTGTAACTGTGGGAGAGACTGTGGGGACTGTGTAACTGTGGGAGAGACTGTGGGGACTCTGTAACTGTGGGAGAGACTGTGGGGACACTGTAACTGTGGGAGAGACTGTGGGGACTCTGTAACTGTGGGAGAGACTGTGGGGACTGTGTAACTGTGGGAGAGACAGTGGGGTCACTGTAACAGTGGGAGAGACAGTGGGGACTCTGTAACTGTGGGAGAGACAGTGGGGTCACTGTAACTGTGGGAGAGACAGTGGGGTCACTGTGACAGTGGGAGAGACAGTGGGGACTCTGTAACTGTGGGAGAGACAGTGGGGTCACTGTAACTGTGGGAGAGACAGTGGGGTCACTGTAACAGTGGGAGAGACAGTGGGGACTCTGTAACTGTGGGAGAGACAGTGGGGTCACTGTAACAGTGGGAGAGACTGTGGGGACACTGTAACTGTGGGAGAGACTGTGGGGACTGTGTAACTGTGGGAGAGACAGTGGGGACTGTGTAACTGTGGGAGAGACTGTGGGAACACCGTAACTGTGGGTTAGACTTGGAGGAATTCAGACTGTAGGTGGGATGGACAATCGGAAGATCTCTGACTGGAGGTGGTTATGGCTGTGGGAAGGTCTCTGAGTATGGGAGTGACTGTAGGAGGGAATGGGAGGGACTCTGTAACTGTGGGAGGGATGGACTGAGGGAGGGATGCTCTGTGAGAAAGTCTCTGATTGGATGTGATAATGCTGTGGGAGGGACTCTAACTGTGGGGACACGAACTGTGGGAGAGACAGTGGGGACTGTGTAACTGTGGGAGAGACTGTGGGGACTCTGTAACTGTGGGAGAGACAGTGGGGACACTGTAACTGTGGGAGAGACTGTGGGGACTCTGTAACTGTGGGAGAGACTGTGGGGACTCTGTAACTGTGGGAGAGACTGTGGGGACTCTGTAACTGTGGGAGAGACTGTGGGGACTCTGTAACTGTGGGAAAGACTGTGAGGACACTGTAACTGTGGGAGAGACAGTGGGGTCACTGTAACTGTGGGAGAGACTGTGGGGACTGTGTAACTGTGGGAGAGACTGTGGGGACTCTGTAACAGTCGGAGAGACTGTGAGGAGTCTGTAACTGTGGGAAAGGCTGTGGGGACTGTGTAACTGTGGGAGAGACTGTGGCGACTGTGTAACTGTGGGAGAGACTGTGGGGACTCTGTAACAGTGGGAGAGACTGTGGGAGGATTTCATTACCTGTCGCTGGGAATGAGTACAGGAATCAGTGCCTCAGAGTCTGCAGCTCGATCCTGGAGCTCACAGGAAAGGTCAGTAAAACACTACGTCCTCATTTTCCAATGATTCAAGCTGGGCACTTCACGTTCTGAACATTTCCCTTTCCCGAGAATCAGAGAGAGAGAGACAGACAGATCGTCAGAGAGAGAGGGAGAGCGATCTGGGGAGAATCGAAGGGCCAGTTCCCATTCCGGATTCACTTGCTGTCAATTTAAAAACCAACAACAGCGAAAGTTGGGAATCCGAAACGGAAACAGCAGGAGGAAGCCAGCAGGTAAGGTCAGATCCAAGGAGAGAAAGCACAGGGTCCAGTGACCATTAAAACATTCACTCTGCTCTCTCTCCCCAGATACTGCGAGACCGGCAGTATTTTATAAGTAATTTCCATTTACCTTCCGGTTAGTGACATCTCCTCAACTTGATTCATCTATTTGTGGACTGAGTCAACCTGACTCTTTGTCAGCCTGATCTCACTCGCTGTCAGCCTGATCTCACTCTCTGTCAGTCTGGTCTCACTCACTGTCAGTCTGGTCTCACTCTCTGTCAGTCTGATCTCACTCACTGTCAGTCTGATCTCACTCTCTGTCAGTCTGGTCTCACTCACTGTCAGTCTGGTCTCACTCACTGTCAGTCTGATCTCACTCTCTGTCAGTCTGATCTCACTCACTGTCAGTCTGGTCTCACTCACTGTCAGTCTGATCTCACTCACTGTCAGTCTGATCTCACTCTCTCTCAGGCTGATCTCACTCACTGTCAGGCTGATCTCACTCTCTCTCAGTCTGATCTCACTCGCTGTCAGCCTGATCTCACTCTCTGTCAGTCTGGTCTCACTCTTTGTCAGTCTGATCTCACTCACTGTCAGTCTGGTCTCACTCACTGTCAGTCTGGTCTCACTCACTGTCAGTCTGATCTCACTCGCTGTCAGCCTGATCTCAATCACTGTCAGTCTGGTCTCACTCACTGTCAGTCTGATCTCACTCTCTGTCAGTCTGATCTCACTCACTGTCAGTCTGATCTCACTCTCTGTCAGTCTGATCTCACTCGCTGTCAGTCTGATCTCACTCACTGTCAGTCTGGTCTCACTCACTGTCAGTCTGATCTCACTCTCTGTCAGTCTGATCTCACTCTCTATCAGTCTGATCTCACTCGCTGTCAGCCTGATCTCACTCTCTGTCAGTCTGGTCTCACTCACTGTCAGTCTGGTCTCACTCTCTGTCAGTCTGGTCTCACTCTCTGTCAGTCTGATCTCACTCACTGTCAGTCTGATCTCACTCTCTGTCAGTCTGATCTCACTCTCTATCAGTCTGATCTCACTCGCTGTCAGCCTGATCTCACTCTCTGTCAGTCTGGTCTCACTCACTGTCAGTCTGGTCTCACTCTCTGTCAGTCTGGTCTCACTCTCTGTCAGTCTGATCTCACTCACTGTCAGTCTGATCTCACTCACTGTCAGTCTGATCTCACTCGCTGTCAGTCTGATCTCACTCACTGTCGGTCTACTCTCACTCACTGTCAGTCTGATCTCACTCACTGTCAGTCTGATCTCACTCACTGTCAGTCTGATCTCACTCGCTGTCAGTCTGGTCTCACTCACTGTCAGTCTGATCTCACTCTCTGTCAGTCTGGTCTCACTCACTGTCAGCCTGATCTCACTCTCTCTCAGTCTGGTCTCACTCACTGTCAGTCTGGTCTCACTCTGTCAGTCTGATCTCACTCACTGTCAGTCTGGTCTCACTCACTGTCAGCCTGATCTCACTCTCACTCAGTCTGGTCTCACTCACTGTCAGTCTGGTCTCACTCTGTCAGCCTGATCTCACTCGCTGTCAGCCTGATCTCACTCGCTGTCAGCCTGATCTCACTCGCTGTCAGTCTGATCTCACTCGCTGTCAGCCTGATCTCACTCACTGTCAGTCTGGTCTCACTCACTGTCAGTCTGATCTCACTCGCTGTCAGCCTGATCTCACTCGCTGTCAGCCTGATCTCACTCGCTGTCAGTCTGATCTCACTCGCTGTCAGCCTGATCTCACTCACTGTCAGTCTGATCTCACTCACTGTCAGTCTGGTCTCACTCACTGTCAGTCTGATCTCACTCTCTGTCAGTCTGGTCTCACTCACTGTCAGTCTGGTCTCACTCACTGTCAATCTGATCTCACTCGCTGTCAGCCTGATCTCACTCGCTGTCAGCCTGATCTCACTCGCTGTCAGCCTGATCTCACTCTCTGTCAGCCTGATCTCACTCACTGTCAGTCTGATCTCACTCTCTGTCAGTCTGATCACACTCACTGTCAGTCTGGTCTCACTCACTGTCAGTCTGGTCTCACTCACTGTCAGTCTGATCTCACTCGCTGTCAGCCTGATCTCACTCTCTGTCATTCTGATCTCACTCACTGTCAGTCTGATCTCACTCTCTGTCAGTCTGGTCTCACTCACTGTCAGTCTGGTCTCACTCACTGTAGTCTGATCTCACTCACTGTCAGTCTGCTCTCACTCTCTGTCAGTCTGATCTTACTCTCTGTCAGTCTGGTCTCACTCACTGTCAGTCTGATCTCACTCACTGTCAGCCTGATCTCACTCACTGTCAGTCTGGTCTCACTCTCGGTCAGTCTGATCTCACTCTCTGTCAGTCTGATCTTACTCTCTGTCAGTCTGGTCTCACTCACTGACAGTCTGATCCCTCTCACTGTCAGTCTGATCTCACTCTCTGTCATTCTGGTCTCACTCACTGTCAGTCTGATCTCACTCTCTGTCAGTCTGATCTCACTCTCTATCAGTCTGATCTCACTCGCTGTCAGTCTGGTCTCACTCTCTGTCAGTCTGGTCTCACTCACTGTCAGTCTGGTCTCACTGTCAGTCTGGTCTCACTCTCTGTCAGTCTGATCTCACTCACTGTCAGTCTGATCTCACTCACTGTCAGTCTGATCTCACTCTCTGTCAGTCTGATCTCACTCTCTGTCAGTCTGGTCTCACTCACTGTCAGTTTGATCTCACTCACTGTCAGTCTGGTCTCACTCACTGTCAGTCTGGTCTCACTCTCTGTCAGTCTGGTCTCACTCTCTGTCAGTCTGATCTCACTCACTGTCAGTCTGATCTCACTCACTGTCAGTCTGATCTCACTCACTGTCAGTCTGATCTCACTCGCTGTCAGTCTGATCTCACTCACTGTCGGTCTACTCTCACTCACTGTCAGTCTGATCTCACTCACTGTCAGTCTGATCTCACTCACTGTCAGTCTGATCTCACTCGCTGTCAGTCTGGTCTCACTCACTGTCAGTCTGATCTCACTCTCTGTCAGTCTGGTCTCACTCACTGTCAGCCTGATCTCACTCTCTCTCAGTCTGGTCTCACTCACTGTCAGTCTGGTCTCACTCTGTCAGTCTGATCTCACTCACTGTCAGTCTGGTCTCACTCACTGTCAGCCTGATCTCACTCTCTCTCACTCTGGTCTCACTCACTGTCAGTCTGGTCTCACTCACTGTCAGTCTGGTCTCACTCTGTCAGCCTGATCTCACTCGCTGTCAGCCTGATCTCACTCGCTGTCAGCCTGATCTCACTCGCTGTCAGTCTGATCTCACTCGCTGTCAGCCTGATCTCACTCACTGTCAGTCTGGTCTCACTCACTGTCAGTCTGATCTCACTCGCTGTCAGCCTGATCTCACTCGCTGTCAGCCTGATCTCACTCGCTGTCAGTCTGATCTCACTCGCTGTCAGCCTGATCTCACTCACTGTCAGTCTGGTCTCACTCACTGTCAGTCTGATCTCACTCTCTGTCAGTCTGGTCTCACTCACTGTCAGTCTGGTCTCACTCACTGTCAGTCTGATCTCACTCGCTGTCAGCCTGATCTCACTCGCTGTCAGCCTGATCTCACTCGCTGTCAGCCTGATCTCACTCTCTGTCAGCCTGATCTCACTCACTGTCAGTCTGATCTCACTCTCTGTCAGTCTGATCTCACTCACTGTCAGTCTGGTCTCACTCACTGTCAGTCTGGTCTCACTCACTGTCAGTCTGATCTCACTCGCTGTCAGCCTGATCTCACTCTCTGTCAGTCTGGTCTCACTCACTGTCAGTCTGATCTCACTCGCTGTCAGCCTGATCTCACTCTCTGTCAGCCTGATCTCACTCACTGTCGGTCTGATCTCACTCTCTGTCAGTCTGGTCTCACTCACTGTCAGTCTGGTCTCACTCACTGTCAGTCTGATCTCACTCACTGTCAGTCTGCTCTCACTCTCTGTCAGTCTGATCTTACTCTCTGTCAGTCTGGTCTCACTCACTGTCAGTCTGATCTCACTCACTGTCAGCCTGATCTCACTCACTGTCAGTCTGGTCTCACTCTCGGTCAGTCTGATCTCACTCTCTGTCAGTCTGATCTTACTCTCTGTCAGTCTGGTCTCACTCACCGTCAGTCTGATCCCTCTCACTGTCAGTCTGATCTCACTCTCTGTCATTCTGGTCTCACTCACTGTCAGTCTGATCTCACTCTCTGTCATTCTGGTCTCACTCACTGTCAGTCTGATCTCACTCACTGTCAGTCTGGTCTCACTCACTGTCAGTCTGGTCTCACTCACTGTCAGTCTGATCTCACTCACTGTCAGTCTGATCTCACTCTCTGTCAGTCTGATCTTACTCTCTGTCAGTCTGGTCTCACTCACTGTCAGTCTGATCTCACTCTCTGTCAGTCTGATCTCACTCTCTGTCAGTCTGGTCTCACTCACTGTCAGTTTGATCTCACTCACTGTCAGTCTGGTCTCACTCTCTGTCAGTTTGATCTCACTCACTGTCAGTCTGGTCTCACTCTCTGTCAGTTTGATCTCACTCACTGTCAGTCTGATCTCACTCACTGTCAGCCTGATCTCACTCACTGTCAGTCTGGTCTCACTCACTGTCAGTTTGATCTCACTCACTGTCAGTCTGGTCTCACTCTCTGTCAGTCTGGTCTCACTCTCTGTCAGTCTGATCTCACTCACTGTCAGTCTGATCTCACTCACTGTCAGTCTGATCTCACTCGCTGTCAGTCTGATCTCACTCACTGTCGGTCTACTCTCACTCACTGTCAGTCTGATCTCACTCACTGTCAGTCTGATCTCACTCACTGTCAGTCTGATCTCACTCGCTGTCAGTCTGGTCTCACTCACTGTCAGTCTGATCTCACTCTCTGTCAGTCTGGTCTCACTCACTGTCAGCCTGATCTCACTCTCTCTCAGTCTGGTCTCACTCACTGTCAGTCTGGTCTCACTCTGTCAGTCTGATCTCACTCACTGTCAGTCTGGTCTCACTCACTGTCAGCCTGATCTCACTCTCACTCAGTCTGGTCTCACTCACTGTCAGTCTGGTCTCACTCTGTCAGCCTGATCTCACTCGCTGTCAGCCTGATCTCACTCGCTGTCAGCCTGATCTCACTCGCTGTCAGTCTGATCTCACTCGCTGTCAGCCTGATCTCACTCACTGTCAGTCTGGTCTCACTCACTGTCAGTCTGATCTCACTCGCTGTCAGCCTGATCTCACTCGCTGTCAGCCTGATCTCACTCGCTGTCAGTCTGATCTCACTCGCTGTCAGCCTGATCTCACTCACTGTCAGTCTGATCTCACTCACTGTCAGTCTGGTCTCACTCACTGTCAGTCTGATCTCACTCTCTGTCAGTCTGGTCTCACTCACTGTCAGTCTGGTCTCACTCACTGTCAATCTGATCTCACTCGCTGTCAGCCTGATCTCACTCGCTGTCAGCCTGATCTCACTCGCTGTCAGCCTGATCTCACTCTCTGTCAGCCTGATCTCACTCACTGTCAGTCTGATCTCACTCTCTGTCAGTCTGATCACACTCACTGTCAGTCTGGTCTCACTCACTGTCAGTCTGGTCTCACTCACTGTCAGTCTGATCTCACTCGCTGTCAGCCTGATCTCACTCTCTGTCAGTCTGGTCTCACTCACTGTCAGTCTGATCTCACTCGCTGTCAGCCTGATCTCACTCTCTGTCATTCTGATCTCACTCACTGTCAGTCTGATCTCACTCTCTGTCAGTCTGGTCTCACTCACTGTCAGTCTGGTCTCACTCACTGTAGTCTGATCTCACTCACTGTCAGTCTGCTCTCACTCTCTGTCAGTCTGATCTTACTCTCTGTCAGTCTGGTCTCACTCACTGTCAGTCTGATCTCACTCACTGTCAGCCTGATCTCACTCACTGTCAGTCTGGTCTCACTCTCGGTCAGTCTGATCTCACTCTCTGCCAGTCTGATCTTACTCTCTGTCAGTCTGGTCTCACTCACTGTCAGTCTGATCCCTCTCACTGTCAGTCTGATCTCACTCTCTGTCATTCTGGTCTCACTCACTGTCAGTCTGATCTCACTCTCTGTCAGTCTGATCTCACTCTCTATCAGTCTGATCTCACTCGCTGTCAGTCTGGTCTCACTCTCTGTCAGTCTGGTCTCACTCACTGTCAGTCTGGTCTCACTGTCAGTCTGGTCTCACTCTCTGTCAGTCTGATCTCACTCACTGTCAGTCTGATCTCACTCACTGTCAGTCTGATCTCACTCTCTGTCAGTCTGATCTCACTCTCTGTCAGTCTGGTCTCACTCACTGTCAGTTTGATCTCACTCACTGTCAGTCTGGTCTCACTCACTGTCAGTCTGGTCTCACTCTCTGTCAGTCTGGTCTCACTCTCTGTCAGTCTGATCTCACTCACTGTCAGTCTGATCTCACTCACTGTCAGTCTGATCTCACTCACTGTCAGTCTGATCTCACTCGCTGTCAGTCTGATCTCACTCACTGTCGGTCTACTCTCACTCACTGTCAGTCTGATCTCACTCACTGTCAGTCTGATCTCACTCACTGTCAGTCTGATCTCACTCGCTGTCAGTCTGGTCTCACTCACTGTCAGTCTGATCTCACTCTCTGTCAGTCTGGTCTCACTCACTGTCAGCCTGATCTCACTCTCTCTCAGTCAGGTCTCACTCACTGTCAGTCTGGTCTCACTCTGTCAGTCTGATCTCACTCACTGTCAGTCTGGTCTCACTCACTGTCAGCCTGATCTCACTCTCTCTCAGTCTGGTCTCACTCACTGTCAGTCTGGTCTCACTCACTGTCAGTCTGGTCTCACTCTGTCAGCCTGATCTCACTCGCTGTCAGCCTGATCTCACTCGCTGTCAGCCTGATCTCACTCGCTGTCAGTCTGATCTCACTCGCTGTCAGCCTGATCTCACTCACTGTCAGTCTGGTCTCACTCACTGTCAGTCTGATCTCACTCGCTGTCAGCCTGATCTCACTCGCTGTCAGCCTGATCTCACTCGCTGTCAGTCTGATCTCACTCGCTGTCAGCCTGATCTCACTCACTGTCAGTCTGATCTCACTCTCTGTCAGTCTGGTCTCACTCACTGTCAGTCTGGTCTCACTCACTGTCAGTCTGATCTCACTCGCTGTCAGCCTGATCTCACTCGCTGTCAGCCTGATCTCACTCGCTGTCAGCCTGATCTCACTCTCTGTCAGCCTGATCTCACTCACTGTCAGTCTGATCTCACTCTCTGTCAGTCTGATCTCACTCACTGTCAGTCTGGTCTCACTCACTGTCAGTCTGGTCTCACTCACTGTCAGTCTGATCTCACTCGCTGTCAGCCTGATCTCACTCTCTGTCAGTCTGGTCTCACTCACTGTCAGTCTGATCTCACTCGCTGTCAGCCTGATCTCACTCTCTGTCAGCCTGATCTCACTCACTGTCGGTCTGATCTCACTCTCTGTCAGTCTGGTCTCACTCACTGTCAGTCTGGTCTCACTCACTGTCAGTCTGATCTCACTCACTGTCAGTCTGCTCTCACTCTCTGTCAGTCTGATCTTACTCTCTGTCAGTCTGGTCTCACTCACTGTCAGTCTGATCTCACTCACTGTCAGCCTGATCTCACTCACTGTCAGTCTGGTCTCACTCTCGGTCAGTCTGATCTCACTCTCTGTCAGTCTGATCTTACTCTCTGTCAGTCTGGTCTCACTCACCGTCAGTCTGATCCCTCTCACTGTCAGTCTGATCTCACTCTCTGTCATTCTGGTCTCACTCACTGTCAGTCTGATCTCACTCTCTGTCATTCTGGTCTCACTCACTGTCAGTCTGATCTCACTCACTGTCAGTCTGGTCTCACTCACTGTCAGTCTGGTCTCACTCACTGTCAGTCTGATCTCACTCACTGTCAGTCTGATCTCACTCTCTGTCAGTCTGATCTTACTCTCTGTCAGTCTGGTCTCACTCACTGTCAGTCTGATCTCACTCTCTGTCAGTCTGATCTCACTCTCTGTCAGTCTGGTCTCACTCACTGTCAGTTTGATCTCACTCACTGTCAGTCTGGTCTCACTCTCTGTCAGTTTGATCTCACTCACTGTCAGTCTGGTCTCACTCTCTGTCAGTTTGATCTCACTCACTGTCAGTCTGATCTCACTCACTGTCAGCCTGATCTCACTCACTGTCAGTCTGGTCTCACTCACTGTCAGTTTGATCTCACTCACTGTCAGTCTGGTCTCACTCTCTGTCAGCCTGATCTCACTCTGTCAGTCTGATCTCACTCTCTGTCAGTCTGATCTCACTCGCTGTCAGTCTGATCTCACTCATTGTCAGTCTGATCTGACTCACTGTCAGTCTGATCTTAGTCTCTGTCATTCTGAACTTAGTCTCTGTCAGTCTGGTCTCACTCACTGTCAGTCTGATCTCACTCTCTGTCAGTCTGATCTCACTCTCTGTCAGTCTGATCTCACACACTGTCAGTCTGATCTCACTCACTGTCAGTCTGGTCTCACTCACTGTCAGTCTGATCTCACTGTCAGTCTGATCTTTGTCTCTGTCAGTATGATCTCACTCGCTGTCAGTCTGGTCTGACTCACTGTCAGTTTGATCTCACTCACTGTCAGTCTGGTCTCACTCTCTGTCAGTTTGATCTCACTCACTGTCAGTCTGGTCTCACTCTCTGTCAGTTTGATCTCACTCACTGTCAGTCTGATCTCAATCACTGTCAGCCTGATCTCACTCACTGTCAGTCTGGTCTCACTCACTGTCAGTTTGATCTCACTCACTGTCAGTCTGGTCTCACTCTCTGTCAGCCTGATCTCACTCTGTCAGTCTGATCTCACTCTCTGTCAGTCTGATCTCACTCGCTGTCAGTCTGATCTCACTCACTGTCAGTCTGAGCTGACTCACTGTCAGTCTGATCTTAGTCTCTGTCATTCTGATCTTAGTCTCTGTCAGTCTGGTCTCACTCACTGTCAGTCTGATCTCACTCTCTGTCAGTCTGATCTCACTCTCTGTCAGTCTGATCTCACACACTGTCAGTCTGATCTCACTCACTGTCAGTCTGGTCTCACTCACTGTCAGTCTGATCTCACTGTCAGTCTGATCTTAGTCTCTGTCAGTATGATCTCACTCGCTGTCAGTCTGATCTCACTCTCTGTCAGAGCTGAAAATGTGTTGCAGAAAAAGCGCAGCAGGCTAGGCAGCATCAAAGGAGCAGGAGAATCGACGTTTCGGGCATAAGCCCTTCTTCAGGAATCCTGAAGAAAGGCTTATGCCCGAAACGTCGATTCTCCTGCTCCTTGGATGCTGCCTGACCTGCTGCGCTTTTCCAGCAACACATTTTCAGCTCTGATCTCCAGTATCTGCAGTCCTCACTTTCTCCTCACTCTCTGTCAGTCTGATCTCAATCTCTGTCAGTCTGATCTCACTCTCTGTCAGTCTGATCTCACTCACTGTCAGTCTGATCTTAGTCTCTGTCAGTCTGGTCTCACTCACTGTCAGTCTGATCTCACTCTCTGTCAGTCTGATCTCAATCTCTGTCAGTCTGATCTCACTCTCTGTCAGTCTGATCTCACTCACTGTCAGTCTGATCTTAGTCTCTGTCAGTCTGTGATCTCACTCACTGTCAGTCTGATCTCACTCTCTGTCAGTCTGATCTCACTCACTGTCAGTCTGATCTTAGTCTCTGTCAGTCTGGTCTCACTCACTGTCAGTCTGATCTCACTCTCTGTCAGTCTGATCTCAATCTCTGTCAGTCTGATCTCACTCTCTGTCAGTCTGATCTCACTCACTGTCAGTCTGATCTTAGTCTCTGTCAGTCTGTGATCTCACTCACTGTCAGTCTGATCTCACTCTCTGTCAGTCTGATCTCACTCACTGTCATTCTGATCTTAGTCTCTGTCAGTCTGGTCTCACTCACTGTCAGTCTGATCTCACTCTCTGTCAGTCTGATCTCAATCTCTGTCAGTCTGATCTCACTCTCTCTCAGTTTGATCTCACTCACTGTCAGTCTGGTCTCACTCACTGTCAGTCTGATCTCACTCTCTGTCAGTCTGATCTCACTCTCTGTCAGTCTGATCTCACTCACTGTCAGTCTGATCTCACTCACTGTCAGTTTGATCTCACTCACTGTCAGTCTGGTCTCACTCTCTGTCAGTTTGATCTCACTCACTGTCAGTCTGGTCTCACTCTCTGTCAGTTTGATCTCACTCACTGTCAGTCTGATCTCACTCACTGTCAGCCTGATCTCACTCACTGTCAGTCTGGTCTCACTCACTGTCAGTTTGATCTCACTCACTGTCAGTCTGGTCTCACTCTCTGTCAGCCTGATCTCACTCTGTCAGTCTGATCTCACTCTCTGTCAGTCTGATCTCACTCGCTGTCAGTCTGATCTCACTCACTGTCAGTCTGAGCTGACTCACTGTCAGTCTGATCTTAGTCTCTGTCATTCTGATCTTAGTCTCTGTCAGTCTGGTCTCACTCACTGTCAGTCTGATCTCACTCTCTGTCAGTCTGATCTCACTCTCTGTCAGTCTGATCTCACACACTGTCAGTCTGATCTCACTCACTGTCAGTCTGGTCTCACTCACTGTCAGTCTGATCTCACTGTCAGTCTGATCTTAGTCTCTGTCAGTATGATCTCACTCGCTGTCAGTCTCGTCTCACTCTGTCAGTTTGATCTCACTCACTGTCAGTCTGGTCTCACTCTCTGTCAGTTTGATCTCACTCACTGTCAGTCTGGTCTCACTCACTGTCAGTCTGATCTCACTCTCTGTCAGTCTGATCTCACTCACTGTCAGTCTGATCTCACTCTCTGTCAGTCTGATCTCACTCACTGTCAGTCTGATCTCACTCACTGTCAGTTTGATCTCACTCACTGTCAGTCTGGTCTCACTCTCTGTCAGTTTGATCTCACTCACTGTCAGTCTGGTCTCACTCTCTGTCAGTTTGATCTCACTCACTGTCAGTCTGATCTCACTCACTGTCAGCCTGATCTCACTCACTGTCAGTCTGGTCTCACTCACTGTCAGTTTGATCTCACTCACTGTCAGTCTGGTCTCACTCTCTGTCAGCCTGATCTCACTCTGTCAGTCTGATCTCACTCTCTGTCAGTCTGATCTCACTCGCTGTCAGTCTGATCTCACTCACTGTCAGTCTGATCTGACTCACTGTCAGTCTGATCTTAGTCTCTGTCATTCTGATCTTAGTCTCTGTCAGTCTGGTCTCACTCACTGTCAGTCTGATCTCACTCTCTGTCAGTCTGATCTCACTCTCTGTCAGTCTGATCTCACACACTGTCAGTCTGATCTCACTCACTGTCAGTCTGGTCTCACTCACTGTCAGTCTGATCTCACTGTCAGTCTGATCTTAGTCTCTGTCAGTATGATCTCACTCGCTGTCAGTCTCGTCTCACTCTGTCAGTTTGATCTCACTCACTGTCAGTCTGGTCTCACTCTCTGTCAGTTTGATCTCACTCACTGTCAGTCTGGTCTCACTCTCTGTCAGTTTGATCTCACTCACTGTCAGTCTGATCTCACTCACTGTCAGCCTGATCTCACTCACTGTCAGTCTGGTCTCACTCACTGTCAGTTTGATCTCACTCACTGTCAGTCTGGTCTCACTCTCTGTCAGCCTGATCTCACTCTGTCAGTCTGATCTCACTCTCTGTCAGTCTGATCTCACTCGCTGTCAGTCTGATCTCACTCACTGTCAGTCTGATCTGACTCACTGTCAGTCTGATCTTAGTCTCTGTCATTCTGATCTTAGTCTCTGTCAGTCTGGTCTCACTCACTGTCAGTCTGATCTCACTCTCTGTCAGTCTGATCTCACTCTCTGTCAGTCTGATCTCACACACTGTCAGTCTGATCTCACTCACTGTCAGTCTGGTCTCACTCACTGTCAGTCTGATCTCACTGTCAGTCTGATCTTAGTCTCTGTCAGTATGATCTCACTCGCTGTCAGTCTGATCTCGCTCTCTGTCAGAGCTGAAAATGTGTTGCTGAAAAAGCGCAGCAGGTTAGGCAGCATCAAAGGAGCAGGAGAATCGACGTTTCGGGCATAAGCCCTTCTTCAGGAATCCTGAAGAAGGGCTTATGCCCGAAACGTCGATTCTCCTGCTCCTTGGATGCTGCCTGACCTGCTGCGCTTTTCCAGCAACACATTTTCAGCTCTGATCTCCAGTATCTGCAGTCCTCACTTTCTCCTCACTCTCTGTCAGTCTGATCTCAATCTCTGTCAGTCTGATCTCACTCTCTGTCAGTCTGATCTCACTCTCTGTCAGTCTGATTTTAGTCTCTGTCAGTCTGGTCTCACTCACTGTCAGTCTGATCTCACTCTCTGTCAGTCTGATCTCAATCTCTGTCAGTCTGATCTCACTCTCTGTCAGTCTGATCTCACTCACTGTCAGTCTGATCTCACTCTCTGTCAGTCTGATCTCACTCACTGTCAGTCTGATCTTAGTCTCTGTCAGTCTGGTCTCACTCACTGTCAGTCTGATCTCACTCTGTGTCAGTCTGATCTCAATCTCTGTCAGTCTGATCTCACTCTCTGTCAGTCTGATCTCACTCACTGTCAGTCTGATCTTAGTCTCTGTCAGTCTGTGATCTCACTCACTGTCAGTCTGATCTCACTCTCTGTCAATCTGATCTCACTCACTGTCAGTCTGATCTTAGTCTCTGTCAGTCTGATCTCACTCTCTCTCAGTCTGATCTCACTCACTGTCAGTCTGGTCTCACTCACTGTCAGTCTGATCTCACTCACTATCAGTCTGATCTCACTCTCTGTCAGTCTGATCTCACTCACTGTCAGTCTGATCTCACTCACTGTCAGCCTGATCTCACTCACTGTTAGTCTGATCTCACTCTCTGTTAATCTGATTACACTCTCTGTCAGCCTGATATCACTCTGTGAGGTCTCCTTCAGTCTGATCTCAGTCCCTGTCAGTCTGATCACGTTCACTGTCAGACTGATCTCCGTCCATGTCAGTCTGATCTCACTGATTGTTAGTCTGATCTCACTCACTGTCAGTCTGATCTCAGTCCCTGACCATCTGATCTCTCTGTCAGTCTGATCTCACTCTCTGTCAGTCTGATCTCACTCATTGTCAGTCTGATCTCACTCTCTGTCCGTCTGATCTCAGACCCAGTCAGTCTGATCTCACTCCTTGTCAGTCTGATCTCACTGTGTCAGTCTGATTTCAGTCCATGTCAGTCTGATCCCTGTGCCTGTCAGCCTGATCTCACTGTCTGTCAGTTTGATCTCATTCCCTGTCAGTCTGATCTCACTGTGTCAGTCTGATCCCAGTCCCTGTCAGTCTGATCCCAGTCCCTGTCAGTATGATCTCACTGTCTGTCAGTCTGATCTCACTCACTGTCAGTCGGATCTCATGCCCTGACCATCTGAGCTCACTCCCTATCAGGCTGATCTCACTCTCTGTCAGTCAGATCTCAGTCACTGTCAGTCTGATTTCACTGTCTGTCAGTCTGATCGCTCTCACTGTCAGTCTGAAACCAGTCCCTGTCAGTCTGAACAAAGTCCCTGTCAGTCTGATCTCACTGTCTGTCAGTCTGATTTCACTGTCTCTCATTCTGATTGCACTCTGTCAGTCTGATCTCACTCCCTGTCAGTCTGATCTCACTCCCTGTCAGTCTGATCTAACTCTCTGTCAGTCTGACTTCACTGTCTGTCAGTCTGATTGCACTCTTTCAGTCTGTTTTCTCTCTCTCTCTCTCTCAGTCTGGTCTCAGTCCCTGTCAGTCTGATCTCAGTCGCTGTCAGTCTGATCCCACTGTCAGTCAGTCTGATCTCACTCTCTGTCAGTCTGATTGCACTCTGTCAGTCTGATCTCACTCACTGTCAGTCTTATCTCAGACCCAGTCAGTCTGATCTCACTCCCTGTCAGTCTGATCTCACTGTGTCAGTCTGATCCCAGTCCCTGTCAGTCTGATCCCAGTCCCTGTCAGTATGATCTCACTGTCTGTCAGTCTGATCTCAGGCCCTGACCATCTGATCTCACTCTCTGTCAGTCAGATCTCAGTCACTGTCAGTCTGATTTCACTGTCTGTCAGTCTGATCGCTCTCACTGTCAGTCTGAACTCAGTCCCTGTCAGTCTAAACCCAGTCCTTGTCAGTCTGATCTCACTGTCTGTCAGTCTGATCTCACTGTCTGTCAGTCTGATTGCACTCTGTCAGTCTGATCTCACTCCCTGTCAGTCTGATCTCACTCTCTGTCAGTCAGATCTCACTCTCTGTCAGTCTGATCTCACTCACTGTTTGTCAGTCTGATCGCACTCTTTCAGTCTGATCTCTCTCTCAGTCTGATCTCAGGTCCTGACCATCTGATCTCAGTCCCTGTCAGTCTGACCTCAGTCCCTGTCAGTCTGGTCTCACTCCCTGTCAGTCTGATCTCAATATCTGTCATTCTGATCTCACTCCCTGTCAGTCTGATCTCACTCACTGTCAGTCTGGTCTCACTCACTGTCAGTCTAATCTCACTCCCTGTCAATCTGATCTCAATCACAGTCAGTCTGATCTCACTCACTGTCAGTCTGATCTCACTCCCTGTCAGTCTGATCTCACTCCCTGTCAATCTGATCTCAATCACAGTCAGTCTGATCTCACTCACTGTCAGTCTGTTCTGGTGGACGGGTATAATTTTTCGCTTTAAGAGCTGCTTATTTTTGGAGGTATGTTCTGAGTTGTTTTCCTGAAACTATAAGCTGTTGTACTGTTTTGGAGTTTGCGGCAGAAAGATCAAAACATCATCACTTTGTAAAGGAGGTAAGGGGGCAAAGGTAGGGAGCACATGGTCAGTGGGAGAGAGAGAGAAGCCAAACACTGCTGTCTGACTCAGCATTGAGTATGCACAGCAACTGCCTTTGCTGTGTGAGTTCAAGTATCTCTGGACATCGGAGTGCGCCGAAGAAAAATGAGGAAACAGTGGAAATTCCCAGCTGATCTTGGAGGAACTTGTGTGGGAGAGCTCACAGCACAGGAACAGATTAATGCATAGTTTTTCAGTGTAACCTTGTTGTAAATCTACAATAGTAAGTAGAGTGTGTTCTTCTTTAATTAAATGTTTTATTGAGATCTATCTCTTGATTGAATTTTAAAAATATAAAACAGAGGTACTCAGTTAGCCTGGAGCAGTGTTTTTCGAGCTGTAAGACGGTGTTATTTTCTGGGTCTATAGACTGTTAAGGAGCAAAGATGGCCTTTAGTAGAGTGATGTGCTCTTCCTGTTGGATGTTGGAGATGATGGAGTGTTTCCATGTTACTGATGATTATGTCTGCAGGAAGTGTGTTTGGTTGCGAATTCTATCAGATCACATGGATCTGTTGGAGCGGCATTTAGAGGCAATGAGGAATTTACAGCAGCTGGGGATGTGATAGATGGCAGTTATAGGAAGGGAGAAAAATCACAGATACAGTCAGATAGGCAGGTTACTGCTAGGAGAGAGAGAGGCAGGTAGTGCAGACATCTCCTGTGGCTATCCCCATTTCAAACAGGTATCCTGTTTTAGAAAATGTTGAGGGTGATGGACTCTCAGGGGAATGTAGCATGAACAGCCAAGTTTCTGATACAGAGAATTGCTCTAATGTAATGAGGGGTACGTCAGGTTCCAAGCGATCGATTGTGACAGGGGACTCCCAAATCCGAGGTACAGACAGATATTTCTGTGGCCAGCAGGAAAAAAGCAGAATGGTGTGTTGCTTTCCTGGTGCCAGGATCAAGGACATCTCAGAGAGGGTGCAGAATGTTCTTACGGGGGAGAGGGGACAGCAGGAGGTCATTGTCCACATTGGAACCAACGATATAGAAAGGGAAAATGTTGAGACTCTGAAGGGAGATTACAGAGAGTTAGGCAGAAATTTAAAAAGGAGGTCCTCGAGAGTAGTAATATCTGGATTACTCCCAGTGCTACGAGCTAGTGAGAGCAGGAATAGGAGGATAGAGCAGATGAATGCATGGCTGAGGAGCTGGTGTATGGGAGAAGGATTCACATTTTTGGATCATTGGAATCTCTTTTGGGCTGGAAGTGACCTGTACAAGAAGGACAGATTGCACCTAAATTGGAAGGGGACTAATATACTGGCAGGGAAATTTACTGGAATTGCTTGGGAGGAATTAAATTAGTAACATGGTGGGGTGGGACCCAGGGAGATAGTGAGGAAAAAGATCGATCTGAGACGGGTACAGCTGAGAAAAGGAACAATTCAAACAGGCAGGGACAAAACAGAGAACAAGGTGGGACTAATAAATTAAACAGCATTTATTTCAATGCAAAGGGCCTGACGGAGAAGGCAGATGAACTCAGGGCATGGTTAGGAACACGGGACTGGGCTATCATAGCAATTACAGAAACATGGCTCAGGGATGGACAGGTCTGGCAGCTTAATGTTCCAGGATACAAATAGAAAGAGGGGCAATAGAGGAAGGGGAGTGGCATTTTTGTTAAGAGATAACATTTCGGCTGTACCGAGGGAGGATATTCCTAGGAATACATTCAGGGAAGTTATTTGGGTGGAACTGAGAAATAAGAAAGGGATGATCACCTTCTTTGGATTGTATTACATACCCCCCAGTAGTCAGCAATCAGTTTAGTAATCAGTCTCGAGGAGATAATAGTGTTGAAGGCTGAACTGTAGTCAATGAGTAGCATTCCTACGTAGCTGTTCTTGGTGTCAAGATGTTCCAGGGAGGAGTGAAGGGCAAGTGATATGGTATCTGATGTGGAATGAGCTGCCAGAGGAAGTGGTGGAGGCTGGTACAATTACAACATTTAAAAGGCACCTGAATATGTATATGAATAAGAAGGGTTTAGAGGGATATGGGCCAAGTGCTGGCCAATGGGACTAGATTAGGTCAGGATATCTGGTCGGCATGGATGAGTTGGATTGAAGGTGTCTATCTCTATGATTCTATGCTGTCATTCTGATCTCAGTCTCTCTCAGTCTGATTCTGTCACTGTCAGACTGGTATCACTGTCTCACAGTTACATTATATCTGCTCATTTTAATCTTCATTCTGCTGTTAACATACAATCACAGAGTTTCAAACAGCAAAATGACACCAGTCTGGGGAGCATTGCTACACGATGTACACATGCTTTCTCAAACTTCCTCCCCAATCCCCCAGCGTCTTCCCTCCCTGCATACTTCCTGAGGCTTCACTAACCCGGGTCATTGTCTCCTACCCCTGTTGTACAGGAATCGGTGGCTATTGTCTTTGTAATCAAACTGCAGAACCAACCATACCTCTGCCAGCTCATGAGAAGCAGCTGTTTTTGTTAGAAACATGCGCATCTGAGTTGTTTGGTGCTGAGTACAATTAAACCATTAACTATGGCAAGGAATGAGCGAGATTTGTGCTGACTGATTTATAGAGTCATAGAGATGTACAGCATGGAAACAGACCCTTTCGGTCCAACCCGTCCATGCCGACCAGATATTCCAACCCAATCTAGTCCCACCTGCCAGCACCCGGCCCATATCCCTCCAAACCCTTCCTGTTCATATACCCATTCAAATGCCTCTTAAATGTTGCAATTGTACCAGCCTCCACCACATCCTTTGGCAGCTCATTCCATACACGTACCACCCTCTGCCTAAAAACGTTGCCCCTGAGGTCCCTTTTAATTTTTTCCCCTTTCACCCTAAACCTATACCCTCTAGTTATGGATTTCCCCACCCCGGGGAAAAGAGCTTGTCTATTTATCCTATCCATACCCCTCATGATTTTATAAACCTCTATCAGGTCACCCTTCAGCCTCTGAGACTCCAGGGAACAAAGCCCTGGCCTATTCAATCTCTCCCTATAGCTCAAACCTTCCAACCTGGCAATATATTTGAAAATCATTTCTGAATCCTTTCAAGTTTCACAACATCCTTCCTTGTGCCCTATATTGCTAGTTGAGCTGCATACTTTGCTGAGAGACTTGAGGGTGAAAACTGTACCTTTCTGCATTAAGCCACACCTTGTGTGTGCTCTCACTGAACTCTGTAGGAAAACATGGAACTGACTCAAAGCACTCAGGGATGAGGAGAAAATTAGCTAAAGGTGAAATGAAGATTTGTGCTGTGTTAAAATATATGTAACATCAAAGTTAGGTAATGAAGGGA
The DNA here is from genome assembly GCF_037043375.1 of Chiloscyllium plagiosum. Lineage (NCBI taxonomy): Eukaryota > Metazoa > Chordata > Chondrichthyes > Orectolobiformes > Hemiscylliidae > Chiloscyllium > Chiloscyllium plagiosum. Next base: position 150,711,796 of record NW_028270141.1, read on the forward strand.
TCTGGAGATATGGTTTAAAGTGGGTAATGAAAGGCCGAGATGAGTGACAGCTTTATGGTCCATTGTTATTCACCTTTCAAGGTGGGGAACTCATTTCACCTTTAGAGTCGAAGAGTGTGGTGCTGGAAAAGCACAGCTGGTCAGACAGCATATGAGGAGCAGGAGAATCGATGATTCGGGCATAAGCCCTTTATACGCTGAAACATCACTCTCCTGGTTCTTGGATGCTGAATTGAATTGAATTGAATTTATTGCCACATGTACCGAGACACAGTGAAAAGCTTTGTCTTGCAAGTAATTCAGGCAGATTACAGAGTTAAGTAGCATAGATAAGTAAATAATAGGTAAACAGCAGCAAAAACAAAAACACAGGTTTGTGAATCCATTCAGTATTCTAACAAGAGTAGGGTAGAAACTGTTACAGAAACCGGCTGGTGCGTGTGTTCAGGCTTCTGTACCTTCTCCCTGATGGTAGAGGTTGTAGAAAAACATTGCCAGGGTGGGACGGATCTTTGAGAATAATGATGGCCTTTCCTTGACAGCGGGCCTGGTAGGTGGATGCTGTAGTTGGGAGGTTGGCCTTTGTGATTGTCCGGGCCGAGTTCACCACTCTCTGTAACCGTCTCTGATCTTGAATGGTACAGTTGCCATACCAGGTAGTGATATATTCAGACAGAATGGTCTCGATGGCACACCTATAAAAGTTAGCAAGGGTATTCACCTTTCCTCAGCTGCCTGAGGAAGAAGAGACATTGTTGGGCCTTTGTAACTGGTGCGTCCACATGAAGAGTCCAAGAAAGCTTGTTGTGGATGATTACTTCCAGGAGCTTGACACTCTCCACTCGTTCCACCTCTGTGATGTTAATGTGCAGGGGGCATGAATAACATCCCACCGAAAGTCAATAATAAGTTCCTTGGTTTTGCCAACATTGAGGGCGAGGTTATTCTGAGTGCACCATTTTTCCAGATCTTTCATCTCCCGTCTGTAGTCTGTTTTGTCGCCATCTGAGATACAACTGACTATAGTGGTGTCATCAGCGAACTAGTGAATGGCATTAGTCTGGTATTTGGTGATTCAGTCATGGGTATACAGTGAGTACAGTAGGGGGCTTAGTACACACCCCTGGGGGGCTCGAGTGTTGAGTGGTAGTGAGGATAAAATATTGTCCCCAATCTTCATTGATTGTGGCCTGTGGGTCAGGAAACTGAGGATCCAGTTGCCGAGAGTGGGGCTTAGTCCGAGATCACTAAGTTTAGTAATCAGTCTCGAGGTGCTGCCTGGCCGGCTGTGCTTTCCCAGCCCCACACTCTTCAACTCTGATCGCCAGCATCTGCAGTCCTCACTGTCTCCTTCATTTCACCGTTAGCTAATTTTCTCCTCATTCCTGAGTGCTTTGAGTCAGTTCCATGTTTTCCTACAGAGTTCAGTGAGAGCACACACAAGGTGTGGCTTAATGCAGAAAGGTACAGTTTTCACCCTCAAGTATTTCTGAGCAAAGTGTGCAGCTCAACTAGCAATATTGAGTAGGAAGGAAAACATCATGTGGTCAGAGCAGGGCAGAGAAATCGGAGTCTGATTCAAAGCCAGCCTGTTTAGACAGTTCCAGTCAGAGCCTTGGTTTAGTTAAATCCTCAGCATGTGTTTTTAATGTTAGTTAAGCAGACCCTCTCATGTGGAGTTTGTAATGCTATGCTGCTGCTCTGTCGGTAACTCAGTCACTCATTTTCCTCCACTGGAACGGGGCTGACCTCTAGTGGTGATGAGATTCATTTGCAGGATGTGGGCATTGCTGGAGAATGCAGCAAAAAGGGTGAACTATTGAGCATGTACAGAGGAAACTTTGTCAATGATGATGCAGAGAGAAAGAAGCAAGAATAGCAACTTGCACCTAGTACTTTGCTGGAGGGTAGAACCTTGATTGTGTACAACTAAAGACTTGCTTCCACAAATCGTCAGCCAGCCAGCCAGAGAGAGAGGTGTACCCCAGACCTTCTCAAAGACATCACATGAAAATGGCAGGACAATCTCTCCCCATCTTGAGAAGGTGGTGTGGAGCTGCGTTGTTAAACCGTTGCAGTTTGAGTGGTGTTGGTACATCCTCAGTGCTGTTCGAAATTTTGATTTTGATCCAGGAATAGAGAGGAAGCATGCGTTCAATTCTGGTCTCCCTCTTTTAGGAAAGATGTTGTGAAACTTGAAAGGGTTCAGAAACGATTTATGAGGATGTTGCCATTATTGGAGAGTTTGAGTTATAAGGAGAGGCTCAACAGGCTGGGGCTGTTTTCCCAGAGGCTGAGGGGCGACCTTACAGATAAGACCACAAGACATAGGAGCAGAAATGAGGCCATTCAGCCCATCGAGTCTGCCCCACCATTCAATCATGGCTGATAAGTTTCTCCCCCCCCCATTCTCCTGCTATCTCCTCTTGGTCCCCTCAAGAACCTATCTATCTCAGCCTTCTGTGGCAGTGAATTCCATAGATTCCCCACTCTCTGGCTGAAGAAGTCTCTTCTTATCTCCGTTCTAAAATGTCCTTCCTTTTACTCTAAGGCTGTGCCCTTGGTTCCTACTCTCTCCTACCAATGGAAACATCTTCCCAACACCCACTCTATCCAGTCCATTCAGAATTCTGTATGTTTCAATTAGATCCCCTCTCATCCTTCTAAACTCCATCGAGTATAAACCCAGAGTCCTCAAATGTTCTTTATATGTTAAGCTTTAATTCCTGTTTACAAAATCATGAGGGGCATGGATAGGATAAATAGACAAACCCTTTTTCCCAGGGGAGGGGAGGCCAAAACTAGGGTTTATGGTGAGAAGGAAAAGATTTAAAAGGGATCTAAGTGGAAATGTTTTCACACAGAGGGTGATACGTGTATGGAATGAGCTGCCAGAGGATGTGGTGGAGGCAACATTTAAGAGGCATTTGGATGGGTATATTAATAGGAAGGGTTTGGAGGGATATTGGCTAAGGGCTGGCAAATGGGACTAGATTAGCTTAGGATATCTGGTCAGCAAAGGGTCTGTTTCTGTGCTGTACATCTCTGACTCGATCCAAGTCAGGATGGTGTGTAAATTGGAACACTGTTATCCATTCTCAGGATGTGGGCATGTTGCCCGTCCCTAGTAACTCAGAGGGTAGTTAAGAGTCAGCCACGTTGCGGTGGGTCCAGACTCATGTGTCAACCAGGCTAGGCCAGAACAGCAGCTTTCCCCCCTGAGAGGGCATTAGTGAACCATTATGTCACTGGGTTGGAGTATGATGTTTTGCCATTCCTACCATGTCACATCTGACAGAGTAAGAAAATAGAATGGATTTATAGGCTGATTCATGGAACATGGACTCTGAATCCAAATCATGAATAGCATACATAGACTAGTTAAGGAGGAAATTAGAGAAATATATCAACCCCTTTCACCTGCTCTCACATGGAGGTGAAGCATTGACTGATTCAGCTGCGTTGGCAAATTGGTTTAGTCCTCAGGGCAGAAACCGTCACTTGATGACGGTGTGTTCCCAGAACAATCAGATCATTGTACTCTAGCTGAGGACAGTTTAAAATAGAAACTTCACTCCTTGGAACGAGAGGAGGGTAGGACACGTGGACAAATTCTACCAAAACCAAATAAATCTGAGGGAAGCAGCGAGTGAAAACAAATACACAAACATCAGAAGCAAACAGTAAAGGTTCACAGATACGAGAGACATTAGTGAGATCAAGGGACAGGAGCAGTCCACTCCCACATTCTGATAAGAATCGTTATCAAACACCGAGAAACTACGATCGCTACAGCAAACACCGAACATTGTCGAGGTCAGAGCTCCTAATTCACCCCTCACACTGGGAACCTCACTGACACCGCACTCCCCTCACACTGGGACCCTCAGTGACACCGCACTCCCCTCACACTGGGACCCTCACTGACACCGCACTCCCCTCACACTGGGACCCTCACTGACACCGCACTCCCCTCACACTGGGACCCTCACTGATACAGCACGCCCCTCACACTGGGACCCTCACTGACACCGCACTCCCCTCACACTGGGACCCTCACTGACACCGCACTCCCCTCACACTGGGACCCTCACTGACACCGCACTCCCCTCACACTGGGACCCTCACTGACACCGCACTCCCCTCACACTGGGACCCTCACTGATACAGCACGCCCCTCACACTGGGACCCTCACTGACACCGCACTCCCCTCACACTGGGACCCTCACTGATACAGCACGCCCCTCACACTGGGACCCTCACTGACACCGCACTCCCCTCACACTGGGACCCTCAGTGACACCGCACTCCCCTCAGACTGGGACCCTCACTGACACCGCACTCCCCTCACACTGGGACCCTCACTGACACCGCACTCCCCTCACACTGGGACCCTCACTGATACAGCACGCCCCTCACACTGGGACCCTCACTGACACCGCACTCCCCTCACACTGGGACCCTCACTGACACCGCACTCCCCTCACACTGGGACCCTCACTGACACTGCACTCCCCTCACACTGGGACCCTCACTAACACCGCACTCCCCTCACACTGGGACCCTCACTGATACAGCACGCCCCTCACACTGGGAACCTCACTGACACCGGACTCCCCTCACACTGGGACCCTCAGTGACACCGCACTCGCCTCACACTGGGACCCTCACTGACACCACACTCCCCTCACACTGGGACCCTCACCGACACCACACTCCCCTCACACTGGGACCCTCAGTGACACCGCACTCCCCTCACACTGGGACCCTCACTGATACAGCACGCCCCTCACACTGGGACCTTCACTGACACCGCACTCCCCTCACACTGGGACCCTCACTGACACCGCACTCCCCTCACACTGGGACCCTCAGTGACACCGCACTCCCCTCACACTGGGACCCTCACTGATACAGCACGCCCCTCACACTGGGACCCTCACTGACACCGCACTCCCCTCACACTGGACCTTCACTGACACCGCACACCCCTCACACTGGGACCCTCACTGACACCGCACTCCCCTCACACTGGGACCCTCAGTGACACCGCACTCGCCTCACACTGGGACCCTCACTGACAACACACTCCCCTCACACTGGGACCCTCACCGACACCGCACTCCCCTCACACTGGGACCCTCACTGATACAGCACTCCCCTCACACTGGGACCCTCACTGACACCGCACTCCCCTCACACTGGACCTTCACTGACACCGCACACCCCTCACACTGGGACCCTCACTGACACCGCACTCCCCTCACACTGGGACCCTCAGTGACACCGCACTCGCCTCACACTGGGACCCTCACTGACAACACACTCCCCTCACACTGGGACCCTCACCGACACCGCACTCCCCTCACACTGGGACCCTCACTGATACAGCACTCCCCTCACACTGGGACCCTCACACTAGGACGCTCACTGATACCGCACTCCCCTCACCCTGGGACCCTCACTGACACTGCACTCCCCTCACATTGAGACCCTCACTGATACCGCACACCCCTCACCTTGGGACCCTCACAGTTCCCACACTCCCCTCACACTGAGACCTTCACTGATATCACACTCCCCTCAGACTGGGAACCTCACTGATACTGCACTCCCCTCACACTGAGACCCTCACTGATACCACACTCCCCTCACACTGGGACACTCACTGATACTGCATTCCCCTCACACTGGGACCCTCACTGACACCGCACTCCCCTCACACTGGGACCCTCACTGATACTGCACTCCCCTCACACTGGGACCCTCACTGATACTGCGCTCCCCTCACACTGGGTCCCTCACTGATACTGCACTCCCCTCACACTGGGACCCTAACTGACACCACACTCCCCTCACACTGGGACTCTCACTGACACCGCACTCCCCTCACACTGGGACCCTCACTGACACCGCACTCCCCTCACACTGGGACCCTCACTGACACGGCACTCCCCTCACACTGGGACCCTCATTGATAATGTGCTCCCCTCACACTGGGACCCCCACTGACACCGCACTCCCTTCACACTGGGACCCTCAGTGACACCGCACTCCCCTCACACTGGGACCCTCACTGACACCACACTCCCCTCACACTGGGACCCACACTGATACCACACTCCCCACACACTTGGACCCTCACTGACACCGCACTCCCCTCACACTGGGAGCCCCACTGACACCGCACTCCCCTCACACTGGGACCCTCACTGACACTGCACTCCCCTCACACTGGGACCCTCACTGATGCCACACTCCCCTCACTCTGGGACCCTCACTGATGCCGCACTCCCCTCACACTGGGACCCTCACTGATACTGCACTCCCCTCTCACTGGGACCCCCACTGATACTGCACTCCCCTGTCACTGGGACCCTCACTGACACCGCACTCCCCTCACACTGGGACCCTCACTGATACTGCACTCCCCTCACACTGGGACCCTCACTGATACTGCACTCCCCTCACACTGCGACCCTCACTGATGCCGCACTCCCCTCACACTGGAACCTCAATGACACCGCACTCCCCTCACACTGGGACCCTCACTGACACTGCACTCCCCTCACACTGGGACCCTCACTGATGCCAAACTCCCCTCACACTGGGACCCTCACTGACACCGCACTGCCCTCACAATGGGACCCTCACTGATGCCACACTCCCCTCACACTGGGACCCTCACTGACACTGCACTCCCCTCACACTGGGACCCTCACTGAGACCGCACTCCCCTCACACTGGGACCCTCATTGATACTGCGCTCCCCTCACACTGGGACCCTCACTGATACTGCATTCCCCTCACACTGGGACCCTCACTGACACTGCACTCCCCTCTCACTGGGACCCCCACTGATACTGCACTCCCCTGTCACTGGGACCCTCACTGATACTGCACTCCCCTGTCACTGGGACCCTCACTGATACTGCATTCCCCTCACACTGGGACCCTCACTGACACTGCACTCCCCTGTCACTGGGACCCTCACTGACACCGCACTCCCCTCACACTGGGACCCTCACTGATACTGCACTCCCCTCACACTGGGACCCTCACTGATACTGCACTCCCCTCACACTGGGACCCTCACTGATGCCGCACTCCCCTCACACTGGAACCTCAATGACACCGCACTCCCCTCACACTGGAACCCTCACTGATACTGCACTCCCCTGTAACTTGCACCCTCACTGATACCGCACTCCCCTCACACTGGGACCCTCACTGATACCGCACTCCCCTCACACTGGGTCCTTCACTGATACTGCACTCCCCTCACACTGGGACCCTCACTGATGCCAAACTCCCCTCACACTGGGACCCTCACTGACACCGCACTCCCCTCACACTGGGACCCTCACTGACACTGCACTCCCCTCACACTGGGACCCTCACTGATGCCAAACTCCCCTCACACTGGGACCCTCACTGACACCGCACTCTCCTCACACTGGGACCCTCACTGACACTGCACTCCCCTCACTCTGGGACCCTCACCGATACCACACTCCCCTCACACAGGGACCCTCACTGACACCGCACTTCCCTCACACTGGGACCCTCACTGATACTGCACTCCCCTCACACTGGGACCCTCATTGACACTGCACTCCCCTCACTCTGGGACCCTCAATGATACCGCACTCCCCTCACACTGGGACCCTCACTGACACCGCACTCCCCTCACACTGGGACCCTCAATGATACCGCACTCCCCTCACTCTGGGACACTCACTGATGCTGCATTCCCCTCACACTGGGACCCTCACTGACACCGCACTCCCCTCACACTGGGACCCTCACTGATACTGCACTCCCCTCACACTGAGACCCTCACTGATACCACACTCCCCTCACACTGGGACACTCACTGATACTGCATTCCCCTCACACTGGGACCCTCACTGACACGCACTCCCCTCACACTGGGACCCTCACTGATACTGCGCTCCCCTCACACTGGGTCCCTCACTGATACTGCACTCCCCTCACACTGGGACCCTCACTGACACCACACTTCCCTCACACTGGGACCCTCACTGATACAGCACTCCCCTCACACTGGAACCTCAATGACACCACACTCCCCTCACACTGGGACCCTCACTGACACTGCACTCCCCTCACGCTGGGACCCTCACTAATGCCACACTCCCCTCACACTGGGACCCTCACTGATACTGCACTCCCATCACACTGAGACCCTCACTGATACTGCGCTCCCATCACACTGGGACCCTCACTGATACCGCACTCCCCTTACACTGGGACCCTCACACTAGGACCCTCACTAAGACCGCACTCCCCTCACCCTGGGACCCTCACTGACACTGTACTCCCCTCACCTTGGGACACTCACAGTTCCCACACTCCCCTCACAATGAGACCTTCACTGATATCACACTCCCCTCACACTGGGAACCTCACTGACACCGCACTCCCCTCACACTGGGACCCTCAGTGACACCGCACTCCCCTCACACTGGGACCCTCACTGATACAGCACGCCCCTCACACTGGGACCCTCACTGACACCGCACTCCCCTCACACTGGGACCCTCAGTGACACCGCACTCGCCTCACACTGGGACCCTCACTGACAACACACTCCCCTCACAGTGGGACCCTCACCGACACCGCACTCCCCTCACACTGGGACCCTCACTGATACAGCACTCCCCTCACACTGGGAACCTCACTGACACCGCACTCCCCTCACACTGAGACCCTCACTGATACTACACTCCCCTCACACTGGGACCCTCACTGACACCGCAGTCCCCTCACACTGGGACCCTCACTGACACTGCACTCCCCTCACTCTGGGACGCTCAATGATACCGCACTCCCCTCACACTGGGACCCTCACTGATACTGCACTCCCCTCACACTGGGACCCTCACTGATACTGCACTCCCCTCACACTGGGACCCTCACTGATACTGCACTCCCCTCACACTGGGATCGTCACTTACACCGCACTCCCCTCATACTGGGACCCTCACTGACACAACACTTCCCTCACACTGGGACCCTCATTGATACTGCACTCCCCTCACACAGGGACCCTCACTGACACTGCACTCCCCTCACACTGGGACCCTCACTGATACTGCACTCCCCTCACACTGGGACCCTCACTGATACTGCACTCCCCTCACTCTGGGATCCTCACTGATACCACAGTCCCCTCACACTGGGACCCTCACTGACACCGCACTCTCCTCACACTGGGACCCTCACTGACACTGCACTCCCCTCACTCTGGGACCCTCACCGATACCACACTCCCCTCACACAGGGACCCTCACTGACACCGCACTTCCCTCACACTGGGACCCTCACTGACACTGCACTCCCCTCACTCTGGGACCCTCACCGATACCACACTCCCCTCACACAGGGACCCTCACTGACACCGCACTCCCCTCACACTGGGACCCTCAATGACACCGCACTCCCCTCACACTGGGACCCTCAATGATACCGCACTCCCCTCACTCTGGGACCCTCACTGACACCGCACTCCCCTCACACTGGGACCCTCACTGATACCGCACTCCCCTCACACTGGGACCCTCACTGATACTGCACTCCCCTCACACTGGGACCCTCACTGATACTGCACTCCCCTCACACTGGGATCGTCACTTACACCGCACTCCCCTTACACTGGGACCCTCACTGACACCACACTCCCCTCACACTGGGACCCTCACTGACACCACACTCCCCTCACACTGGGACCCTCATTGATTCTGCACTCCCCTCACACAGGGACCCTCACTGACACTGCACTCCCCTCACACTGGGACCCTCACTGACACTGCACTCCCCTCACACTGGGACCTTCACTGATACCACAGTCCCCACACACTGGGACCCTCACTGACACTGCACTACCCTCACACTGGGACCCTCACTGATACAGCACTCCCCTCACACTGGGACCCTCACTGACAACGCACTCCCCTCACACTGGGACCCTCACTGACACCGCACTTCCCTCACACTGGGACCCTCACTGATACAGCACTCCCCTCACACTGGAACCTCAATGACACCACACTCCCCTCACACTGGGACCCTCACTGACACTGCACTCCCCTCACACTGGGACCCTCACTAATGCCACACTCCCCTCACACTGGGACCCTCACTGATACCACACTCCCCTCACACTGGGACCCTCACTGATACTGCACTCCCATCACACTGAGACCCTCACTGATACTGCGCTCCCATCACACTGGGACCCTCACTGATACCGCACTCCCCTTACACTGGGACCCTCACACTAGGACCCTCACTGATACCGCACTCCCCTCACCCTGGGACCCTCACTGACACTGCACTCCCCTCACCTTGGGACACTCACAGTTCCCACACTCCCCTCACACTGAGACCTTCACTGATATCACACTCCCCTCACACTGGGAACCTCACTGATACTGCACTCCCCTCACACTGAGACCCTCACTGATACCACACTCCCCTCACACTGGGACACTCACTGATACTGCATTCCCCTCACACTGGGACACTCACTGACACCGCACTCCCCTCACACTGGGACCCTCACTGAAACTGCACTCCCCTCACACTGAGACCCTCACTGATACCACACTCCCCTCACACTCGGACACTCACTGATACTGCATTCCCCTCACACTGGGACCCTCACTGACACCGCACTCCCCTCACACTGGGACCCTCACTGATGCTGCGCTCCCCTCACACTGGGTCCCTCACTGATACTGCACTCCCCTCACACTGGGACCCTCACTGACACCACACTCCCCTCACACTGGGACTCTCACTGACACCACACTCCCGTCACACTGGGACCCTCACTGACACCGCACTCCCCTCACACTGGGACCCTCATTGATAATGCGCTCCCCTCACACTGGGACCCTCACTGACACCGCACTCTCTTCACACTGGGACCCACAGTGACACCGCACTCCCCTCACACTGGGACCCTCACTGACACCACACTCCCCTCACACTGGGACCCTCACTGACACCACACTCCCCACACACTGGGACCCTCACTGACACCGCACTCCCCTCACACTGGGAGCCCCACTGACACCGCACTCCCCTCAAACTGGGACCCTCACTGACACTGCACTCCCCTCACACTGGGACCCTCACTGATGCCACACTCCCCTCACTCTGGGACCCTCACTGATGCCGCACTCCCCTCACACTGGGACCCTCACTGATACTGCACTCCCCTCTCACTGGGACCCCCACTGATACTGCACTCCCCTGTCACTGGGACCCTCACTGATACTGCACTCCCCTGTCACTGGGACCCTTACTGATACCGCACTCCCCTCACACTGGGACCCTCACTGATACCGCACTCCCCTCACACTGGGACCTTCACTGATACTGCACTCCCCTCACACTTGGACACTCACTGATGCCAAACTCCCCTCACACTGGGACCCTCACTGACACTGCACTCCCCTCATTCTGGGACCCTCACCGATACCACACTCCCCTCACACAGGGACCCTCACTGACACCGCACTCCCCTCATACTGGGACCCTCAATGATACCGCACTCCCCTCACACTGGGACCCTCACTGACACCGCACTCCCCTCACACTGGGACCCTCACTGATACCGCACTCCCCTCACACTGGGACCCTCACTGATACTGCACTCCCCTCACACTGGGATCGTCACTGACACCGCACTCCCCTCACACTGGAACCCTCACTGACACCACACTCCCCTCACACTGGGACCCTCACTGACACCACACTCCCCACACACTGGGACCCTCATTGATTCTGCACTCCCCTCACACAGGGACCCTCACTGACACTGCACTCCCCTCACACTGGGACCCTCACTGACACTGCACTCCCCTCACTCTGGGACCCTCACTGATACCACAGTCCCCTCACACTGGGACCCTCACTGACACCGCACTCTCCTCACACTGGGACCCTCACTGACACTGCACTCCCCTCACACTGGGACCCTCACTGACACCGCACTCCCCTCACACTGGGACCCTCACTGACACCGCACTTCCCTCACACTAGGACCCTCACTGATACAGCACTCCCCTCACACTGGAACCTCAATGACACCACACTCCCCTCACACTGGGACCCTCACTGACACTGCACTCCCCTCACACTGGGACCCTCACTAATGCCACACTCCCCTCACACTGGGATCCTCACTGATACCACACTCCCCACACACTGGGACCCTCACTGATACTGCGCTCCCATCACACTGAGACCCTCACTGATACTGCGCTCCCATCACACTGATACCGCACTCCCCTTACACTGGGACCCTCACACTAGGACGCTCACTGATACCGCACTCCCCTCACCCTGGGACCCTCACTGACACTGCACTCCCCTCACATTGAGACCCTCACTGATACCGCACACCCCTCACCTTGGGACCCTCACAGTTCCCACACTCCCCTCACACTGAGACCTTCACTGATATCACACTCCCCTCAGACTGGGAACCTCACTGATACTGCACTCCCCTCACACTGAGACCCTCACTGATACCACACTCCCCTCACACTGGGACACTCACTGATACTGCATTCCCCTCACACTGGGACCCTCACTGACACCGCACTCCCCTCACACTGGGACCCTCACTGATACTGCACTCCCCTCACACTGGGACCCTCACTGATACTGCGCTCCCCTCACACTGGGTCCCTCACTGATACTGCACTCCCCTCACACTGGGACCCTAACTGACACCACACTCCCCTCACACTGGGACTCTCACTGACACCGCACTCCCCTCACACTGGGACCCTCACTGACACCGCACTCCCCTCACACTGGGACCCTCACTGACACGGCACTCCCCTCACACTGGGACCCTCATTGATAATGTGCTCCCCTCACACTGGGACCCCCACTGACACCGCACTCCCTTCACACTGGGACCCTCAGTGACACCGCACTCCCCTCACACTGGGACCCTCACTGACACCACACTCCCCTCACACTGGGACCCACACTGATACCACACTCCCCACACACTTGGACCCTCACTGACACCGCACTCCCCTCACACTGGGAGCCCCACTGACACCGCACTCCCCTCACACTGGGACCCTCACTGACACTGCACTCCCCTCACACTGGGACCCTCACTGATGCCACACTCCCCTCACTCTGGGACCCTCACTGATGCCGCACTCCCCTCACACTGGGACCCTCACTGATACTGCACTCCCCTCTCACTGGGACCCCCACTGATACTGCACTCCCCTGACACTGGGACCCTCACTGACACCGCACTCCCCTCACACTGGGACCCTCACTGATACTGCACTCCCCTCACACTGGGACCCTCACTGATACTGCACTCCCCTCACACTGCGACCCTCACTGATGCCGCACTCCCCTCACACTGGAACCTCAATGACACCGCACTCCCCTCACACTGGGACCCTCACTGACACTGCACTCCCCTCACACTGGGACCCTCACTGATGCCAAACTTCCCTCACACTGGGACCCTCACTGACACCGCACTGCCCTCACAATGGGACCCTCACTGATGCCACACTCCCCTCACACTGGGACCCTCAGTGACACCGCACTCCCCTCACACTGGGACCCTCACTGACACCGCATTCCCCTCACACTGGGACCCTCATTGATACTGCGCTCCCCTCACACTGGGACCCTCACTTATTCTGCATTCCCCTCACACTGGGACCCTCACTGACACTGCACTCCCCTCTCACTGGGACCCCCACTGATACTGCACTCCCCTGTCACTGGGACCCTCACTGATACTGCACTCCCCTGTCACTGGGACCCTCACTGATACTGCATTCCCCTCACACTGGGACCCTCACTGACACTGCACTCCCCTGTCACTGGGACCCTCACTGACACCGCACTCCCCTCACACTGGGACCCTCACTGATACTGCACTCCCCTCACACTGGGACCCTCACTGATACTGCACTCCCCTCACACTGGGACCCTCACTGATGCCGCACTCCCCTCACACTGGAACCTCAATGACACCGCACTCCCCTCACACTGGAACCCTCACTGATACTGCACTCCCCTGTAACTTGCACCCTCACTGATACCGCACTCCCCTCACACTGGGACCCTCACTGATACCGCACTCCCCTCACACTGGGACCCTCACTGATACCGCACTCCCCTCACACTGGGTCCTTCACTGATACTGCACTCCCCTCACACTGGGACCCTCACTGATGCCAAACTCCCCTCACACTGGGACCCTCACTGACACCGCACTCCCCTCACACTGGGACCCTCACTGACACTGCACTCCCCTCACACTGGGACCCTCACTGATGCCAAACTCCCCTCACACTGGGACCCTCACTGACACCGCACTCTCCTCACACTGGGACCCTCACTGACACTGCACTCCCCTCACTCTGGGACCCTCACCGATACCACACTCCCCTCACACAGGGACCCTCACTGACACCGCACTTCCCTCACACTGGGACCCTCACTGATACTGCACTCCCCTCACACTGGGACCCTCACTGACACCGCACTCCCCTCACACTGGGACCCTCAATGATACCGCACTCCCCTCACTCTGGGACACTCACTGATGCTGCATTCCCCTCACACTGGGACCCTCACTGACACCGCACTCCCCTCACACTGGGACCCTCACTGATACTGCACTCCCCTCACACTGAGACCCTCACTGATACCACACTCCCCTCACACTGGGACACTCACTGATACTGCATTCCCCTCACACTGGGACCCTCACTGACACGCACTCCCCTCACACTGGGACCCTCACTGATACTGCGCTCCCCTCACACTGGGTCCCTCACTGATACTGCACTCCCCTCACACTGGGACCCTCACTGACACCACACTTCCCTCACACTGGGACCCTCACTGATACAGCACTCCCCTCACACTGGAACCTCAATGACACCACACTCCCCTCACACTGGGACCCTCACTGACACTGCACTCCCCTCACGCTGGGACCCTCACTAATGCCACACTCCCCTCACACTGGGACCCTCACTGATACTGCACTCCCATCACACTGAGACCCTCACTGATACTGCGCTCCCATCACACTGGGACCCTCACTGATACCGCACTCCCCTTACACTGGGACCCTCACACTAGGACCCTCACTAATACCGCACTCCCCTCACCCTGGGACCCTCACTGACACTGTACTCCCCTCACCTTGGGACACTCACAGTTCCCACACTCCCCTCACACTGAGACCTTCACTGATATCACACTCCCCTCACACTGGGAACCTCACTGATATCACACTCCCCTCACACTGAGACCCTCACTGATACCACACTCCCCTCACACTGGGACACTCACTGATACTGCATTCCCCTCACACTGGGACCCTCACTGACACCGCACTCCCCTCACACTGGGACCCTCACTGATACTGCACTCCCCTCACACTGAGACCCTCACTGATACCACACTCCCCTCACACTGGGACACTCACTGATACTGCATTCCCCTCACACTGGGACCCTCACTGACACCGCACTCCCCTCACACTGGGACCCTCACTGATACTGCGCTCCCCTCACACTGGGTCCCTCACTGATACTGCACTCCCCTCACACTGGGACCCTCACTGACACCACACTCCCCTCACACTGGGACTCTCACTGACACCACACTCCCGTCACACTGGGACCCTCACTGACACCGCACTCCCCTCACACTGGGACCGTCATTGATAATGCGCTCCCCTCACACTGGGACCCTCACTGACACCGCACTCTCTTCACACTGGGACCCTCAGTGACACCGCACTCCCCTCACACTGGGACCCTCACTGACACCACACTCCCCTCACACTGGGACCCTCACTGACACCACACTCCCCACACACTGGGACCCTCACTGACACCGCACTCCCCTCACACTGGGAGCCCCACTGACACCGCACTCCCCTCAAACTGGGACCCTCACTGACAATGCACTCCCCTCACACTGGGACCCTCACTGATGCCACACTCCCCTCACTCTGGGACCCTCACTGATGCCCCACTCATCTCACACTGGGTCCCTCACTGATACTGCACTCCCCTCTCACTGGGACCCCCACTGATACTGCACTCCCCTGTCACTGGGACCCTCACTGATACTGCACTCCCCTGTCACTGGGACCCTTACTGATACCGCACTCCCCTCACACTGGGACCCTCACTGATACTGCACTCCCCTGTCACTTGCACCCTCACTGATACTGCACTCCCCTCACACTTGGACACTCACTGACACTGCACTCCCCTCACACTGGGACCCTCAATGATACCGCACTCCCCTCACTCTGAGACCCTCACCGATACCACACTCCCCTCACACAGGGACCCTCACTGACACTGCACTCCCCTCACTCTGAGACCCTCACCGATACCACACTCCCCTCACACTGGGACCCTCACTGACACCGCACTCTCCTCACACTGGGACCCTCACTGATACTGCACTCCCCTCACACTGGGACCCTCAATGATACCGCACTCCCCTCACACTGGGACCCTCACTGACACCGCACTCCCCTCACTCTGGGACCCTCACTGACACCGCACTCCCCTCACACTGGGACCCTCACTGACACCGCACTCCCCTCACACTGGGACCCTCACTGACACCGCACTCCCCTCACACTGGGACCCTCAATGATACCGCACTCCCCTCACTCTGGGACCCTCACTGACACCGCACTCCCCTCACACTGGGACCCTCACTGATACCGCACTCCCCTCACACTGGGACCCTCACTGATACTGCACTCCCCTCACACTGGGACCCTCACTGATACTGCACTCCCCTCACACTGGGATCGTCACTGACACCGCACTCCCCTCACACTGGAACCCTCACTGACACCACACTCCCCTCACACTGGGACCCTCACTGACACCACACTCCCCTCACACTGGGACCCTCACTGATACCGCACTCCCCTCACACTGGGACCCTCACTGACACCACACTCCCCTCACACTGGGACCCTCACTGACACCGCACTCCCCTCACACTGGAACCCTCACTGACACCACACTCCCCTCACACTGGGACCCTCACTGACACCGCACTCCCCTCACACTGGGACCCTCACTGATACCGCACTCCCCTCACACTGGGACCCTCACTGATACTGCACTCCCCTCACACTGGGACCCTCACTGATACTGCACTCCCCTCACACTGGGATCGTCACTGACACCGCACTCCCCTCACACTGGAACCCTCACTGACACCACACTCCCCACACACTGGGACCCTCATTGATTCTGCACTCCCCTCACACAGGGACCCTCACTGACACTGCACTCCCCTCACACTGGGACCCTCACTGACACTGCACTCCCCTCACTCTGGGACCCTCACTGATACCACAGTCCCCTCACACTTGGACCCTCACTGACACCGCACTCTCCTCACAATGGGACCCTCACTGACACTGCACTCCCCTCACACTGGGACCCTCACTGATACAGCACTCCCCTCACACTGGGACCCTCACTGACACCGCACTTCCCTCACACTAGGACCCTCACTGATACAGCACTCCCCTCACACTGGAACCTCAATGACACCACACTCCCCTCACACTGGGACCCTCACTGACACTGCACTCCCCTCACACTGGGACCCTCACTAATGCCACACTCCCCTCACACTGGGACCCTCACTGATACCACACTCCCCTCACACTGGGACCCTCACTGATACTGCGCTCCCATCACACTGAGACCCTCACTGATACTGCGCTCCCATCACACTGGGACCCTCACTGATACCGCACTCCCCTTACACTGGGACCCTCACACTAGGACGCTCACTGATACCGCACTCCCCTCACCCTGGGACCCTCACTGACACTGCACTCCCCTCACATTGAGACCCTCACTGATACCGCACACCCCTCACCTTGGGACCCTCACAGTTCCCACACTCCCCTCACACTGAGACCTTCACTGATATCACACTCCCCTCAGACTGGGAACCTCACTGATACTGCACTCCCCTCACACTGAGACCCTCACTGATACCACACTCCCCTCACACTGGGACACTCACTGATACTGCATTCCCCTCACACTGGGACCCTCACTGATACTGCACTCCCCTCACACTGGGACCCTCACTGATACTGCGCTCCCCTCACACTGGGTCCCTCACTGATACTGCACTCCCCTCACACAGGGACCCTCACTGACACCACACTCCCCTCACACTGGGACTCTCAGTGACACCGCACTCCCCTCACACTGGGACCCTCACTGACACCGCACTCCCCTCACACTGGGACCCTCACTGACACCGCACTCCCCTCACACTGGGACCCTCAGTGACACCGCACTCCCCTCACACTGGGACCCTCACTGACACTGCACTCCCCTCACACTGGGACCCTCACTGATACCACACTCCCCACACACTTGGACCCTCACTGACACCGCACTCCCCTCACACTGGGAGCCCCACTGACACCGCACTCCCCTCACACTGGGACCCTCACTGACACTGCACTCCCCTCACACTGGGACCCTCACTGATGTCACACTCCCCTCACTCTGGGACCCTCACTGATGCCGCACTCCCCTCACACTGGGACCCTCACTGATACTGCACTCCCCTGTCACTGGGACCCTCACTGACACCGCACTCCCCTCACACTGGGACCCTCACTGATACTGCACTCCCCTCACACTGGGACCCTCACTGATGCCGCACTCCCCTCACACTGGAACCTCAATGACACCGCACTCCCCTCACACTGGGACCCTCACTGACACTGCACTCCCCTCACACTGGGACCCTCACTGATGCCACACTCCCCTCACACTGGGACCCTCACTGACACTGCACTCCCCTCACACTGGGACCCTCACTGACACCGCACTCCCCTCACACTGGGACCCTCACTGACACCGCACTCCCCTCACACTGGGACCCTCATTGATACTGCGCTCCCCTCACACTGGGACCCTCACTGATACTGCATTCCCCTCACACTGGGACCCTCACTGACACTGCACTCCCCTCTCACTGTGACCCCCACTGATACTGCACTCCCCTGTCACTGGGACCCTCACTGATACTGCACTCCCCTGTCACTGGGACCCTCACTGATACTGCACTCCCCTCACACTGGGACCCTCACTGATACTGCACTCCCCTCACACTGGGACCCTCACTGATACCGCACTCCCCTCACACTGGGACCTTCACTGATACTGCACTCCCCTCACACTGGGACCCTCACTGATGCCAAACTCCCCTCACAATGGGACCCTCACTGACACCGCACTCCCCTCACACTGGGACCCTCACTGATGCCAAACTCCCCTCACACTGGGACCCTCACTGACACCGCACTCTCCTCACACTGGGACCCTCACTGACACTGCACTCCCCTCACTCTGGGACCCTCACCGATACCACACTCCCCTCACACAGGGACCCTCACTGACACCGCACTTCCCTCACACTGGGACCCTCACTGATACTGCACTCCCCTCACACTGGGACCCTCACTGACACTGCACTCCCCTCACTCTGGGACCCTCAATGATACCGCACTCCCCTCACACTGGGACCCTTACTGACACCGCACTCCCCTCACACTGGGACCCTCAATGATACCGCACTCCCCTCACTCTGGGACCCTCACTGACACCGCACTCCCCTCACACTGGGACCCTCACTGATACTGCACTCCCCTCACACTGGGACCCTCACTGATACAGCACTCCCCTCACACTGGGACCCTCACTGATACTGCACTCCCCTGTCACTGGGACCCTTACTGATACCGCACTCCCCTCACACTGGGACCCTCACTGATACTGCACTCCCCTCACACTGGGACCCTCACTGATACTGCACTCCCCTCACAATGGGACCCTCACTGATGCCGCACTCCCCTCACACTGGAACCTCAATGACACCGCACTCCCCTCACACTGGGACCCTCACTGACACTGCACTCCCCTCACACTGGGACCCTCACTGATGCCAAACTCCCCTCACACTGGGACCCTCACACTAGGACCCTCACTGATACCGCACTCCCCTCACCCTGGGACCCTCACTGACACTGCACTCCCCTCACTCTGGGATCCTCACCGACACTGCACTCCCCTCACCTTGGGACCCTCACAGTTCCCGCACTCCCCTCACACTGCGACCCTCACTGATACCGCACTCCCCTCACCCTGGCACCCTCACTGACACTGTACTCCCCTCACACTGAGACCCTCATTGATACCGCACTCCCCTCACACTGAGACCTTCACTGAGATCACAATCCCCTCACATTGGGAACCTCACTGACACCGCACTCCCCTCACACTGAGACCTTCACTGATACTGCACTCCCCTCACACTGGGACCCTCACAGATACTACACTCCCCTCACACTGGGACCCTCACAGATACTGCACTCCCCTCACACTGGGAATATCATTGATACCGCACTCCCCTCACACAAAGACACTCACTGACACTGCACTCCCCTCACACTGAGACCCTCACTGATACTGCATTCCCCTCACACTGGAACCTCAATGACACCACACTCCCCTCACATTGGGACACTCAATGACACCGCACTCCCCTCACACTGAGACCTTCACTGATGCCACACTCCCCTCACACAGGGACCCTCACTGACACTGCACACCCCTCACATTGAGACCCTCACTGATACTGCACACCCCTCACCTTGGGACCCTCACAGTTCCCACACTCCCCTCACACTGAGACCTTCACTGATATCACACTCCCCTCACACTGGGAACCTCACTGATACTGCACTCCCCTCACACTGAGACCCTCACTGATACCACACTCCCCTCACACTGGGACACTCACTGATACTGCATTCCCCTCACACTGGGACCCTCACTGATACTGCACTCCCCTCACACTGAGACCCTCACTGATACCACACTCCCCTCACACTGGGACACTCACTGATCCTGCATTCCCCTCACACTGGGACCCTCACTGACACCGCACTCCCCTCACACTGGGACCCTCACTGATACTGCGCTCCCCTCACTCTGGGTCCCTCACTGATACTGCACTCCCCTCACACTGGGACCCACACTGACACTGCACTCCCCTCACTCTGGGACCCTCACTGATACCGCACTCCCCTCACACTGGGACACTCACTGACACCGCACTCCCCTCACACTGGGACCCTCACTGACACTGCACTCCCCTCACTCTGGGACCCTCACTGATACCGCACTCCCCTCACACTGGGACCCTCACTGACACTGCACTCCCCTCACACTGGAACCCTCACTGACACCGTACTCCCCTCACTCTGGGACCCTCACTGACACCGCACTCCCCTCACACTGGGACCCTCACTGACACTGCACTCCCCTCACACTGGGACCCTCACTGATACTGCACTCCCCTCACACTGTGACCCTCACTGATACTGCACTCCCCTCACACTGGGACCCTCACTGACACGGCACTCCCCTCACACTGGGACCCTCACTGACACCGCACTCCCCTCACACTGGGACCCTCACTAACACCGCACTCCCCTCACACTGGGACCCTCACTGACACTGCACTCCCCTCACACTGGGACCCTCACTGATGCCACACTCCCCTCACACTGGCACCCTCACTGACACTGCACTCCCCTCACACTGGGACCCTCACTGACACTGTACTCCCCTCACTCTGGGACCCTCACTGACACCGCACTCCCCTTACACTGGGAGCCTCACTGACGCCGCACTCCCCTCACACTGGGATCCTCACTGACACCGCACTCCCCTCACACTGGGACCCTCACTGATACAGCACTCCCCTCACACTGGGACCCTCACTGACACCGCACTCCCCTCACACTGGGACCCTCACTGATACAGCACTCCCCTCACACTGGGACCCTCACTGACACGGCAATCCCCTCACACTGGGACCCTCACTGACACCGCACTCCCCTCACACTGGGAGCCTCACTGACACCGCACTCCCCTCACACTGGGACCCTCACTGACACTGCACTCCCCTCACACTGGGACCCTCACTGATGCCATACTCCCCTCACACTGGCACCCTCACTGACACTGCACTCCCCTCACACTGAGACCCTCACTGACACCGCACTCGCCTCACACTGAGACCCTCACTGATACCACACTCCCCTCACCCTGGCACCCTCACTGACACTGCACTCCCCTCACACTGAGACCCTCACTGATACCGCACTCCCCTCACACTGAGATTTTCACTGATATCACAATCCCCTCACACTGGGACCCTCACTGACACCGCACTCCCCTCACACTGAGACCTTCACTGATACTGCACTCCCCTCACACTGGGACCCTCACAGATACTACACTCCCCTCACACTGGGATCCTCACAGATACTGCATTCCCATCACACTGGGATCCTCACAGATACTACACTCCCCTCACACTGGGACCCTCACTGACACCACACTCCCCTCACACTGAGACCCTCACTGATACTACACTCCCCTCACACTGTGACCCTCACTGATACCGCACTCCCCTCACACTGGGAGCCTCAATGATACCGCACTCCCGTCACACTGGGTCCCTTACTGATACTGCACTCCCCTCACACTGGGACCCTCACTGATACTGCACTCCCCTCACACTGGGACCCTCACTGATACCGCACTCCCCTCACACTGGGACCCTCACTGACACTGCACTCCCCTCACACTGGAACCCTCACTGACACCGCACTCCCCTCACACTGGGACCCTCACTGACACTGCACTCCCCTCACACTGGGACCCTCACTGATACCGCACTCCCCTCACACTGGGACCCTCACTGACACTGCACTCCCCTCACCTTGGAACCCTCACTGACACCGCACTCCCCTCACACTGGGACCCTCACTGACATCGCACTCCCCTCACACTGGGACCCTCACTGATACTGCACTCCCCTCACACTGGGACCCTCACTGATACTGATATCCCACAATGCCCTGAGAATCTTTACTTTTGTCGTACAGATGTAACCTCTCTGTACTGTGTTGAAATGCAGCTGTTGTATTCGGTCCCATTGCCTTTTGGTCTGTATACCAATAAGAGACATGGTCATGATGGCCCCACTGTCTTCTGCCATGTCACTTGAGTGTTTTACGGTCTCAGATCCCACCTTATCCTGTGATTACCTGGATAAAGACACTCTGCAGAAGCAAGCCCCTCTGTTGTAAATGTATATACTTGCCCTGTCCCACTGTATTTGAGGAAGGTAACGTTTGTGCCTGATCACCTTCAATAGTTCAGTATCCACGCCAGTGTCTTACATCATTAGACATAACATAAACAATTCTCTGTCAGGTAAAACCCCCTCTTGGCCCCTGGTTCACCCCACTGTTACCAGTGGTCGCCCTCTGTAAACCAGACTTCATAATCGTGGTGGTAAATATTTCAAAAACTATTTGATCACCAACTGGACAACACCAACCATTGGAGAATTTGGATGAAGGACAGTCTGTCTCTGTCCCACTGTTCAACAGCATCAGTTTGTAAAATCTCTATCAGATTCTTCAAGGGCTGGACTGGGCAAATGCTGAGCAGGTCTTCCCATCATGAGAGAGGACGAGAGGGCACAGTCTCAGAATAAAGGGCGTCAACTTAAGACTGAGATCTGGAAGGTTCTTCACAATCAGCTCAAGGTAAGAAATTACTTCAGGATCAACAGCCTCGTGTCAAACAGAGAACATCTTGTTTAAGGTATCATCGTGAAGAGTGGCTTTCCCCAAACAGGAAGTGTCAGAGAGGCTCAGCGGATTAATTATCAGCTCTCCAACAGTTCAACACATTCAGGAGGATCTGTACGGCAAGAAGAAATAGATATTATTGGTCTGTTACTGCGGACTGACACAAATATGGAGCCCTTGGGTAGGCGAAAGATAATCACACGCTTTAATTGCAGCTTACATTGATGCTGCGGTGAGTGAAGTGAACTAAACCGGCAGAGTCTGCCACAAGATGTGGTTTACCATCACAGCTCCTCCTGATTCTGGACTGTCCATGGTAATAATGGTAAACAGGAAGCCTGGTCCCAGAAAAACATACCGCTCAAAAAACAACACTGGCAACAATGAGGGTGTTAAGATGAGGCACTGGATAGAGTTCAGGGTGAACCAGGAGAAAGACAAATGTCAAAAGATGATCCAGCTTTCCATTTTGTTAACCTCACATACCACGTCAACAGTACAAGGTGACCTGGAGCTGGAGCATTGATTAATAAATAGCATGTGCTTGATGATTGGTGAGATTCACTCCACGCCACAGTCAACAATATCCAAACAAGGGACTTTGAAGTGAGGAAAATCCAATCTGACACACCAAACAGATTCCCCACCCCCTCACAAAGATCACAATGTTCCTTTTGAGCCACACCTGATGCTCCAGACTGCAGTGTTAGACATGTTCTAGAGGTTAATCTGTTACTCTGGCCAGAGCCTATGTGAACAGTTGCAATGGGTAACTGCTTAAGTTGAGCAACCACAAAAACTGGTAAAGACTATTATCCAGTGATGGGCTGACAGTAACAAGGAAGACCCTGAGAACATTGGCTCATTTTATACAGGGATGAACTCCGTGTATTACAGCAAGCCATTTCAATGGCTGATAAGTCCATGCGTGAAAGCACAATATTAAAATACTACGTTACACCAGGGACACATGGGTATTGAATTCACAGGAGAGCAGCAGGGGAGTCTGTAGACTGGCTGGGATGAATCAGGATATCCAATGATTGATGATCATATGTGAGAGATGCCAAATATATCAACCTCAGCAGCAAAGGGACCCTCTACATCGACTCCTTCGACAGAATCAGCAATGGACACATTCACTCCATTGAATAGACACATGGGGAAATTTACTCCTCCACATTTCCCAGCATTCAATGACTTAGCAACATAACAAGCATGACCATTGCTGTCATGTTTTCAGTGTCTAACAGAGTACATGGTACATACCATCAAAACCATCAGC
The DNA here is from genome assembly GCF_037043375.1 of Chiloscyllium plagiosum. Classification (NCBI taxonomy): domain Eukaryota; kingdom Metazoa; phylum Chordata; class Chondrichthyes; order Orectolobiformes; family Hemiscylliidae; genus Chiloscyllium; species Chiloscyllium plagiosum. The sequence goes on from NW_028270141.1 coordinate 150,736,879, forward strand.
ACTGACGACTGGACAACAAAACAAAGCTTTTGCCCCATACGGCTACATTTTCATGTAATGTCAATGGAAAAGGCATTAACATCCCCAGATTGAGTTTATATTCGGAAGACCTTGGCCAATTATCGAGCCTTTCGGAAAAATGGGACACTCTTCCTCAAAGACAGAGGTGAATTTGTGATGATGCTGCTCCTTTAACAAGGTTAGGTTGTCCTTGGCTTTTTTTTTTCAGAGAGTTTATAAAAGCAATGATTCGGAAAGTTCTAGGTTTGGAGGTTTTAGGGCCCATTTGATTATAGCTGACAGACACTGCCTCGGATCAACGGCTTACAAGTTTAAAAACAACTGCTGCAATGAACAAGGAGAGACCAGTCTTCCCAGCTCAGCTTTACTCTGGTCTGATCTGGTCTGGTCTGGGCTGGTTTGGTTTGGTTTGGTTTGGTTTGGGGTTTGCAGTCTGGCTGTTCAGAGAAAGCAGTCAGTCAGTTTTTGAGTCTGCTGGTCCAAGAAACAGCTCCATGGAGGAAGGTGTTCCATGCTGAATCTCTCTGTCATCTCTCTGTCTTCTGCAAAACCCTGGGTTTGATTTTACCTTTGGTACCAAGGGGTGTTTCTGGTGAATATTGCAAGTATTTGGAACAGCAACATTACGTTGGGATGGTCAGTTGGCTTTTCGAATAGGTTAAGTTATTCTATATCCTCTTCTGTTTTGTTTGTGTTTCATTCGGTAACCTTGTAAATAAATTCTATTTTATTTCAAACTAAGTGGTTCGACCAGCTGCATCCCTCCTGGAATATCCACTCTTCCCCTGTTTAAAACAACTCACAAAGTTAGGGTCCTGGCTACTTTCTTGAAATGTTTTAAGGGGGTCTGCCCTGGTCCATTATAAATTAAAGAGCTACGTGACGATCGAGGAACTGGAGAACTATCAAACTGTAAACTAGACAGATAGCCTGAGATCGGAATACAAACACTGAGGAACGAGCAAAGGTTTCTCAAATACACCACCAGCCCGGATCATGTGAAGTCATTACTGATTTGGAGCCACATTGGGAAACAGCAGCTCTAACCAATATCCAACCCTCTCACCAATTCTTCACAAAGACACTGAGGAAGAACACTTGAATGATGATGATTGTTGTGATGCTGAGTGATAGCGACCAGCAACAAGATGACCAAGTTGTCAAAGGAGTACAGCAGAAAACAACCCAAACCTCTCCAGACAGGTTCCAGGTACCAGCTCAGGACAGACTGAGAAACCACCAAAGAGCTCTGTTGTGACCCAGTGAGGTGAGGGTTGCTGGGTGATCTGATGGGTTTTGAATGGTCTGTGGATAGGGCTCTCTGCTGGTACCTGGATAAAATAGTGATGTCAATGTTTGATTGATTTGATACTGCTGGATAATCTGGCCTGGAAGGGGGGGGGGGGTTATGTATAGAACATTTGCTCAACAAGAAAAGGCCATTTGATTCACCTTCTCCCATTCTTCTAGTTACACACCACAACAATCAGAATGATACAGCACCATCTCATCCCACACACCTCTGTCAGTTCATTCCATCAATTATCTAATTCAATCCATCCGACTGCCTTTCCCCAGTAGGCCCTAAAATCTCTCCCTCCAGGCATTTATTCAATTCCTGTTGAAAAGTTATTAACTCCACACTTTCAGGCGGTGTGTTTCAATTCCTCTTCACCTGCCGTTAAAAAAAAGTCTCATCTTGCAAGATCCCTGGATTTTTGCCAGTCACCGTAAATCTCTGTCCCCAATTACAGAACTTTAGAAATTGGAGCAAGAGTAGGCCATTCGGCCCTTTCAGGGCTCTGCCATTCAATACGATCATAGCTGATCATCCAACTCAGTCCCCAGTTCCCACTTTCTCCCCATATCCTTTTGATCCCTTTAGCCCTAAGAACAATATCTGACTCCTTCTTGAAAACATTTTTAACTGCTTCCTGGGGCAGAGAGTTTCAGCCCCCCCCCCCACTCCCTAGGGGAAGCAGTTTCTCCTCCTCTCGGTCCTAAATGGCCAACCCCATATCTTCAGACTGTGACCCCTGGTTCTAGACTCCCCTGTCATTGGAAACAACCTTCCTGTATCTACCCTGGCCAGTCTTGGTAGGATTTTATAGGTTTCTGAGTGATCCTCTTCATTCTTCCGAAACTCCAGTGAATAATGTGCTAACTGATATGTCAGTCCTGCCAAACCCAGGAATCAGTCTCTGTCCATAACTGAAGTCTTGCATCCTTGGGACTATTTAGATTAGATTAGATTCCCTACAGTGTGGAAACAGACCCTTCGGCCCAACAAGTCCACACCGAACCTCTGAAGAGTAACCCACCCAGTCCCATTTTTCTCTGACTAATACACCATAACACGAAGGGCAATTTAGCATGGCCAATTCACCTGACCTGCACGTCTTTGGACTGTGGGAGGAAACCCACGCAGACACGGGGAGAATGTGCAAACTCCACACAGACAGTTGCCCGAGGCTGGAACCGAACCTGGGACCCTGGTGCTGTGAGGCAGCAGTGCTAACCACTGTGCCACTCTATTTCACGAAAATACGTGAATTGAATTGATGTAAAAATAGAGGAAGCGTCAAAATTACAACAGACCTAACTGTGAATGATCACACACTTTGACTGTTTTTTGATATTATTTTGTCAGAAATCTTTAAAACAAACTTTAGATTACTTACAGTGTGGAAACAGGCCCTTCGGCCCAACAAGTCCACACTGCCCCGCCGAAGCGTAACCCACCCATTCCCGTATATTTACCCCTTTACCTAACACTACAAGCAATTTAGCACGGCCAATTCACCTGACCTGCACATCTTTGGACTGTGGGAGGAAACCGGAGCACCCGGAGGAAACCCACACAGACACGGGGAGAATCTGCAAACTCCACACAGACAGTCGCCTGAGTCGGGAATTGAACCCAGGTCTCTGGCGCTGTGAGGCAGCAGTGCTAACCACTGTGCCACCGTGCCACCCACAAAATTGTGTAGAATTAAGACAGTTTTTTAGTTACGGAGTTTTACAAAAATTTCTAATTGCACATTGAGACAATTTATCAGCTCAGCTCAGTTACTTAAAACCAATAATAGTTTTAGCCATTAAACCTGGTCCTTCAATCAAACATATTATCTATAACTGTGGTGTTACTAAACTACTCTCACAGGTTCATTTAGTGTATGATATTCTCTTTTGGTTAATAATTTGAAAGTGGAAAGTGAGGCTTAATCTCAACAGTGAAAACTTGGCTTTTGCTTCTCTTCATTTCTCAGCGTTTTTATTCTTATTGGGATTCAACCCTTACTGTCCTTAAATAAGCAAGGAAGCAGCCATTGAGGGTAGCATTAAAGTATTTCACATGGCTCTGGATCTGTGCCTGAGTGAGTTTATCCCAGTGATTAATCATTAATAATGATTGTTTCTGCAGATCAGTTTTGAGACTCCCTCACATGAAGTGAAGACTGTGTCCTTTGGTTTCTGCAGGCTCTGGACAAGGTAAACCACCACACAATGTCCTACATGGTTCATAATTCATTTCACCTCTATTTCCAGTGAGGAGATGTCTGGTTAGGCCTCAGTCCCAGCTCCGTTAGCTGAACAGCTGCTAAGATGTGTAGAGTTCAAATTCTGCACTGGCTTACATCACGGGAAAGGACTCTCCTTCTCAATCCTTCCCTTGCCTAAAGGTTTGGTGACCCTCAGGTTAAACCCCCACCAACAACCATCTCCCTGTAATGGGAAAGCAGCCCTATGGTCTGAGAAGACTGTGGTGATTTTACCCTTACTGTCCTTAAATAATGTAAGCAAGGAAGTAGCCATTGAGGGTAACATAGTGGTAATGTAACTGGGTTAGAGCCCCAGAGAGTAATGGGGACATGGGTTCAAATCCCACCATGGAAGGATGGAAGAGGAGCTATTGCAAATAAGACCACAAGATATCCAAAGATATGCAGGTTAGGTGAATTGGCTATGCTAAATTACCTATAGTGTTAAGCTATGTGCAGGTAAAGTGTATTAGTCAGGGGTAAATGTGGAGTAATATGGTAAGGGAATGGTTCTGGGTGGGTTACTCTTCAGAGGGTGGGTGTGGACTTGGGCCAAATGGCCTATTTCCATACTGTAGGGATTCTATGATACTATGCTGTGTAATTCCAGAGATGTAGAGGAAAGGATAGCAAAGATAATTCTGGATAGGAGCGAGAGTAACAGGGTAGTTGTTATGGGGGTCTTTAACTTTCCAAATATTGACTGGGAATACTATAGTTTGAGTACTTTAAGAGGGTCAGTTTTTGACCAATGTGTGCAGGAGGGTTTCCTGACACAGTATGTAGACAGGCCAACAAGGGGCGAGGTCACATTGGATTTGGTACTGGGTAATGGACTTGACAAGGTGTTAGATTTGGAGATAGTTGAGCGCTTTGGTGGTAGTGACCACAATTTGGTTATGTTTACTTTAGAGATGGAAAGGAATTGGTAGGGCAAGAATTATTCCTGGGGGAAAGGCATTTATGATGTGATTAGGGAAGATTTAGGATGCATAGGATGGGGAAGGAAACTGCAGGGGTTGGGCACAAATGAAATGTGGAGCTTATTCAAGGAACAGCTACTGCGTGTCCTTGATAAGTATGTACCTGTCAGGCAGGGAGGAATAGGTCCAGTGAGGGAGCCGTGGTTTAGTAAAGAAGTTGAATCACCTGTCAAGAGGAAGAAGATGGCTTATGTTAAGATGAGATGTGAAGGCTCAGTTAGGGTGCTTGAGGGTTACAAGGTAGCCAGGAAAGACCTAAAGAGAGAGCTAAGAAGAGCCAGGAGGGGACATGAGAAGTCATTGGCAGGTAGGATTAAGGAAAACCCTAAAGCTTTCCAAACGTATATCAGGAATAAAAGAACATCTAGAGTAAGATTAGGGCCAATCAAGGACAGTAGTGGGAAGTTGTGTGTGGAATTGGCTTTGATCGTTGTGTCGTTATTGTCTACAGGAATAGTGCCTGAAGACTGGAGGATAGCAAAGGTTCAGGGAAGGGAGTAGAGACAACCCTGGTAATTATAGACCAGTGAGCCTTACTTCTGTTGTGGGTAAAGTGTTGGAAAAGGTTATAAGAGATACAATTTATAATCATCTAGAAAGTAATAAGTTGATTAGGGATAGTCAACATGGTTTTGTGAAGGGTAGGTCTTGCCTCATAAACCTTATTGAGTTCTTTGAGAAGGTGAACAAATAGGTGGATGAGGGTAAAGTGGTTGATGTGGTGTATATGGACTTCAGCAAGGTGTTTGATAAGGTTCCCCACCGTAGGCTATTGTACAAAATACAGAGGAATGGGATTGAGGGTGATGTGGCAGATTGGATCAGAAATTGGTTAGCTAAAAGAAGACATAGGGTGGTGGTTTATGGGAAATGTTCATCCTGGGGTTCAGTTACTGGTGGTGTACCACAAGGATCTATTTTGGGGCCACTGCAGTTTGTCATTTTTATAAATGACCTAGATGAGGGCATAGAAGGATGGATTAATACACTTGTGGATGACACTAAGGTCGGTGGAGTTGTGGATAATGCTGAAGGATGTTGCAGGTTACAGAGGGACATAGATAAGCTGCAGAGCTGGGCTGAGAGGTGGAAAATGGAGTTTAATGCGGAAAAGTGTGAGGTGATTCACTTTGGAAGGAGTAACAGGAATGCAGAATACTGGGCTAATGGCAAGTTTTTTGGCAGTGTAGATGAGCAGAGAGATCTGGGTGTCCATGTTCATAGATCCCTGAAAGTTGCCATGCAGGTTAATAGGGTTGTCAAGAAGGCATACAGTGTATTAGCTTTTATTAGTACAGGGATTGAATTTTGGTGTCAAGAGGTCATGTTGCAGCTGTACAAAACTCTGGTGCGGCCGAACTTGGAGTATTGTGTACAGTTCTGGTCACCGCATTATAGTAGGGATGTGGAAACTTTGGAAAGGGTCCAGAGGTGATTTATTGGAATGTTGACTGGTATGGAAGGAAGGTCTTATGAGGAAAGGCTGCGGTCCTTGAGGCTATTTTCGTTGGAGAGAAGAAGATTGAGAGGTGACTTAATAGAGACATATAAGATAATCAGAGGGTTAGATAGGGTGGACAGGGAGAGCCTTTTTCCAATTATGGTAACGGTGAGCAAGAAGGGACATAGCTTTAAATTGAGGGGTGATAGATATAGGACAGATGTCAGAAGTAGTTTCTTTACTCAGAGAGTAGTAGGGGTGTGGCACGCACTGCCTGGAACAGTAGTAGACTCGCAAACTTTGAGGGCACTCAAATGGTCATTGGCCAGGCATATGGATGTAAATGGAATAGTGTGGGTTTGATGGGCTTCAGATTAGTTCCACAGGTCGGCACAACATCAAGGCCAGAAGGGCCTATCCTGTGCTGTCACGTTGTATGTTCTGTGATGTAGGAACAGAATTAGGCCATTCAGCCCATTGAGTTTGCTCTGCCATTTAATCCTCAATCCCTTTGCGTTTGAGATTTCTGAAGCCTTTCCCTGTTTAGATTAGATTCCCTACAGTGTGGAAACAATTGTACGCACAACAGCTGATAGAAGGTTGAACCTGTCTTGTGGAAATGGTAACCAATGCTTAACCAATTATACATTTTAAAACTGACATGGATAGCATTGTTGTTAGCCTAATTTATTAGAGGATGTGAGACAATGCAGAGCAGGCGTGGAGGGCTAAGGGTCCTACTTTTCATTTATGTTTTCAATCTTTGTCAAACAGGCCTCTGCTGTAGTATTGTGTAGAATTCTGTGATCCACACTTTATAAAGGATATCCAGGCATTAGAGAGCGAGTGCAGAACTAACCAGAAGACATAGATTGGCAAAAGAATGAGAGGTCAATGAGGGAATATAGGAACACAAGAAATAGGAGCAATTGGCCAAATCCACTTCCCAAGTCCACTTCCCCATTTAAAACAGAAGCATTGGTGTACGTTAACACCACCTTACGGCCCAGTCCCCATATCCCACCACAGAACAAAAATCTACCTCTCTCAGTCTTAAATGTTTTCACTGCTGGAGTAACCCATAAACAGCTGGGGTAGAGAATTCCAAGTAATTTTTCCTCAGCCAGTCTGAATTGGTTGGTTCCTTCTCTTGGTCTGGCGTTCAATATTCCCTGAGCAGCAGCACCAATCTCTCCACAACTACCCTGTTAACCCCCACTACAGAACCTGAGGCTTGAATCAGATCATCGCTCATTCTTCGGAAACTCTGGAGAAATGGTTTCTTCCTCAGTGAGTTGTGATCTGGGATGCACTGCCACAAAGGTTGGCTGAAACAGATTCAATAATAACCTCCAGAAGGGAGATTGGACTTGGGAAGGAAACTTTACAAGGTGACCAAGGAGCAAGGGAATGGTGACTAACAGGGGGCGAGCTCACAGAGCCAAATGGCCAATCCCAATGGTGTCATAAAGGGTGGCACAGTGACAAAGTGGCTAGCACTGCTGCCTCACAGCGCCAGAGACCCCAGGTTCAATTCCTGTCTTGGGCAACTGACTGTGTGGAGTTTGCACATTCTCCCCGTGTCTGCGTGGGTTTCCTCCGGGTGCTCTGGTTTCCTCCCACAGTCCAAAAATGTGCAGGTCAGGTGGATTGGCCATGCTAAATTGCCCGTAGTGTTAGGTGAAGGGGTAAATGTAGAGGGAATGGGTCTGGGTGGGTTGCTCTTTGGAGGGTCAGTGTGGACTTGTTAGGCCGAAGGGCCTGTTTCCACACTGTAAGTAATCTAATCTAGTTTCTGTGATCAGAACAGCCAAGGCCAAGGTTATTGAGAGGTGGTAATGTGTAATCCCACCTATTATGAATGGTTGATGATTTCTTGAGCAATTGTTAACGAATAATCTGTCTTTTCTCTTTAATAGGACACCATCATGCTGTTCTCGTTTCTGTGCCTCCTTGCAGCTTTCACTGCAGCTCTGAAACCTTCCATCAAGTCTTGTTCCAGGGACCAGAATAACCTGAACTGTGTGAATCGCAATTTTACCGAGATCCCCCAAGTGCCAACAGACGTCATCAAGCTCAACTTAATCCACAACAGAATCAGGCTTATTGAAGAGACATCATTTTCTCAGTCACTAGCTCAGCTACAGATTCTCTTAATTGGATTACAGACAGAGCCGCCAATGCGTGTTGGAGCAAGAGCGTTTACCAATCTTCCCAATCTGATTTACCTCGATCTGGGAGGAAATAAAGAATTAGACCTGGACATGGAGGCATTTGCTGGGCTACACAAACTGGAAATCCTTTATCTTGACTACAACGGTCTGACTGACTCAATCCTGCAACGCGGATATTTTAAATATTTAACCTCACTGCACACCCTCATTCTTGATGGAAACAATATAAAACAAATCATACCAGATTCAACATTTTCTAACCTGAACGCTTTGAGCAATGTTCATTTTAAGGCAAATGACATTCATCAGATTTGTCAGGGTGATCTGGACAATGTCCGACCGAGGTATTTTAAAACATTCAGCATCTCCTCAAACAGGCTCTTGTACAAAAGTGAAAGCTTTGATTGGAATCAGTGTGGCAATCCTTTCAAGGACATATTGCTGTACACGTTGGACATTTCAGGAATTGCCCTTAATGTCCAGCAGCTAGAGAAGATGTTTATAGCTATGAAAGGAACACTTATTATCCACCTGAAGATGCAATACCTGTCCACCGTTGGTAGTTCATTTGGTTTTCATAACATAGAAGACCCAAACAAGCAGACACTGGTTGGTCTCAGTGACAGTTCGCTCCTGAATCTGGATATGTCCCACGGGTCCATCTTTACACTTGCAACCCAAGTATTTTCACACTTACCTTCCTTGCAGGTGCTTACATTATCTTTCAACAAGATAAATCAGATTGAAAAGAACGCATTCTTTGGCCTTGACTCCCTTCTCCAGTTAAACCTTTCCTTCAATCTACTGGGGGAGATCTACTCATCGACCTTCGAAGGTCTGAGGAATGTCACCTTAATTGATTTGCAACACAACCACATTGGAATCATTCAGCACGATTCGTTCCATGGACTGGATCAGCTGACCACATTGAATCTTCGGGACAATGCACTCTCGGTTATTTCTGGCTTTCACTATCTCCCAAAAATGACTTATTTCTTAGTGGGTCTGAACCGACTCACAACAGTTTATGGCCTGGAGGCAGTTTCCATGAGCATCTTTCTTGATTTCTCGAACAATGCTTTTACCAACCTCAATGTTTTCTATACGATCATGACCCTTCCTTTTGTGAAGCATCTTTTGTTGAGGGAAAACCGTATCTCGATGTGCACGCCTGGCCGGACTGATATCATTCCAAAAAACAACCAGTTAATCCACCTGGACCTGTCAAGTAACTTCCTCGAGTTGGTCTGGATATCGAAGCAGTGCTGGGAAGTGTTCCATAACCTGGCTAACCTAACTGTTCTTCTTCTCAACCAAAACTATCTCACCCAGCTGCCCCAAGATATTTTTAAAGGTTTGGATTCTCTGAAGAGACTCAACTTATCATCGAACTCTCTGTCCCAGCTCAGTCAGGACCTGTTTCCCGGCTCTCTTGAAATTCTCGACCTATCTAAAAACCGCCTTGTCTCACCCAGTCCAGATGTGTTCAGTTTTGTGAGTCACTTGGACTTGAGGGATAACCAATTCATCTGCGAGTGTAGTCTCAGGGTCTTTATCGAATGGCTAAATAGCACTGAGGTGGTCTTGGCAGAACCATTAACAGATATGTACTGTGTGTCTCCAGAAAATTTACAAGGGGTACCTCTTATTTTTCTAAACACTGATGAGTGTGACGAAGATGCTAAGGTAGAGGCAATACAATTTGCTCTCTTTGTCGTCTTCACGACCATGTTACTGATTATCATCTCTTGTGTTCTTCTCTACAATCACGGCAGAGGTTTGTTCTTCATCTGGTACAAGAGAACAACAAACAAGATCATTAATGGTCAGAGGACAGATGGGGAAGAGAAGGACTACAGGTTTGATGCATACCTCTGTTTCAGCAGGAATGACATTGAGTGGGTGAAGAATTCCCTCCTGCAGTTCTTGGACTCTCAGTTCAATGAGAAGAGCAGGCTTCAAATGTGCTTTGAAGACCGTGACTTCATTCCTGGGGAGGATCATATTACAAACATACGTGACGCCATCTGGAGCAGTAAGAAAACAGTCTGCATTGTGACCAGGCAGTTCCTGAAGGATGGCTGGTGTGTGGAAGCCTTCAATATCGCACAGAGTCGCCTTTTCCATGAACTGAGGGAAGTGATGGTTGTGTTGGTAGTTGGTAGGCTCCCTGATTACCAGCTGATGAAGTACCAGCCCATCAGGGCGTACATCCAGAACAGGCAGTACATGCGCTGGCCAGAAGACCCACAGGACCACGAGTGGATCTTAGACAGACTGACCGATCAAATTTCACAAGAGGCCAGAAGGAAAACAGAGAAACCTTTCAGCCGCCTGAATTTCTTCAGAAGGAATAAGGCAAATGACAACATCGGGTTGCAACAGATTGCGACAGTGGCAAGATAAGCAATCCTGTTCATTGTCTGCAGGAGATAGTGGCTGCATGCCAACTGCGAGATTAAACTCCATCTCCTTTACAATGGCTCTTCCATCCTCTGGACAGTAAAGTGCACCATCAATAGGTGACCGCGGCTTCAACACGTGTCTGCTGTAACATAACGACTACCTCAACAAATGTGCTTCAGTAAGATCCAGGTCAGGCAGCCTGCTCTCAACCTCCCAGTACCCTCTGAGTTACAGCCCCACCCAGCTCCCCACCTCGACAGAGACCAGGAGAAGAACAGACGCCCAACTCATTTCATATCCTTCTTGTTAAACTGTCTCAGCCTTCAGCCCCAATTCCATCAGACAGGTACTCCAACTTAAATAAAACAAGGAACTGTGGGAGGCTGGAGACCTGAAACAAAGGCAGAAATTACTGGAGAAATTCACCAGCTCTGGCAGCATCTGTGGGAAGGAAGTACAGTTTGAACATTTCAGGTCCAATTCTGAGAACGAGTCACTGCTTCCTTCCCACAGATGCTGAGTTTCTGCAGTAAGTTGTGTGCTTTTCCAAATTAGCCATTCAGACAGTCTGTACTGTCAGGGCACTGCCAGGGGCACTGTCAGGGGCACTGCCATTCAGACAGTCTGTACTGTCAGGGGCACTGCCAGGGGCACTGTCAGGGGCACTGCCATTCAGACAGTCTGTACTGTCAGGGGCACTGTCAGGGGCACTGCCATTCAGACAGTCTGTACTGTCAGGGCACTGCCAGGGGTACTGTCAGGGGCACTGCCAGGGGCACTATCAGGGGCACTGCCACGGGCACTGTCAGGGACACTGCCAGAGGCACTGCCAGGGGCACTGCCAAAGACACTGTCAGAGACACTGTCAGGAACACTGTCAGGGGCACTACCAGGGGCACTGCCAGAGACACTGTCAGGAACACTGCCAGGGGCACTGCCAGAGACACTGTCAGGAACACTGCCAGGGCACTGCCAGAGACGCTGTCAGGGGCACTGCCACAGGCACTGTCAGAGGCACTGTCAGGAACACTGCCTGGGGCACTGCCAGAGTCACTGCCAGTGAGGTGGAAGAACAGCTGGCCTGTAGCAGTGGACAAACACATAGCGTGTGGGAAGGTGATCTTGTGATCTATTGGGTAGCCTCTGAGCCAATAGCTGTGGGTTCTAGTCCACCTCCAGGTTTGGGCGGTTAAGGAAGATGCCATTACAACTCAGATTGTTTGGGGAGGGGTTGGTTGGCTTGCTAGCCAGAGCAGATCAGACCATGACCATCAGCCTGGGGTTTGATCTGGCTCAGGGATGGTTTCAACACTAGTTCTCCCTGCCCTCCTTGGTTCCTATGCTGTCGGTTGCACTGTGTTTTAGGCAGAAAACTGAAGATGCCCAGACACTCCATAGGAGCCAGGGTCCATTTCATCATTTCAATTGATCAGTGGAGATGTTGAGAGCATGTGGAGAATTTATTACCTAAAAAAGCACAGATATGACCAAATGGAACAATCCATTTTGCCCAACCCATCCACATGGGGGGTGATCTGCTCCATGAGCAGTAATGACTAATCCTATGTGCCTGTTCCCAAATCTCATATTCACCATTCCTTTGGTCACACACATAACTGATTCTTAACTACTGACACCATCCTCCTTTCAACACTGACTCTAGGACAGCATTCCCACAGTCTGGAACCTTCTGTGTATAAAATACAATAAGAATCTCTTCTATCCTGGGGCTGAAATCTTGTATTTCCTGGCTCTGGTTTTAGTAAGTTGCAAACAAACGCTCAGATCCCCGGGGATTCTTCACCATTCCATTGAACCATAGCTGATCTGACTGGAACCTCAGATCCACGTCCCCATCTTCTACCCCCATAACCTTTCACCCCTTACTTAACATGAATCTGTCCAGCAAAGGCATAAAAATATTCAAGGCCTTTTCTTCCATCATCTTTTCAGGAGGATCATTCCTAAGACTTGTGATCGTCTGAGAGAAAAACCATTTCACCTCATCTCTGTTTTGAATAGATGGCCACTGGTTTTTCAACGATGATCTGCAGTTTGAGATACTCCAACAAGAGGAAGAATCCTTTCCACACCCACCCTGTCGAGACACCTCCCCCCCCCCCCCCCCCCCCCCCCCCGCCCCAGGATCTTATATGTTCTAACCTCCAGCAGATACAAGCTTTGCCTGAATGACTTCTCCCCACAAGATACCTGCCCATTCCAGTCTTCTCTGACCTTCTGAAACCATTACCACCTTTTGTAAATAAGATAACTAACACTGTGCGCTGTATTCTATACATGCTCTCATTAAATCTCTGTATAACTGAAGCATAACCTCCCAGCCTCTGTATTCCATTTCCCTTCATGATAAATGAGAGCATTCTATTAGTTTTCCTACTTACTTGCTGTTCCTGCACACTAACCTCTTTTCAGCAAAACAACCAGATACCTCTGCATCTCAGAGCTCTGTAATCTTGAACCTTTCAGATAATATGCTTCTTTTTATCGTTCCTGCCAAAGTTGGAGAATTTCACATCTTCCCACATGATACTCCATTTGCCAGTCTCCTTTGCCCCTTCACTTTACTGATCAGTATCTTTTTGCAGCTTCTTGTCCTCTTCGTGACTTACTTCCCAAACTATCAGTGTGTCATTTTCTGATTGCAACCAGACCATCCAGCCCTTCCCCACCAAGTCATTCCTCTGAATGGTGAACGATTGAGAAGGTGTTACATTCACGATCTTCCAAACTAATGGACCTTTCCTGAATCAAGAGAGTTTTGGAAAATGAGAGCCAATGTGTCGACGATCTCACTAACCACTTCCTTTAAGACCCTTGTCAGCCCAAAGCTCCAACAATTCATTCTCAATCACTGAAATCTACTCGGTCCCAGTCTTTGATAATTGTAGATACCTCTTGTTCAATTGTTCCATTCCTCTGCTTTAATGAAGTCAGCTTGTCTTTAAGTCTATGTTTTAATTTCCTTACCGTCAGCAGTTTCCTCCCTGCTATACCTTCCCCATTGCTTTACCATCTCTCCTGTAGTGTGGAGACCTTAAACTGCACCCAGGACTCTGACTGTGGTTTTAACTCAGGGTTAGTACTGATTCAGTGCTTTATCCTCACTTTTATGTTTTATAACCCCTACCATAATGAATCAAACTCATAGTTCCATTAAAAACTTGGGTCTTGTTTCTGCAGTTGGTTTAGAGTCAGAATTGTACAGTAAAGAAGGAGGCCATTCGACCCATTGTGTCTGTACCAGCTCCTGAAAGCCTATTCAGCCGGGGCCATTCTCCAGCCCAATCACCATAGCCCTCTACATCCATCACTTTCAAATATATATCCAGCTCTCATATGGAAGCCACCTGCACCACGCTCCCAGGCAGCTAATTCCAAATTCTAACCATTCTGAGTAAAGAAGTTTCCTTTCATCTCACTTCTATGTGACATTCTGGAAATTGTGACCCCTGGTCACTGCTATCATAGTAATGTTGTGTGTTATAGAATGAATCATAGAATTCATACAGAGTGGAAACAGGCCCTTCGGCCCAAAAGGTCCACACCGACCCTCTGAAGAGTAACCCATCCAGACCCATTCCCCTACCCCGTATTTACCCCTGACTAATGCACCTAACCTACACATCCCTGAACACTGTGGGCAATTCAGCATGGCCAATTCACCTAACCTGCACCTCTGTGGACTGAGGGAGGAAACCTACGCAGACACAGGGAGGATGTGCAAACTCCACACAGACAGTCGCCCGAGGCTGGAATTGAACCTGGATCCCTGGGGTTGTGAGACAACAACGCTAACCACTGAGCCACCGTGTTGCCCCTGTGTTGGGAGGCATGCTTGAGTGAAACTGAGGAAGATCCTTTTTTACTGTCACCATCTCCCTCTCGTTTCTGCAGCCACTCCATCTCTCAGACAAGCAACTAGGAGGCAGCGCCTTCAGATAATGTTCCATCTGTGCTTCTGGGAGTGTGTCTGCTACTTTCCCTCTCTCTACATCTGCCCAGGTCAGCTCTTACTATGGGCCCACCATACTGCTCCCTGCATCATGTTGGTTTTCCCAGTGTCAGTTAGTGTCCCATTCCAGTGAGACAGAGCAATGGGTTCCCTCCTCTGTGTGGTCTGGGTGAGTTGCCCAGCTGTGCTGAAGAGGTTTAATGCCACGATTGTAAGACTGTGAAACATTCTGTGTTGTGTGTGATTGTACTGTGAGTGATCCCCTGCTTCACTTCCCCTTTGTTCAAGACTGTTATTATATTGATTTACCAAAGTGGACTATGTTGGAATTTGGAGAAAGTGAGGACTGGAGATCAGAGCTGAAAATGTGGTGCTGGAAAAGCGCAGCAGGTCAGGCAGCATCCAAGGAGCAGGAGAATCGACGTTTTGGGCATAAGCCCTTCTTCAGGAATGAGGAGGGTGTGCCAAGAGGCTAAGATAAAAGGTAGGGAGGAGGGACTTGGGGGAGGGCCCTCCAACAAACATGGTCCAACAAATGAAATATCAATCCAAATGTAATCCTTTTGGTTTTTAAATGTAGGTAGAAAATGGGAACATTTTTTATATCCTGCTTTTGTATGTTATATATCTTTTTATATCCTACAATAAACATGGTTATATTTTACTGAATAAAAAATGTGAACATTGTAACAAGCTTTCTTGTGAAATCCTGCACCAGACATTGTGTTCCTGTTAAGGCTGTGTGTGACTGGTATGTAGCCATGACCTCCCACGTTGTACAAGTCAGTGATGATGTGGCATAGCAGCAGGTGATTAGGGTGAACTGAGTGTTTGGGGATATTATCACTGGACTAACGTTCCAAAGACCCAGGCTCAAGCCTGGACATGGGTTCAGATTCCACCAGAGTAGTGACATTTGAAATGTGGAATTGAAAACTCGCTGAATGGGTGACTATGAAGCCATTGTCGATTGTCACAAAACCCCATCTGATTCTGCTTTTCGACGTCCTGTAATTACCCAGTCTGGCCTGCGTGTGTCTCTAGTCACACAGCAATGTCGTTAATGCTAAACTGCCCTCTGAAATGATCTAACAAGCCACTGAGTTCAAGGGCAAATAGGGACGGGTAATAAGTGCACCTCGTGAATGAATGAAGACAAATGATTGACTGTCCAACAGCCTCTATTAGGAAGGGGAGCGACTTAGAGAAAAGGTACAGCAGCAATTCCAGTTGAGGAGTGAATGGGGGAAGGCCTGTCTGAAAAATGCTTTTGCAACCATGAAAAGGATCATAGACCTTCGAGGACAGCAGTGTCTATGGGTCACTGTCACAAATGTCCTAATAAAGCCCCAACATCACTCAACATTGGGAAAGTTACAGCAAATCCACATTCACCATACTAATGTGCAATGTTCATCAGATACTGAGAATTGTCCATAAAGCAGTCCTCAGTTGCTGTACCTTATGTTCATGGGCTCAAGGCCTCCTCTCCAAGCCTGTATCCATGGCAACAGATTCCATAATGTTATCAGGGCTAATCTTACATAGCAATCTGGTGATTACATGGTCACTACTAGATGAGTTTTTGTTTTAATTCCTGATTATATATAGAATTCATATTGTATCACCCAGCATAGTGGGATACAAACCCTGCCCTAGACTATTAGCCTGCGTCTCTGGATATGTCCATTGACATTACCATTATCGCAAGTACCTCCCCATTCTGAGCACAAATGGAATATTGTCATTTGTTGCAAGTAGAACAGAATATAACAGAAGAGTACTTTTACTGCAGCTGTACAGGGCGTTGGTGAGGCCACCCACTGTGTCCAGGTTCATCTCCTCATTTTCAACATAATATAATTGCTTTTGAAGCAGCTCTGAGAAAGTTCATTTGACCCAGTCCTGGGATGAAGGGCTTTTCTTGTGAAGAAAGATGGAACAGGTTTGGGCAAAAAACCCCAAAGAACTGCAGGCCCTGGAAAGCAGAAACACAAACAGAAGTTGCTGGAAAACCCCAGCAGGTTTAGCAGCGTTGTGGAGGATGGAACAGGTTTGGCTTAAACCCACTAGAGTTTAGATGAAAGAGAGGTCTCATTGGAACATTTAAGATCGTGAACAGACGTGACAGAGTGGATATCTGGAGGAGAATAAAGCTTGGAACATAATTAAATAATCTCCCTTTTAAGATATAAACCAGAAGAAGTTTTGACTGAGTGTTGTTAGTGTATGCAACCCTCTTCCCCAGAAGGCAGTGTAGACTGAGTTAGGTTGGCTCTTGATTGACAGGAATGTGAAGCCTCATGGGGTCAGACAGGAAATTGGGGCTAGGACACCAGTCAAAGCAGGCATGGTCTTCCACAAAGGGCCAAGTGGCCCACTCTGATTTCATGTGGAACTCGCTACTACAGGGAGTGGTTAAAGTGAATAGTACAGCATTTACAGGGAAGCTGGGCAAGCTTGTGAGGGAGAAGGATGATAGATTCAGAGGAGGAAGAATGCTCGAGTGGAGCATTAATCCCAGCGTGGCCCAGAGGAGTGGAAAGACCAGCTCCTCAATAAGCCACATTGAGAAGCTCCAATAACATTCTCCTAGTCATTTTTGAAGTGATCCTTCTATTAAACTGCAAATCAGTGAAGCCAAGTTACTGGTCTACATAGATATTGCAGAAAGTTTTCACAGACATAAAGATAACCTTTCCTCCAGCGTATGATTTGATGAATCTTTTCTACTGATGATTGCATTGCTCTTGCTGGTCACTTTACCTACCTAGTGATATAGTCGCATGAGAAACATTTCAGAGAAGCTTCACGAGTCTGGTTCCTGGGATAAAGGAGCTTTGTCACATGGAAACAATCAACAGGTTGGGCTGGGACCCAATAGAGTTTAGAAGATAAGCTATTGAAACATATAAGGTGCTGAGGAGATGTGGCAGGTTGACACTGAGAGAATTTGTTCTCTTTGTGGTGGAGTTAAGAACTCGGGGGTCAGAGTTTAGAAAAGGATCATTCATCTCAGGCTGAGGTATGAGGAATTACTTTGGAGGTGTGTAAGGCTGTGCGAATCTCTTCCTCAGAGAACAGTGAGGCAGGATCACTGAATCTAACAAAGGCTGAGTTAGTCAGCTTATTCCTGCTCCGATTTCTTCTCTAGTGTCCAATTCTAGATAGCAGACTCTTGATAAGATATGAAAGCCTTGGACAGAAATGTTACCAGGAACAGATGGGATTTAATTCCTATAAGATAAAACCTTTAATTCCTAAAAGTGTGAGGTGCTGCATTTATGGAGGTCTCATTCGGGAATGATACACATAACGAATGGTAAGTCCCTGGGGAGTACTCAGGAACAAAGGGACCTTGGTCTATAAGTCCATAGATCCCTTAACGCTGTGAATACAACAGGCTGCAGCATCACGTCAACATTCATACAAGGTGGTCATACAGCTGCAATCCCAGTACTTTGGCTGCATGGTGGTTAACTTAGCAAGCAGGAATCGAGAGTGTGTCCAGTTGGAGTTTGAAACAAATAAGTGGGAGATATCCAGGAAGGGGGTAAGGCTGGAGACGTTGGGAACCGCCGCAGTAGGTTATTTGGCCCTTTCAGCTGGCTCTGTCTTGGTTGATCAGACTGTAACCTGAACTCCATGTACAATCCCTGCCTCCCTTGTAGATCAAAACCTAACTCTGCCTTGACGTCACAAGGTGATCAGGCAGAGCCAACACATCTTTGTGAAACAGAATTCATATTTTCACTAATCTAGTAGATCTTTCAGCTACATGTGCTTTGTCCCACCACCCCAGCCTCTTCCACCTCTGTTGCACCCCCCCCCCCCATGTTGTTCTGCCAATTGCTGACCACCCCCTTGCACCATCCTGCTGCCCACTCACTCCTTAGGAGTAACAGTGTCTCTACTACCACCACTTGAAGGGACAGGATATGATGGACATTTGGAGAGATACATGAAAAGGAAAGGGTGAGGGGGATATGGGCCAGGAGCAGGCAGGTTCACTTTGGGATTATGTTCAGCATAGACTGGTTGGAGTGAAGGGTTTGTTTCTGTGCTGTATGACTCCATGAGTGACCCTCCAACAATATGGAGGAACAGCGGAGTGCTCCTGTATCTCAGTGTGACACCAGGCTGGGCGGTGTATATGCTGAAGCTGAACACAGCCTGATAAAGAGGGAACTACACAGTGAGTAACTTGGAGGGGCACTTGCAAACAGCAGCTGTCAATCCAAAACAACACAGAAGATGCAGACAGCCTGGAGGTGACAAAATGTAACAGAGCTCAGGCAGCCTGCTCCATCCGTCCCCCTCCCATTCTCTGCATCAGCATGGACTGTGGGAAGGGAACACAGTCATTATCTCCTGGCCTGCTCTCACTTGCAGCCAAACACAATGGTAAAAGATAGGCTTCAGCACCTCACCACAGGCTGTACCTGGCCCAGGGCGGGTGCAGAAAGGAATTAGGGGATTGCAACTCGATTTAAACTAGATCCAGTCTGACATTTTGCTTCCACATCAACAGAATAATGGAGCTGGGGTAAGGATTCAGGCTAAGAGTCTTCCAGGGTCTGAATCTAACTGCAACTACTCTGTTCTGCACAATAAGAATCAAGTGTATCCTCAGCTCCACCCTTGGGTAATGGTGAACTCACAAAGTGAGGGGATAATCATAATGTTGCATTGGCCTCAAAGTACTGAGGGCAGGCTGAGTATATTTAGCCAGTCTGCCTGCTCTCGATGGCTGTAGAGTCACTCTGGACACTCCCTGGGAATGTGGGAAGCAGCTGACTGGGGATTCAGTGTAACTTCTGTTATTATCACTTGGCTATGAATCCAGAGGCCCAGGTAATGTCCTGGAGACCCTGGTTTAAATCTTACCATGGTAGATGCTAGAAATTTAAGGGTCCAATGATGACCATGAATCCATTGTCAATTGTCAGAAAAACCCATCTCATTCACTAATATCCTTAGGAGGGTAATCTGCCAACCTGACCTGGTCTGACCTTCATGTGACTCCAGACCCACAGCAATGTGCTTGACTCTTAACTGCCCTCTGGGCAATTAGGGATGGGCAATAAATGCTGGGCCAGCCAGTGACACCCACATCCCACAAATGAGGAAATCAAAAGAAAGAGCCAGTTTAGTTGAAGAAGCCAGTGATGAGTTCCATCCTGTTTCACCTAAATTAAGAAACCTGGGACTGACCCCTCAGCCTGATTAGTGACTGAGGCACGGACTGTTGCAATGTTTAATCTGCATCGAGGGGCCAAACTCAGCCTCTCTGTCCTGTTTGTCTCCAGGGGCTTTTTTAGCCAAAAGTTAAGAACCAGACACAGATTATTTGACCTGACGGAAAATGTTTTTACACAGGTACTGCACGTGGATAAAACTGACCCTCAATGAATTTGTCCAAACTACCATATCCTCTCAGTCTGAGCTAGTGAGCTTTATGTTCAGAGGCACTGTTTATCCAGAGGCTGGTTAGAATGTGAAACTCTGTCAAAATGGTTGGTTAGAGTGAGTAAGACTGGTGCATTCAAGGGCAAACTAGGTGAATGTGTGAGAGGGAAAGAATAGAAAGATATATTGATGGGTCTCCATGTGGAGGATTGTAAGAAATAGAAATACCAGAATAAGGCAAAATACTGCAGAGGCTGGGCATCTGAAACTAACACATGCTGGAGAAACTCAGAGTTAACATTTCCAGTCTGGCTTCCAGGCTCTTTCAGAGTTGCTGTTTCACCAGCATTCTCTGTGTAAATACCAGACCACAAAACAACCTTTCCATTTCTAACCCATTAATCTCTGGAGAATCTTATAGGTTTCAATAAGGTCATCTCTCATCATTCTCTATTCAAACCAGTGCAGGCCTAATCTACTCAATGTCTCTTAAGGCAGCTCTCCCATGTCCAGAGTCAGTCCAGTGAACCTTCCATGGTCTGTTGCCAATGTCAGTGTACCTTTCCTTAGACAAGAGCATTAAATCTGTTCACAGCTCTGGTCTGTCTGGTGCCTTGTATTGGTTTAACAAAACCTCCATGGCTTCAGACACCCTTTCCTTTGGACTAAAGGCTAGCACTGGCTGCCTGAAATTGGATGCTAGCTTTTTGTGATTCATGAACAAGGATTCTCAAATCTCTCGGTTCTGAAGCTGTTTGCAGTTTTTCTTCCTTTAAATAATATTCAGCTTCCCTTTTTCCTGCCAAAATGCATAACCTCCCATTTCCCCACAATAAATTCCATCTGCCAGGGTTTTGTCCCATTCACTTAAACCTGTCTCTATCTCGATCAACTGCCACATTGGAGAAAGTACATTCACTTTCCTCATCCAAGTCATTAACCCTTTTTTTAGACAATTATGGCCCCTGTACTGATTCGGACGCATACCATTAGTTTTAAACCGTTCCATCAGAAAAAGAAGCATTTTTCACCCTAAACTCAACAGGGTGTTTTTTGTTCAGAAATAGCAGTGATCATAGGCCTCATTTTCCCACAACATTCAAAAGCTGAGTTGTCCAAAAGCAGGATGAGATAGGGGAACATTTTCATGATGATGTTCAGAACATTTCCCTCTGAGGATTGTTTTGGTTTGGAATTCAGTTCCCAGATTACAGGAGGGTTAGTCAATGAGTACATTTTAAGGCTGGGTTAGATTTACCCCCTTATATTGTCAGGAGTAGAGATGGAGATGGAGGTAAGGTCACCATCAGGTCAGCCATGATCCCCCTGAATAGCAGAATGGGCTCGAGGGGCCAAATGGCCTCTTCCTGCTCTTTGTTCATAACTTCCCAGGACTGTGTGGGAGGTCTGTCTGTCTGTGTAGGGGGCACTGTCTGTGTGGGATGGTCTCTGTCAGTTTGGAAGGGAACTAGTCTGTGTAGAAAAGCCTAGTCTGTGTGGGAGGGTCTAGTCTGTGTGGGAGGGTCTAGTCTGTGTGGGAGGGTCTAGTCTGTGTGGGAGGGTCTAGTCGGTGTGAGAGGGTCTAGTCTGTGTGGGAGGGTCCAGTCTGTGTGGGAGGGTCTAGTCTGTGTGGGAGGGTCTAGTCTGTTTGGGAGGGTCTAGTCTGTGTGAGAGGGTCTAGTCTGTGTGGGAGGGTCTAATCTGTGTGAGAGGGTCTAGTCTGTTTGGGAGGGTCTAGTCTGTGTGAGAGGGTCTAGTCTGTGTGGGAGGGTCTAGTCTGTGTAAGAGGGTCTAGTCTGTGTGGGAGGGTCTAGTCTGTGTGGGATGGTCTCTGTCAGTTTGGAAGGGAACTAGTCTGTGTAGAAAAGCCTAGTCTGTGTGGGAGGGTCTAGTCTGTGTGGGAGGGTCCAGTCTGTGTGGGAGGGTCTAGTCTGTGTGAGGGGGCCTATTCTGTTGGGTGGTCTCTGTGAGGGTGGGTCATTGTAAGTCTGTTGAAAAGAGATACTCTTTCTGTGTTTTTGACTTTCTGTGAGGGAGGTGTAAAGGTCTAGAGTTTGTATATAGAATCTCTACCGTATGAAATGGGACATTTGGCCCATCGAGTCACACACCAAATGTCCGAAGAGCAACCCACCCAAACTTGGTCCCCACCTTATCGCTGTAAGACTGCCTGACCAGGGTTTTAGTCTGAATGTGGTAGGGCTCCTCAATCTGACCATTTTGTTAGAGGTTCAGACTATCTGTTTGACAGTGGTGGGGAGCTCAGTCTGATGGTGAGAGGGCTGGGACTCACTGCAGGAGGGGTTCAGACTGTTTGCTTGGCTGTGTTGGGAGCTCAGTCTGACTGTGGTGGGAAGTCAGTGTCAGGCATTCAGCCTGGTGTGGGAGGGACTCGGACTTTGGCAGAAGTCTGACTGTGAAGGCACAGCAAGGGTTCCAGGCATGTGACAGGAAGTCTGACTGTGGAAGGGAATTGGGAATCAGGATTGTGACTGTAGGAGAGTGGCTGTACGTGGGACTCTGGAACTGTAGTAGCTGGGACTCCATTTTATAGGAATGACTTTGCATGTAGGAGGGACTGTGTTGGAGGGATTGACACATAGTGAGGGCTGCAGATGCTGGAGATCAGAGTCAGAAAGTGTGATGCTAGAAAAGCACAGCCAGTCAGGCAGCATCTGAGGAGGAGAGTCGATGTCTCAGACATAAGCCCTTCATCAGGTATGTGGGAGATCTGGGTGGGGCGGGGGGGGTGCAGATTCATAGTCCCTTGAAAGTAGAGTCCCAGTGAAGGGGGTTTTTGGTATACTTTCCTTTATTGGTCAGACTGTTGAGTACAGGAGTTGGGAGGCCATGTTGTGGCTGTACAGGATCGTTGCAATATTGCGAGCAATTCTGCTCACCTTCATATTGTAAGGATGTTGTGAAACCTGAAAAGGTTCAGAAGAGATTTACAAGGATTTTGCCAGAGTTGGAGGAATTGAGCTATAAGGAGAGGCTGAATAGGCTGGGGCTGTTTTCCCTGGAGTGTCGGAGGCTGAGGAGTGACCTTTTAGAGGTTGATAAAATCATGGGGGGGCATAGATAGGATAAATAGAGAAAGTCTAGAACTAGAGGGAATAGGCTACGGTGAGAGGGGAAAGATATAAAAGAGACCTAAGGGCAGCTTTTTCACGCAAAGGGTTGTACGCGTGTGGAACAAGCTGCCAGAGGATGTAGTGGACGCTGGTAAATTTACAGCATTTAAAAGGCATCTGGATGGGTATGTGAATAGCAAGGGTTTACAGGGATATGGGCCAAGTGTTGGCACACGGGACGAGATTAGGTTAGGATATCAGGTTGGCATGCACGAGTTAGAGCAAAGGGTCTGTTTGCGTGGGGACACTGTAACTGTGGGAGAGACTGTGGGCACTCTGTAACTGTGGGAGAGACTGTGGGCACTCTGTAACTGTGGGAGAGACAGTGGGGAGTCTGTAACTGTGGGAGAGACAGTGGGGACTCTGTAACTGTGGGAGAGACTGTGGGGAGTCTGTAACTGTGGGAGAGACTGTGGGGACTCTGTAACTGTGGGAGAGACTGTGGGGACTCTGTAACTGTGGGAGAGACAGTGGGGACTCTGTAACTGTGGGAGAGACAGTGGGGACTCTGTAACTGTGGGAGAGACTGTGGGGAGTCTGTAACTGTGGGAGAGACTGTGGGGACTCTGTAACTGTGGGAGAGACTGTGGGGACACTGTAACTGTGGGAGAGACTGTGGGGACACTGTAACAGTGGGAGAGACAGTGGGGCCTCTGTAACTGTGGGAGAGACTGTGGGGACACTGTAACTGTGGGAGAGACTGTGGGGACACTGTAACTGTGTGAGAGACTGTGGGGACTGTGTAACTGTGGGAGAGACTGTGGGGACTGTGTAACTGTGGGAGAGACTGTGGGGACTCTGTAACTGTGGGAGAGACTGTGAGGAGTCTGTAACTGTGGGAGAGACAGTGGGGACTGTGTAACTGTGGGAGAGACTGTGGGGACTCTGTAACTGTGTGAGAGACTGTGGGGACTGTGTAACTGTGGGAGAGACTGTGGGGACTCTGTAACTGTGGGAGAGACTGTGAGGAGTCTGTAACTGTGGGAGAGACAGTGGGGACTGTGTAACTGTGGGAGAGACTGTGGGGACACTGTAACTGTGGGAGAGACTGTGAGGAGTCTGTAACTGTGGGAGAGACAGTGGGGACTGTGTAACTGTGGGAGAGACTGTGGGGACTCTGTAACTGTGGGAGAGACTGTGGGGACTCTGTAACTGTGGGAGAGACTGTGGGGACTCTGTAACTGTGGGAGAGACTGTGGGGAGTCTGTAACTGTGGGAGAGACTGTGGGGACTCTGTAACTGTGGGAGAGACTGTGGGGACTGTGTAACTGTGGGAGAGACTGTGGGGACTCTGTAACTGTGGGAGAGACTGTGGGGACTCTGTAACTGTGGGAGAGACTGTGGGGACTCTGTAACTGTGGGAGAGACTGTGGGGACTCTGTAACTGTGGGAGAGACTGTGGGGACTCTGTAACTGTGGGAGAGACTGTGGGGAGTCTGTAACTGTGGGAGAGACAGTGGGGACTCTGTAACTGTGGGAGAGACAGTGGGGACTGTGTAACTGTGGGAGAGACTGTGGGGACTCTGTAACTGTGGGAGAGATTGTGGGCACTCTGTAACTGTGGGAGAGACTGTGGGGAGTCTGTAACTGTGGGAGAGACAGTGGGGACTGTGTAACTGTGGGAGAGACTGTGGGGACTCTGTAACTGTGGGAGAGATTGTGGGGACTCTGTAACTGTGGGAGAGATTGTGGGGACTCTGTAACTGTGGGAGAGACTGTGGGGACTCTGTAACAGTGGGAGAGACTGTGGGGACTCTGTAACTGTGGGAGAAACTGTGGGGACACTGTAACTGTGGGAGAGACAGTGGGGACTGTGTAACTGTGGGAGAGACTGTGGGGACTCTGTAACTGTGGGAGAGACTGTGGGGACTCTGTAACTGTGGGAGAGACAGTGGGGACTCTGTAACTGTGGGTGAGACTGTGGGGACTGTGTAACTGTGGGAGAGACTGTGGGGACTCTGTAACTGTGGGAGAGACTGTGAGGACTCTGTAACTGTGGGAGAGACTGTGAGGACTCTGTAACTGTGGGAGAGACTATGGGGACTGTGTAACTGTGGGAGAGACTGTGGGGACTCTGTAACTGTGGGAGAGACTGTGGGGACTGTGTAACTGTGGGAGAGACTGTGGGGACTCTGTAACTGTGGGAGAGACTGTGGGGACTCTGTAACTGTGGGAGAGACAGTGGGGACTGTGTAACTGTGTGAGAGACTGTGAGGACACTGTAACAGTGGGAGAGACAGTGGGGACTCTGTAACTGTGGGAGAGACTGTGAGGACACTGTAACTGTGGGACAGACTGTGGGGACACTGTAACTGTGGGAGAGACAGTGGGGACTCTGTAACTGTGGGAGAGACAGTGGGGACTCTGTAACTGTGGGAGAGACAGTGGGGACTCTGTAACTGTGGGAGAGACTGTGGGGACTCTGTAACTGTGGGAGAGACTGTGGGGACTCTGTAACTGTGGGAGAGACAGTGGGGACTCTGTAACTGTGGGAGAGACTGTGGGGACTCTGTAACTGTGGGAGAGACTGTGGGGACTCTGTAACTGTGGGAGAGACTGTGGGGACTCTGTAACTGTGGGAGAGACAGTGGGGACTCTGTAACTGTGGGAGAGACTGTGGGGACTCTGTAACTGTGGGAGAGACTGTGAGGACACTGTAACTGTGGGAGAGACTGTGGGGACTCTGTAACTGTGGGAGAGACTGTGGGGACTCTGTAACTGTGGGAGAGACTGTGGGGACTCTGTAACTGTGGGAGAGATTGTGGGGACTCTGTAACTGTGGGAGAGACAGTGGGGACTCTGTAACTGTGGGAGAGACTGTGGGGACTGTGTAACTGTGGGAGAGACTGTGGGGACTGTGTAACTGTGGGAGAGACTGTGGGGACTGTGTAACTGTGGGAGAAACTGTGGGGACTGTGTAACTGTGGGAGAGACTGTGGGGACTCTGTAACTGTGGGAGAGACTGTGGGGACTGTGTAACTGTGGGAGAGACTGTGGGGACTGTGTAACTGTGTGAGAGACTGTGGGGACTCTGTAACTGTGGGAGAGACAGTGGGGACTGTGTAACTGTGTGAGAGACTGTGAGGACACTGTAACAGTAGGAGAGACAGTGGGGACTCTGTAACTGTGGGAGAGACTGTGAGGACACTGTAACTGTGGGAGAGACTGTGGGGACACTAACTGTGGGAGAGACAGTGGGGACTCTGTAACTGTGGGAGAGACAGTGGGGACTCTGTAACTGTGGGAGAGACAGTGGGGACTCTGTAACTGTGGGAGAGACTGTGAGGACACTGTAACTGTGGGAGAGACAGTGGGGACTCTGTAACTGTGGGAGAGACTGTGAGGACACTGTAACTGTGGGAGAGACTGTGGGGACTCTGTAACTGTGGGAGAGACAGTGTGGACTCTGTAACTGTGGGAGAGACTGTGGGGACTCTGTAACTGTGGGAGAGACTGTGGGGACTCTGTAACTGTGGGAGAGACAGTGGGGACTGTGTAACTGTGTGAGAGACTGTGAGGACACTGTAACAGTAGGAGAGACAGTGGGGACTCTGTAACTGTGGGAGAGACTGTGAGGACACTGTAACTGTGGGAGAGACTGTGGGGACACTAACTGTGGGAGAGACAGTGGGGACTCTGTAACTGTGGGAGAGACAGTGGGGACTGTGTAACTGTGGGAGAGACTGTGAGGACACTGTAACTGTGGGAGAGACAGTGGGGACTCTGTAACTGTGGGAGAGACTGTGAGGACACTGTAACTGTGGGAGAGACTGTGGGGACTCTGTAACTGTGGGAGAGACAGTGGGGACTCTGTAACTGTGGGAGAGACTGTGGGGACTCTGTAACTGTGGGAGAGACTGTGAGGACACTGTAACTGTGGGAGAGACTGTGGGGACTCTGTAACTGTGGGAGAGACTGTGGGGACTCTGTAACTGTGGGAGAGACTGTGGGGACTCTGTAACTGTGGGAGAGACTGTGGGGACTGTGTAACTGTGGGAGAGACTGTGGGGACTGTGTAACTGTGGGAGAGACTGTGGGGACTGTGTAACTGTGGGAGAGACTGTGGGGACTGTGTAACTGTGGGAGAGACTGTGGGACTCTGTAACTGTGGGAGAGACTGTGGGGACTGTGTAACTGTGGGAGAGACTGTGGGGACTGTGTAACTGTGGGAGAAACTGTGGGGACTGTGTAACTGTGGGAGAGACTGTGGGGACTCTGTAACTGTGGGAGAGACTGTGGGGACTGTGTAACTGTGGGAGAGACTGTGGGGACTGTGTAACTGTGGGAGAGACTGTGGGGACTCTGTAACTGTGGGAGAGACTGTGGGGAATCTGTGACTTGGGAGAGACTGTGGGGACTGTGTAACTGTGGGAGAGACTGTGGGGACTCTGTAACTGTGGGAGAGATTGTGGGCACTCTGTAACTGTGGGAGAGACTGTGGGGACTCTGTAACTGTGGGAAAGACTGTGGGGACTGTGTAACTGTGGGAGAGACTGTGGGGACTCTGTAACTGTGGGAGAGATTGTGGGCACTCTGTAACTGTGGGAGAGACTGTGGGGACTCTGTAACTGTGGGAAAGACTGTGGGGACTGTGTAACTGTGGGAGAGACTGTGGGGACTCTGTAACTGTGGGAGAGACTGTGGGGAATCTGTGACTGTGGGAGAGACTGTGGGAGGATTTCACACTGTGTGCCCATGCTGGCTGGCATTACCTGTCGCTGGGAATGAGTACAGGAATCAGTGCCTCAGAGTCTGCAGCTCGATCCTGGAGCTCACAGGAAAGGTCAGTAAAACACTACGTCCTCATTTTCCAATGATTCAAGCTGGGCACTTCACGTTCTGAACATTTCCCTTTCCCGAGAATCAGAGAGAGAGAGACAGACAGATCGTCAGAGAGAGAGGGAGAGCGATCTGGGGAGAATCGAAGGTCCAGTTCCCATTCCGGATTCACTTGCTGTCAATTTAAAAACCAACAACAGCGAAAGTTGGGAATCCGAAACGGAAACAGCAGGAGGAAGCCAGCAGGTAAGGTCAGATCCAAGGAGAGAAAGCACAGGGTGCAGTGACAATTAAAACATTCACTCTGCTCTCTCTCCCCAGATACTGCGAGACCGGCAGTATTTTATAAGTAATTTCCATTTACCTTCCGGTTAGTGACATCTCCTCAACTTGATTCATCTATTTGTGGACTGAGTCAACCTGACTCTTTGTCAGCCTGATCTCACTCGCTGTCAGCCTGATCTCACTCACTGTCAGTCTGGTATCACTCACTGTCAGTCTGGTCTCACTCTCTGTCAGTCTGGTATCACTCACTGTCAGTCTGATCTCACTCGCTGTCAGCCTGATCTCACTCACTGTCAGTCTGATCTCACTCGCTGTCAGTCTGATCTCACTCACTGTCAGTCTGGTCTCACTCACTGTCAGTCTGGTCTCACTCACTGTCAGTCTGATCTCACTCACTGTCAGTCTGGTCTCACTCACTGTCAGTCTGATCTCACTCACTGTCAGTCTGGTCTCACTCTCAGTCAGTCTGATCTCACTCACTGTCAGTCTGATCTCACTCTCTGTCAGTCTGGTCTCACTCACTGTCAGTCTGGTCTCACTCACTGTCAGTCTGGTCTCACTCACTGTCAGTCTGATCTCACTCTCTCTCAGTCTGATCTCACTCACTGTCAGTCTGAATTCACTCTCTGTCAGTCTGGTCTCACTCACTGTCAGTCTGGTCTCACTCACTGTCAGTCTGATCTCACTCACTGTCAGTCTGATCTCACTCACTGTCAGTCTGGTCTCACTCACTGTCAGTCTGTGATCTCACTCTCTGTCAGTCTGATCTTAGTCACAGTCTGTCTGATCTCACTCACTGTCAGTCTGGTCTCACTCACTGTCAGTCTGATCTCACTCACAGTCAGTATGGACTCACTCACTGTCAGTCTGATCTTAATCACTGTCAGTCTGATCTCACTCTCTGTCAGTCTGATCTTAGTCACTGTCAGTCTGATCTCACTCTGTCAGTCTGATCTCACTCGCTGTCAGCCTGATCTCACTCTCTGTCAGTCTGGTCTCACTCACTGTCAGTCTGATCTCACTCACAGTCAGTATGGACTCACTCACTGTCAGTCTGATCTTAGTCACTGTCAGTCTGATCTCACTCTCTGTCAGTCTGATCTTAGTCACTGTCAGTCTGATCTCACTCACAGTCAGTATGGACTCACTCACTGTCAGTCTGATCTTAGTCACTGTCAGTCTGATCTCACTCTCTGTCAGTCTGATCTTAGTCACTGTCAGTCTGATCTCACTCTGTCAGTCTGATCTCACTCGCTGTCAGCCTGATCTCACTCTCTGTCAGTCTGGTCTCACTCACTGTCAGTCTGGTCTCACTCACTGTCAGTCTGATCTCACTCACTGTCAGTCTGATCTCACTCACTGTCAGTCTGGTCTCACTCACTGTCGGTCTGGTCTCACTCACTGTCAGTCTGGTCTCACTCTCTCTCAGTCTGATCTCACTCACTGTCGGTCTAATCTCACTCACTGTCAGTCTGATCTCACTCACTGTCAGTCTGATCTCACTCACTGTCAGTCTGGTCTCACTCACTGTCGGTCTAATCTCACTCACTGTCAGTCTGATCTCACTCACTGTCGGTCTGGTCTCACTCTTTGTCAGCCTGATCTCACTCGCTGTCAGCCTGATCTCACTCTCTGTCAGTCTGATCTCACTCACTGTCAGTCTGATCTCACTCACTGTCAGTCTGGTCTCACTCACTGTCGGTCTGGTCTCACTCACTGTCAGTCTGGTCTCACTCTCTCTCAGTCTGATCTCACTCACTGTCGGTCTAATCTCAATCACTGTCAGTCTGATCTCACTCACTGGCAGTCTGATCTCACTCACTGTCAGTCTGGACTCACTCACTGTCGGTCTAATCTCACTCACTGTCAGTCTGATCTCACTCTCTGTCAGTCTGATCTCACTCTCTGTCAGTCTGGTCTCACTCACTGTCAGTCTGGTCTCACTCTCTGTCAGTCTGATCTCACTCACTGTCAGTCTGATCTCACTCTCTGTCAGTCTGATCTCACTCACTGTCAGTCTGGTCTCACTCTCTGTCAGTCTGGTCTCACTCACTGTCAGTCTGGTCTCACTCACTGTCAGTCTGATCTCACTCTTTGTCAGTCTGATCCAACCCAACCACCCTGTGGCTCAACACTTCAACTCCCCCTCCCACTCCACCAAGGATATGCAGGTCTTTGGACTCCTCCATCGCCAGACCACAACAACACGACGGTTGGAGGAAGAGCGCCTCATCTTCCGCCTAGGAACCCTCCAACCACAAGGGATGAACTCGGATTTCACCAGTTTCCTCATTTCCCCTCCCCCCACCTTGTCTCAGTCAAATCCATCGAATTCAGCACCGCCTTCCTAACCTGCAACCTTCTTCCTGACCTCTCCGCCCCCACCCCAGTCTGACCTATCACCCTCACCTTGACCTCTTTCCACCTATCACATTTCCGACGCCCCTCCCCCAAGTCCCTCCTCCCTACCTTTTATCTTAGCCTGCTGGACAAACCTTCCTCATTCCTGAAGAAGGGCTTATGCCCGAAACGTCGATTCTCCTGTTCCCTGGATGCTGCCTGACCTGCTGCGCTTTTCCAGCAACACATTTTCAGCTCTGATCTCCAGCATCTGCAGACCTCACTTTCTCCTCACTCACTGTCAGTCTGGTCGCACTCACTGTCAGTCTGATCTCAATCTTTGTCAGTCTGATCTTAGTCACTGTCAGTCTGATCTCACTCACTGTCAGTCTGGTCTCACTCTGTCAGTCTGATCTCACTCACTGTCAGTCTGATCTCACTCACTGTCAGTCTGGTCTCACTCACTGTCAGTCTGGTCTCACTCTCTGTCAGTCTGCTCTCACTCTCTATCAGTCTGATCTCACTCACTGTCAGTCTGATCTCACTCGCTGTCAGTCTGAT
Source organism: Chiloscyllium plagiosum (assembly GCF_037043375.1). Lineage (NCBI taxonomy): Eukaryota > Metazoa > Chordata > Chondrichthyes > Orectolobiformes > Hemiscylliidae > Chiloscyllium > Chiloscyllium plagiosum. Next base: position 150,767,927 of record NW_028270141.1, read on the forward strand.
CTCACTCACTGTCAGTCTGATCTCACTCTCTGTCAGTCTGATCCATCTCACTGTCAGTCTGATCTCACTGTCTGCCATTCTGGTCTCACTCACTGTCAGTCTGATCTCACTCTCTCTCAGTCTGGTCTCACTCACTGTCAGTCTGATCTCACGCACGTCAGCCTGATCTCACTGACTGTCAGCCTGATCTCACTGACTGTCAGCCTGACCTCAATCTCTGTCAGTCTGATCTCTATCCCTGTCTGTCTGCTCTCACTCTCTGTCAGTCTGGTCTCACTCTGTCAGTCTCATCTCAGTCACTGTCAGTCTGATCTCACTCACTATCAGTCTGATCACATAGATTCATAGAGTCATAGAGATGTACAGCATGGAAACAAACCCTTCGCTCCAACCTGTCCAGATATCCCAATCCAATCTAGTCCCACCTGCCAGTACCCGGCCCATATCCCTCCAAACCCTTCCTATTCATATACCCATCCAAATGCCTCTTAAATGTTGCAATTGTACCAGCCTCCACCACATCCTCTGGCAGCTCATTCCATACACGTACCACCCTGTGCGTGAAAAAGTTGCCCCTTAGGGCTCTTCTATATCTTTCCCCTCTCACCCTAAACCGATGCCCTCTAGTTCTGGCCTCCTTGAACCCAGGAAAAAAAAATTGGCTATTTACCCTATCCATGCCCCTCATAATTTTGTAAACCTCTATAAGGTCACCCCTCAGCCTCCGACGCTCCAGGGAAAACAGCCTCAGCGTGTTCAGCCTCTCCCTATAGCTCAAATCCTCCAACCCTGGCAATATCCTTGTAAATCTTTTCTGAACCCTTTCATGTTTCACAACATCTTTCCGATAGGAAGGAGACCAGAATTGCACGCAATATTCCAACAGTGGCCTAACCAATGTCCTGTACAGCCGCAACATGACCTCCCAACTCCTGTACTCAATACTCTGACCAATAAAGGAAAGCATACCAAACACCTTCTTCACTATCCTATCTACATGCAACTCCACTTTCAAGGAGCTATGAACCTGCAGTCCAAGGTCTCTGTTCAGCAACACTCCCTAGGACCTTACCATTAAGTGTATAAGTCCTGCTAAGATTTGCTTTCCCAAAATGCAGCCCCTCACATTTATCTGAATTAAACTTCATCTGCCACCTCTCAGCCCATTGGCCCCTCTGGTCCAGATCTTGTTGTAATCTGAGGTAACCCCCTTCGCTGCCCACGACACCACCAATTTTGGTGTCATTTGCAAACTTACTAACTGTACCTCTTATGCTCGCATCCAAATCATTTATGTAAATGACAAAAAGTAGAGGGCCCAGCACCGATCCTTGTGGCGCTCCACTGGTCACAGGCCTCCAGTCTGAAAAACAACCCTCCGTCTTCTACCTTTGAGCCAGTTCTGTAACCAAATGGCTAGTTCTCCCTGTATTCCATGCGATCTAACCTTGCTAACCAGCCTCCAATGGGGAACCTTGTCCAATGCCTTACTGAAGTCCATATAGTTCACATCTACTGAGTCCCTGACAGTTTTATCTCACTCATTGTGACTCTGGTCTCAGTCCCTGTCAGTCTGACCTCACTTAGCTGTCCGTCTGATTTCACTCTCTGTCAGTCTGATCTCACTCTCTGTCAGTTTGATCTTAGACCCTGTCAGTCTGATCTCAATCTCTGTCAGTCTGATCTTAGTCCCAGTCAGTCTGATCTCACTCTCTGTCAGTCTGATCTTAGTCCCTGTCAGTCTGATCTCACTCTCTGTCAGTTTGATCTTAGTCCCTGTCAGTCTGATCTCACTCTCTGTCAGTCTGATCTTAGTCCCTGTCAGTCTGATCTCACTCTCTGTCAGTTTGATCTTAGTCCCTGTCAGTCTGATCTCACTCTCTGTCAGTCTGATCTTAGTCCCTGTCAGTCTGATCTCACTCTCTGTCAGTCTGATCTTAGTCCCTGTCAGTCTGATCTCACTCTCTGTCAGTCTGATCTCACTCTCTATCAGTCTGATCTTAGTCCCTGTCAGTCTGATCTCATTCTCTGTCAGTCTGATCTCAGTCACTGTCAGTCTGATCTTAGTCACTGTCAGTCTGATCTCAGTCTCTGTCAGTCTGATCTTAGTCCCTTTCAGTCTGATCTCACTCTCTGTCAGTCTGATCTTACTCACTGTCAGTCTGATCTCCCTCTCTGTCAGTCTGAGCTCTGCCCGTCAGTCTGATCTCACACTCTGTCAGTCCGATCTTAGTCCCTGTCAGTCTGATCTTACTCTCTTTCAGTCTGATCTTAGTCCCTGTCAGTCTGATTTCACTCTCTGTCAGTCTGATCTCACTCTCTGTCAGTCTGATCTTACTCCCTGTCAGTCTGATCTCACTGTCTGTCAGTCTGATCTTAGTCCCTGTCAGTCTGATCTCACTCTCTGTCAGTTTGATCTTAGTCCCTGTCAGTCTGATCTCTCTGTCAGTTTGATCTTAGACCCTGTCAGTCTGATCTCAATCTCTGTCAGTCTGATCTTAGTCCCTGTCAGTCTGATCTCACTCTCTGTCAGTCTGATCTTAGTCCCTGTCAGACTGATCTCACTCTCTGTCAGTTTGATCTTAGTCCCTGTCAGTCTGATCTCACTCTCTGTCAGTCTGATCTTAGTCCCAGTCAGACTGATCTCACTCTCTGTCAATTTGATCTTAGAACCTGTCAGTCTGATCTCACTCTCTGTCAGTCTGATCTCAGTCCCTGTCAGTCTGATCTCACTCTCTGTCAGTTTGATCTCAATCTCTGTCAGTCTGATCTTAGTCCCTGTCAGTCTGATCTCAGTCTCTCTCAGTCTGATCTTAGACCCTGTCAGTCTGATCTCTCTGTCAGTTTGATCTTAGACCCTGTCAGTCTGATCTCAATCTCTGTCAGTCTGATCTTAGTCCCTGTCAGACTGATCTCACTCTCTGTCAGTTTGATCTTAGTCCCTGTCAGTTTGATCTTAGTCCCTGTCAGTCTGATCTCACCCTCTGTCAGTCTGATCTTAGTCCCTGTCAGTCTGATCTCACTCTCTGTCAGTCTGATCTTAATCCCTGTCAGACTGATCTCACTCTCTGTCAGTTTGATCTTAGTCACTGTCGGTCTGATCTCAATCTCTGTCAGTCTGATCTTAGTCACTGTCAGTCTGATCTCAATCTCTGTCAGTCTGATCTTAGTCCCAGTCAGTCTGATCTCACTCTCTGTCAGTCTGATCTTTGTCCCTGTCAGTCTGATCTCACTCTCTGTCAGTCAGATCTTACTCACTGTCAGTCTGAACTTAGTCCCTGTCAGTTTGATCTTAGTCCCTGTCAGTCTGATCTCACTCTCTGTCAGTCTGATCTTAGTCCCTGTCAGTCTGATCTCACTCTCTGTCAGTCTGATCTTATTCCCTGTCAGTCTGATCACACTCTCTGTGAGTCTGATCTTCAGCATCTGCAGACCCTGAGGTCTGCAGATGCTGAAGATCAGAGATGAAAATGCGTTGCTGGAAAAGTGCAGCAGGTCAGGCAGCATCCAGGGAACAGGAGAATCGACGTTTCGGGCATAAGCCCTGATCTCACTCTCTGTCAGTTTGATCTTCGACCCTGTCAGTCTGATCTCAATCTCTGTCAGTCTGATCTTAGTCCCAGTCAGTCTGATCTCACTCTCTGTCAGTCTGATCTTAGTCTCTGTCAGTTTGATCTTAGTCCCTGTCAGTCTGATCTCACTCTCTGTCAGTCTGATCTTAGTCCCTGTCAGTCTGATCTCACTCTCTGTCAGTTTGATCTTAGTCCCTGTCAGTCTGATCTCACTCTCTGTCAGTCTGATCTTAGTCCCTGTCAGTCTGATCTCACTCTCTGTCAGTCTGATCTTAGTCCCTGTCAGTCTGATCTCACTCTCTGTCAGTCTGATCTCACTCTCTATCAGTCTGATCTTAGTCCCTGTCAGTCTGATCTCATTCTCTGTCAGTCTGATCTCAGTCACTGTCAGTCTGATCTTAGTCACTGTCAGTCTGATCTCACTCTCTGTCAGTCTGATCTTAGTCCCTTTCAGTCTGATCTCACTCTCTGTCAGTCTGATCTTACTCACTGTCAGTCTGATCTCACTCTCTGTCAGTTTGATCTTAGTCCCTGTCAGTCTGATCTCACTCTCTGTCAGTCTGAGCTCTGCCCGTCAGTCTGATCTCACGCTCTGTCAGTCCGATCTTAGTCCCTGTCAGTCTGATCTTACTCTCTGTCAGTCTGATCTTAGTCCCTGTCAGTCTGATTTCACTCTCTGTCAGTCTGATCTCACTCTCTGTCAGTCTGATCTTACTCCCGGTCAGTCTGATCTCACTGTCTGTCAGTCTGATCTTAGTCCCTGTCAGTCTGATCTCACTCTCTGTCAGTTTGATCTTAGTCCCTGTCAGTCTGATCTCTCTGTCAGTTTGATCTTAGACCCTGTCAGTCTGATCTCAATCTCTGTCAGTCTGATCTTAGTCCCTGTCAGTCTGATCTCACTCTCTGTCAGTCTGATCTTAGTCCCTGTCAGACTGATCTCACTCTCTGTCAGTTTGATCTCAATCTCTGTCAGTCTGATCTTAGTCCCTGTCAGTCTGATCTCAGTCTCTCTCAGTCTGATCTTAGACCCTGTCAGTCTGATCTCTCTGTCAGTTTGATCTTAGACCCTGTCAGTCTGATCTCAATCTCTGTCAGTCTGATCTTAGTCCCTGTCAGACTGATCTCACTCTCTGTCAGTTTGATCTTAGTCCCTGTCAGTTTGATCTTAGTCCCTGTCAGTCTGATCTCACCCTCTGTCAGTCTGATCTTAGTCCCTGTCAGTCTGATCTCACTCTCTGTCAGTCTGGTCTTAATCCCTGTCAGACTGATCTCACTCTCTGTCAGTTTGATCTTAGTCACTGTCGGTCTGATCTCAATCTCTGTCAGTCTGATCTTAGTCACTGTCAGTCTGATCTCACTCTCTGTCAGTCTGATCTTAGTCCCTGTCAGTCTGATCTCACTCTCTGTCAGTCTGATCTTTGTCCCTGTCAGTCTGATCTCACTCTCTGTCAGTCAGATCTTACTCACTGTCAGTCTGAACTTAGTCCCTGTCAGTTTGATCTTAGTCCCTGTCAGTCTGATCTAACTCTCTGTCAGTCTGATCTTAGTCCCTGTCAGTCTGATCTCACTCTCTGTCAGTCTGATCTTAGTCCCTGTCAGTCTGATCACACTCTCTGTCAGTCTGATCTTAGACCCTGAGGTCTGCAGATGCTGAAGATCAGAGATGAAAATGCGTTGCTGGAAAAGTGCAGCAGGTCAGGCAGCATCCAGGGAACAGGAGAATCGACGTTTCGGGCATAAGCCCTGATCTCACTCTCTGTCAGTTTGATCTTCGACCCTGTCAGTCTGATCTCAATCTCTGTCAGTCTGATCTTAGTTCCAGTCAGTCTGATCTCACTCGCTGTCAGTCTGATCTTAGTCCCTGTCAGTCTGATCTCACTCTCTGTCAGTTTGATCTTAGTCCCTGTCAGTCTGATCTCACTCTCTGTCAGTCTGATCTTAGTCCCTGTCAGTCTGATCTCACTCTCTGCCAGTTTGATCTTAGTCCCTGTCAGTCTGATCTCACTCTCTGTCAGTCTGATCTTAGTCCCTGTCAGTCTGATCTCACTCTCTGTCAGTCTGATCTTAGTCCCTGTCAGTCTGATCTCACTCTCTGTCAGTCTGATCTCACTCTCTATCAGTCTGATCTTAGTCCCTGTCAGTCTGATCTCATTCTCTGTCAGTCTGATCTCAGTCACTGTCAGTCTGATCTTAGTCACTGTCAGTCTGATCTCACTCTCTGTCAATCTGATCTTAGTCCCTTTCAGTCTGATCTCACTCTCTGTCAGTCTGATCTTACTCACTGTCAGTCTGATCTCACTCTCTGTCAGTTTGATCTTAGTCCCTGTCAGTCTGATCTCACTCTCTGTCAGTCTGAGCTCTGCCCGTCAGTCTGATCTCACGCTCTGTCAGTCCGATCTTAGTCCCTGTCAGTCTGATCTTACTCTCTGTCAGTCTGATCTTAGTCCCTGTCAGTCTGATTTCACTCTCTGTCAGTCTGATCTCACTCTCTGTCAGTCTGATCTTAGTCCCTGTCAGTCTGATCTCACTCTCTGTCAGTTTGATCTTAGTCCCTGTCAGTCTGATCTCTCTGTCAGTTTGATCTTAGACCCTGTCAGTCTGATCTCAATCTCTGTCAGTCTGATCTTAGTCCCTGTCAGTCTGATCTCACTCTCTGTCAGTCTGATCTTAGTCCCTGTCAGACTGATCTCACTCTCTGTCAGTTTGATCTTAGTCCCTGTCAGTCTGATCTCACTCTCTGTCAGTCTGATCTTAGTCCCAGTCAGACTGATCTCACTCTCTGTCAATTTGATCTTAGAACCTGTCAGTCTGATCTCACTCTCTGTCAGTCTGATCTTAGTCCCTGTCAGTCTGATCTCACTCTCTGTCAGTTTGATCTCAATCTCTGTCAGTCTGATCTTAGTCCCTGTCAGTCTGATCTCAGTCTCTCTCAGTCTGACCTTAGACCCTGTCAGTCTGATCTCTCTGTCAGTTTGATCTTAGACCGTGTCAGTCTGATCTCAATCTCTGTCAGTCTGATCTTAGTCCCTGTCAGTCTGATCTCATTCTCTGTCAGTCTGATCTCAGTCACTGTCAGTCTGATCTTAGTCACTGTCAGTCTGATCTCACTCTCTGTCAGTCTGATCTTAGTCCCTTTCAGTCTGATCTCACTCTCTGTCAGTCTGATCTTACTCACTGTTAGTCTGATCTCACTCTCTGTCAGTTTGATCTTAGTCCCTGTCAGTCTGATCTTACTCTCTGTCAGTCTGATCTTAGTCACTGTCAGTCTGATTTCACTCTCTGTCAGTCTGATCTCACTCTCTGTCAGTCTGATCTTACTCCCTGTCAGTCTGATCTCACTGTCTGTCAGTCTGATCTTAGTCCCTGTCAGTCTGATCTCACTCTCTGTCAGTTTGATCTTAGTCCCTGTCAGTCTGATCTCTCTGTCAGTTTGATCTTAGACCCTGTCAGTCTGATCTCAATCTCTGTCAGTCTGATCTTAGTCCCTGTCAGTCTGATCTCACTCTCTGTCAGTCTGATCTTAGTCCCTGTCAGACTGATCTCACTCTCTGTCAGTTTGATCTTAGTCCCTGTCAGTCTGATCTCACTCTCTGTCAGTTTGATCTCAATCTCTGTCAGTCTGATCTTAGTCCCTGTCAGTCTGATCTCAGTCTCTCTCAGTCTGATCTTAGACCCTGTCAGTCTGATCTCTCTGTCAGTTTGATCTTAGACCCTGTCAGTCTGATCTCACTCTCTGTCAGTCTGATCTTAATCCCTGTCAGACTGATCTCACTCTCTGTCAGTTTGATCTTAGTCACTGTCGGTCTGATCTCAATCTCTGTCAGTCTGATCTTAGTCACTGTCAGTCTGATCTCACTCTCTGTCAGTCTGTTCTTAGTCCCTGTCAGTCTGATCTCACTCTCTGTCAGTCTGATCTTTGTCCCTGTCAGTCTGATCTCACTCTCTGTCAGTCAGATCTTACTCACTGTCAGTCTGAACTTAGTCCCTGTCAGTCTGATCTTAGTCCCTGTCAGTCTGATCTCACTCTCTGTCAGTCTGATCTCACTCTCTGTCAGTCTGATCTTAGTCCCTGTCAGTCTGATCTCACTCTCTGTCAGTCTGATCTTTGTCCCTGTCAGTCTGATCTCACTCTCTGTCAGTCAGATCTTACTCACTGTCAGTCTGAACTTAGTCCCTGTCAGTTTGATCTTAGTCCCTGTCAGTCTGATCTCACTCTCTGTCAGTCTGATCTTAGTCCCTGTCAGTCTGATCTCACTCTCTGTCAGCCTGATCTTAGTCCCTGTCAGTCTGATCACACTCTCTGTCAGTCTGATCTTAGACCCTGAGGTCTGCAGATGCTGAAGATCAGAGATGAAAATGCGTTGCTGGAAAAGTGCAGCAGGTCAGGCAGCATCCAGGGAACAGGAGAATCGACGTTTCGGGCATAAACCCTGATCTCACTCTCTGTCAGTTTGATCTTCGACCCTGTCAGTCTGATCTCACTCTCTGTCAGTTTGATCTTAGACCCTGTCAGTTTGATCTCACTGTCTGTCAGTCTGACCTTAGTCCCTGTCAGTCTGATCTCACTCTCTGCCAGTCTGATCTTAGACCCTGTCAGTCTGATCTCACTCTCTGTCAGTCTAATCTTAGTCCCTGTCAGTCTGGTCTCAATCCCTGTCAGTCTGATCTTAGTCCCTGTCAGTCTGATCTCACTCTCTGCCAGTCTGATCTTAGACCCTGTCAGTTTGATCTCACTGTCTGTCAGTCTGATCTTAGTCCCTGTCAGTCTGATCTCAATCTCTGTCAGTCTGATCTTAGTCCCAGTGAGTCTGATCTCACTCTCTGTCAGTCTGATCTCACTCTGTCAGTCTGATCTTAGTCCCTGTCAGTCTGACCTCACTCACTGTCAGTCTGATCTTAGTCCCTGTCAGTCTGATCTCACTCTCTGTCAGTCTGATCTCTGCCCCTGTCAGTCTGTCCGCAGTGACAATCTGATCTCACTCTCTGTCAGTCTTATCTTAGACCCTGTCAGTCTGATCTCAATCTCTGTCAGTCTGATCTTAGTCCCTGTCAGTCTGATCTCACTCTCTGTCAGTCTGATCTTAGTCCCTGTCAGACTGATCTCACTCTCTGTCAGTTTGATCTCAGTCCCTGTCAGTCTGATCTCACTCTCTGTCAGTTTGATCTTAGACCCTGTCAGTCTGATCTCACTCTCTGTCAGTTTGATCTCACTCACTGTCGGTCTGATCGCACTCTCTGTCAGTCTGATCTTAGTCCCTGTCAGTCTGATCTTAGACCCTGTCAGTCTGATCTCACTCTCTGTCAGTCTGATCTTAGTCCCTATCAGTCTGATCTCACTCTCTGTCAGTTTGATCACACTCACTGTCGGTCTGATCGCACTCTCTTTCAGTCTGATCTTAGTCCCTGTCAGTCTGATCTCACTCACTGTCAGTCTGATCTCACTCTCTGTCAGTCTGATCTTACTCACTGTCAGTCTGATCTCCCTCTCTGTCAGTCTGATCTTTGACCCGGTCAGTCTGATATCACTCTCTGTCAGTTTGATCTTAGTCCCTGTCAGTCTGATCTCACTCTCTGTCAGTCTGATCTTAGACCATATCAGTCTGATCTCACTCTCTGTCAGTCTGATCTTAGTCCCTATCAGTCTGATCTCACTCTCTGTCAGTTTGATCTCACTCACTGTCAGTCTGATCTCACTCTCTGTCAGTCTGATCTTAACCCCTGTCAGACTGATCTCACTCTCTGTCAGTTTGATCTTAGTCACTGTCGGTCTGATCTCAATCTCTGTCAGTCTGATCTTAGTCACTGTCAGTCTGATCTCACTCTCTGTCAGTCTGATCTTAGTCCCTGTCAGTCTGATCTCACTCTCTGTCAGTCTGATCTTTGTCCCTGTCAGTCTGATCTCACTCTCTGTCAGTCAGATCTTACTCACTGTCAGTCTGCACTTAGTCCCTGTCAGTTTGATCTTAGTCCCTGTCAGTCTGATCTCACTCTCTGTCAGTCTGATCTTAGTCCCTGTCAGTCTGATCTCACTCTCTGTCAGTCTGATCTTAGTCCCTGTCAGTCTGATCACACTCTCTGTCAGTCTGATCTTAGACCCTGAGGTCTGCAGATGCTGAAGATCAGAGATGAAAATGCGTTGCTGGAAAAGTGCAGCAGGTCAGGCAGCATCCAGGGAACAGGAGAATCGACGTTTCGGGCATAAGCCCTGATCTCACTCTCTGTCAGTTTGATCTTCGACCCTGTCAGTCTGATCTCAATCTCTGTCAGTCTGATCTTAGTCCCAGTCAGTCTGATCTCACTCTCTGTCAGTCTGATCTTAGTCCCTGTCAGTCTGATCTCACTCTCTGTCAGTTTGATCTTAGTCCCTGTCAGTCTGATCTCACTCTCTGTCAGTCTGATCTTAGTCCCTGTCAGTCTGATCTCACTCTCTGTCAGTTTGATCTTAGTCCCTGTCAGTCTGATCTCACTCTCTGTCAGTCTGATCTTAGTCCCTGTCAGTCTGATCTCACTCTCTGTCAGTCTGATCTTAGTCCCTGTCAGTCTGATCTCACTCTCTGTCAGTCTGATCTCACTCTCTATCAGTCTGATCTTAGTCCCTGTCAGTCTGATCTCATTCTCTGTCAGTCTGATCTCAGTCACTGTCAGTCTGATCTTAGTCACTGTCAGTCTGATCTCACTCTCTGTCAGTCTGATCTTAGTCCCTTTCAGTCTGATCTCACTCTCTGTCAGTCTGATCTTACTCACTGTCAGTCTGATCTCACTCTCTGTCAGTTTGATCTTAGTCCCTGTCAGTCTGATCTCACTCTCTGTCAGTCTGAGCTCTGCCCGTCAGTCTGATCTCACGCTCTGTCAGTCCGATCTTAGTCCCTGTCAGTCTGATCTTACTCTCTGTCAGTCTGATCTTAGTCCCTGTCAGTCTGATTTCACTCTCTGTCAGTCTGATCTCACTCTCTGTCAGTCTGATCTTAGTCCCTGTCAGTCTGATCACACTCTCTGTCAGTCTGATCTTAGACCCTGTCAGTCTGATCTCACTCTCTGTCAGTTTGATCTTAGTCCCTGTCAGTCTGATCTCTCTGTCAGTTTGATCTTAGACCCTGTCAGTCTGATCTCAATCTCTGTCAGTCTGATCTTAGTCCCTGTCAGTCTGATCTCACTCTCTGTCAGTCTGATCTTAGTCCCTGTCAGACTGATCTCACTCTCTGTCAGTTTGATCTTAGTCCCTGTCAGTCTGATCTCACTCTCTGTCAGTCTGATCTTAGTCCCAGTCAGACTGATCTCACTCTCTGTCAATTTGATCTTAGAACCTGTCAGTCTGATCTCACTCTCTGTCAGTCTGATCTTAGTCCCTGTCAGTCTGATCTCACTCTCTGTCAGTTTGATCTCAATCTCTGTCAGTCTGATCTTAGTCCCTGTCAGTCTGATCTCAGTCTCTCTCAGTCTGATCTTAGACCCTGTCAGTCTGATCTCTCTGTCAGTTTGATCTTAGACCGTGTCAGTCTGATCTCAATCTCTGTCAGTCTGATCTTAGTCCCTGTCAGTCTGATCTCATTCTCTGTCAGTCTGATCTCAGTCACTGTCAGTCTGATCTTAGTCACTGTCAGTCTGATCTCACTCTCTGTCAGTCTGATCTTAGTCCCTTTCAGTCTGATCTCACTCTCTGTCAGTCTGATCTTACTCACTGTTAGTCTGATCTCACTCTCTGTCAGTTTGATCTTAGTCCCTGTCAGTCTGATCTTACTCTCTGTCAGTCTGATCATAGTCCCTGTCAGTCTGATTTCACTCTCTGTCAGTCTGATCTCACTCTCTGTCAGTCTGATCTTACTCCCTGTCAGTCTGATCTCACTGTCTGTCAGTCTGATCTTAGTCCCTGTCAGTCTGATCTCACTCTCTGTCAGTTTGATCTTAGTCCCTGTCAGTCTGATCTCTCTGTCAGTTTGATCTTAGACCCTGTCAGTCTGATCTCAATCTCTGTCAGTCTGATCTTAGTCCCTGTCAGTCTGATCTCACTCTCTGTCAGTCTGATCTTAGTCCCTGTCAGACTGATCTCACTCTCTGTCAGTTTGATCTTAGTCCCTGTCAGTCTGATCTCACTCTCTGTCAGTTTGATCTCAATCTCTGTCAGTCTGATCTTAGTCCCTGTCAGTCTGATCTCAGTCTCTCTCAGTCTGATCTTAGACCCTGTCAGTCTGATCTCTCTGTCAGTTTGATCTTAGACCCTGTCAGTCTGATCTCAATCTCTGTCAGTCTGATCTTAGTCCCTGTCAGACTGATCTCACTCTCTGTCAGTTTGATCTTAGTCCCTGTCAGTCTGATCTCACCCTCTGTCAGTCTGATCTTAGTCCCTGTCAGTCTGATCTCACTCTCTGTCAGTCTGATCTTAATCCCTGTCAGACTGATCTCACTCTCTGTCAGTTTGATCTTAGTCACTGTCGGTCTGATCTCAATCTCTGTCAGTCTGATCTTAGTCACTGTCAGTCTGATCTCACTCTCTGTCAGTCTGTTCTTAGTCCCTGTCAGTCTGATCTCACTCTCTGTCAGTCTGATCTTTGTCCCTGTCAGTCTGATCTCACTCTCTGTCAGTCAGATCTTACTCACTGTCAGTCTGAACTTAGTCCCTGTCAGTTTGATCTTAGTCCCTGTCAGTCTGATCTCACTCTCTGTCAGTCTGATCTTAGTCCCTGTCAGTCTGATCTCACTCTCTGTCAGCCTGATCTTAGTCCCTGTCAGTCTGATCACACTCTCTGTCAGTCTGATCTTAGACCCTGAGGTCTGCAGATGCTGAAGATCAGAGATGAAAATGCGTTGCTGGAAAAGTGCAGCAGGTCAGGCAGCATCCAGGGAACAGGAGAATCGACGTTTCGGGCATAAACCCTGATCTCACTCTCTGTCAGTTTGATCTTCGACCCTGTCAGTCTGATCTCACTCTCTGTCAGTTTGATCTTAGACCCTGTCAGTTTGATCTCACTGTCTGTCAGTCTGACCTTAGTCCCTGTCAGTCTGATCTCACTCTCTGCCAGTCTGATCTTAGACCCTGTCAGTCTGATCTCACTCTCTGTCAGTCTAATCTTAGTCCCTGTCAGTCTGGTCTCAATCCCTGTCAGTCTGATCTTAGTCCCTGTCAGTCTGATCTCACTCTCTGCCAGTCTGATCTTAGACCCTGTCAGTTTGATCTCACTGTCTGTCAGTCTGATCTTAGTCCCTGTCAGTCTGATCTCAATCTCTGTCAGTCTGATCTTAGTCCCAGTGAGTCTGATCTCACTCTCTGTCAGTCTGATCTCACTCTGTCAGTCTGATCTTAGTCCCTGTCAGTCTGACCTCACTCACTGTCAGTCTGATCTTAGTCCCTGTCAGTCTGATCTCACTCTCTGTCAGTTTGATCTTACTCTCTGTCAGTCTGATCTTAGTCCCTGTCAGTCTGATTTCACTGTCTGTCAGTCTGATCTCACTCTCTGTCAGTCTGATCTTACTCCCTGTCAGTCTGATCTCACTGTCTGTCAGTCTGATCTTAGTCCCTGTCAGTCTGATCTCACTCTCTGTCAGTTTGATCTTAGTCGCTGTCAGTCTGATCTCTCTGTCAGTTTGATCTTAGACCCTGTCAGTCTGATCTCAATCTCTGTCAGTCTGATCTTAGTCCCTGTCAGTCTGATCTCACTCTCTGTCAGTCTGATCTTAGTCCCTGTCAGACTGATCTCACTCTCTGTCAGTTTGATCTTAGTCCCTGTCAGTCTGATCTCACTCTCTGTCAGTTTGATCTCAATCTCTGTCAGTCTGATCTTAGTCCCTGTCAGTCTGATCTCAGTCTCTCTCAGTCTGATCTTAGACCCTGTCAGTCTGATCTCTCTGTCAGTTTGATCTTAGACCCTGTCAGTCTGATCTCAATCTCTGTCAGTCTGATCTTAGTCCCTGTCAGACTGATCTCACTCTCTGTCAGTTTGATCTTAGTCCCTGTCAGTCTGATCTCACCCTCTGTCAGTCTGATCTTAGTCCCTGTCAGTCTGATCTCACTCTCTGTCAGTCTGATCTTAATCCCTGTCAGACTGATCTCACTCTCTGTCAGTTTGATCTTAGTCACTGTCGGTCTGATCTCACTCTCTGTCAGTTTGATCTTAGTCCCTGTCAGTCTGATCTCACTCTCTGTCAGTTTGATCTCAATCTCTGTCAGTCTGATCTTAGTCCCTGTCAGTCTGATCTCAGTCTCTCTCAGTCTGATCTTAGACCCTGTCAGTCTGATCTCTCTGTCAGTTTGATCTTAGACCCTGTCAGTCTGATCTCACTCTCTGTCAGTCTGATCTTAATCCCTGTCAGACTGATCTCACTCTCTGTCAGTTTGATCTTAGTCACTGTCGGTCTGATCTCAATCTCTGTCAGTCTGATCTTAGTCACTGTCAGTCTGATCTCACTCTCTGTCAGTCTGTTCTTAGTCCCTGTCAGTCTGATCTCACTCTCTGTCAGTCTGATCTTTGTCCCTGTCAGTCTGATCTCACTCTCTGTCAGTCAGATCTTACTCACTGTCAGTCTGAACTTAGTCCCTGTCAGTTTGATCTTAGTCCCTGTCAGTCTGATCTCACTCTCTGTCAGTCTGATCTTAGTCCCTGTCAGTCTGATCTCACTCTCTGTCAGTCTGATCTTAGTCCCTGTCAGTCTGATCACACTCTCTGTCAGTCTGATCTTAGACCCTGAGGTCTGCAGATGCTGAAGATCAGAGATGAAAATGCGTTGCTGGAAAAGTGCAGCAGGTCAGGCAGCATCCAGGGAACAGGAGAATCGACGTTTCGGGCATAAACCCTGATCTCACTCTCTGTCAGTTTGATCTTCGACCCTGTCAGTCTGATCTCACTCTCTGTCAGTTTGATCTTAGACCCTGTCAGTTTGATCTCACTGTCTGTCAGTCTGACCTTAGTCCCTGTCAGTCTGATCTCACTCTCTGCCAGTCTGATCTTAGACCCTGTCAGTCTGATCTCACTCTCTGTCAGTCTAATCTTAGTCCCTGTCAGTCTGGTCTCAATCCCTGTCAGTCTGATCTTAGTCCCTGTCAGTCTGATCTCACTCTCTGCCAGTCTGATCTTAGACCCTGTCAGTTTGATCTCACTGTCTGTCAGTCTGATCTTAGTCCCTGTCAGTCTGATCTCAATCTCTGTCAGTCTGATCTTAGTCCCAGTGAGTCTGATCTCACTCTCTGTCAGTCTGATCTCACTCTGTCAGTCTGATCTTAGTCCCTGTCAGTCTGACCTCACTCACTGTCAGTCTGATCTTAGTCCCTGTCAGTCTGATCTCACTCTCTGTCAGTCTGATCTCTGCCCCTGTCAGTCTGTCCGCAGTGACAATCTGATCTCACTCTCTGTCAGTCTTATCTTAGACCCTGTCAGTCTGATCTCAATCTCTGTCAGTCTGATCTTAGTCCCTGTCAGTCTGATCTCACTCTCTGTCAGTCTGATCTTAGTCCCTGTCAGACTGATCTCACTCTCTGTCAGTTTGATCTCAGTCCCTGTCAGTCTGATCTCACTCTCTGTCAGTTTGATCTTAGACCCTGTCAGTCTGATCTCACTCTCTGTCAGTTTGATCTCACTCACTGTCGGTCTGATCGCACTCTCTGTCAGTCTGATCTTAGTCCCTGTCAGTCTGATCTTAGACCCTGTCAGTCTGATCTCACTCTCTGTCAGTCTGATCTTAGTCCCTATCAGTCTGATCTCACTCTCTGTCAGTTTGATCACACTCACTGTCGGTCTGATCGCACTCTCTTTCAGTCTGATCTTAGTCCCTGTCAGTCTGATCTCACTCACTGTCAGTCTGATCTCACTCTCTGTCAGTCTGATCTTACTCACTGTCCGTCTGATCTCCCTCTCTGTCAGTCTGATCTTTGACCCGGTCAGTCTGATATCACTCTCTGTCAGTTTGATCTTAGTCCCTGTCAGTCTGATCTCACTCTCTGTCAGTCTGATCTTAGACCATATCAGTCTGATCTCACTCTCTGTCAGTCTGATCTTAGTCCCTATCAGTCTGATCTCACTCTCTGTCAGTTTGATCTCACTCACTGTCAGTCTGATCTCACTCTCTGTCAGTCTGATCTTAACCCCTGTCAGACTGATCTCACTCTCTGTCAGTTTGATCTTAGTCACTGTCGGTCTGATCTCAATCTCTGTCAGTCTGATCTTAGTCACTGTCAGTCTGATCTCACTCTCTGTCAGTCTGATCTTAGTCCCTGTCAGTCTGATCTCACTCTCTGTCAGTCTGATCTTTGTCCCTGTCAGTCTGATCTCACTCTCTGTCAGTCAGATCTTACTCACTGTCAGTCTGCACTTAGTCCCTGTCAGTTTGATCTTAGTCCCTGTCAGTCTGATCTCACTCTCTGTCAGTCTGATCTTAGTCCCTGTCAGTCTGATCTCACTCTCTGTCAGTCTGATCTTAGTCCCTGTCAGTCTGATCACACTCTCTGTCAGTCTGATCTTAGACCCTGAGGTCTGCAGATGCTGAAGATCAGAGATGAAAATGCGTTGCTGGAAAAGTGCAGCAGGTCAGGCAGCATCCAGGGAACAGGAGAATCGACGTTTCGGGCATAAGCCCTGATCTCACTCTCTGTCAGTTTGATCTTCGACCCTGTCAGTCTGATCTCAATCTCTGTCAGTCTGATCTTAGTCCCAGTCAGTCTGATCTCACTCTCTGTCAGTCTGATCTTAGTCCCTGTCAGTCTGATCTCACTCTCTGTCAGTTTGATCTTAGTCCCTGTCAGTCTGATCTCACTCTCTGTCAGTCTGATCTTAGTCCCTGTCAGTCTGATCTCACTCTCTGTCAGTTTGATCTTAGTCCCTGTCAGTCTGATCTCACTCTCTGTCAGTCTGATCTTAGTTCCTGTCAGTCTGATCTCACTCTCTGTCAGTCTGATCTTAGTCCCTGTCAGTCTGATCTCACTCTCTGTCAGTCTGATCTCACTCTCTATCAGTCTGATCTTAGTCCCTGTCAGTCTGATCTCATTCTCTGTCAGTCTGATCTCAGTCACTGTCAGTCTGATCTTAGTCACTGTCAGTCTGATCTCACTCTCTGTCAGTCTGATCTTAGTCCCTTTCAGTCTGATCTCACTCTCTGTCAGTCTGATCTTACTCACTGTCAGTCTGATCTCACTCTCTGTCAGTTTGATCTTAGTCCCTGTCAGTCTGATCTCACTCTCTGTCAGTCTGAGCTCTGCCCGTCAGTCTGATCTCACGCTCTGTCAGTCCGATCTTAGTCCCTGTCAGTCTGATCTTACTCTCTGTCAGTCTGATCTTAGTCCCTGTCAGTCTGATTTCACTCTCTGTCAGTCTGATCTCACTCTCTGTCAGTTTGATCTTAGTCCCTGTCAGTCTGATCTCTCTGTCAGTTTGATCTTAGACCCTGTCAGTCTGATCTCAATCTCTGTCAGTCTGATCTTAGTCCCTGTCAGTCTGATCTCACTCTCTGTCAGTCTGATCTTAGTCCCTGTCAGACTGATCTCACTCTCTGTCAGTTTGATCTTAGTCCCTGTCAGTCTGATCTCACTCTCTGTCAGTCTGATCTTAGTCCCAGTCAGACTGATCTCACTCTCTGTCAATTTGATCTTAGAACCTGTCAGTCTGATCTCACTCTCTGTCAGTCTGATCTTAGTCCCTGTCAGTCTGATCTCACTCTCTGTCAGTTTGATCTCAATCTCTGTCAGTCTGATCTTAGTCCCTGTCAGTCTGATCTCAGTCTCTCTCAGTCTGATCTTAGACCCTGTCAGTCTGATCTCTCTGTCAGTTTGATCTTAGACCGTGTCAGTCTGATCTCAATCTCTGTCAGTCTGATCTTAGTCCCTGTCAGTCTGATCTCATTCTCTGTCAGTCTGATCTCAGTCACTGTCAGTCTGATCTTAGTCACTGTCAGTCTGATCTCACTCTCTGTCAGTCTGATCTTAGTCCCTTTCAGTCTGATCTCACTCTCTGTCAGTCTGATCTTACTCACTGTTAGTCTGATCTCACTCTCTGTCAGTTTGATCTTAGTCCCTGTCAGTCTGATCTTACTCTCTGTCAGTCTGATCATAGTCCCTGTCAGTCTGATTTCACTCTCTGTCAGTCTGATCTCACTCTCTGTCAGTCTGATCTTACTCCCTGTCAGTCTGATCTCACTGTCTGTCAGTCTGATCTTAGTCCCTGTCAGTCTGATCTCACTCTCTGTCAGTTTGATCTTAGTCCCTGTCAGTCTGATCTCTCTGTCAGTTTGATCTTAGACCCTGTCAGTCTGATCTCAATCTCTGTCAGTCTGATCTTAGTCCCTGTCAGTCTGATCTCACTCTCTGTCAGTCTGATCTTAGTCCCTGTCAGACTGATCTCACTCTCTGTCAGTTTGATCTTAGTCCCTGTCAGTCTGATCTCACTCTCTGTCAGTTTGATCTCAATCTCTGTCAGTCTGATCTTAGTCCCTGTCAGTCTGATCTCAGTCTCTCTCAGTCTGATCTTAGACCCTGTCAGTCTGATCTCTCTGTCAGTTTGATCTTAGACCCTGTCAGTCTGATCTCAATCTCTGTCAGTCTGATCTTAGTCCCTGTCAGACTGATCTCACTCTCTGTCAGTTTGATCTTAGTCCCTGTCAGTCTGATCTCACCCTCTGTCAGTCTGATCTTAGTCCCTGTCAGTCTGATCTCACTCTCTGTCAGTCTGATCTTAATCCCTGTCAGACTGATCTCACTCTCTGTCAGTTTGATCTTAGTCACTGTCGGTCTGATCTCAATCTCTGTCAGTCTGATCTTAGTCACTGTCAGTCTGATCTCACTCTCTGTCAGTCTGTTCTTAGTCCCTGTCAGTCTGATCTCACTCTCTGTCAGTCTGATCTTTGTCCCTGTCAGTCTGATCTCACTCTCTGTCAGTCAGATCTTACTCACTGTCAGTCTGAACTTAGTCCCTGTCAGTTTGATCTTAGTCCCTGTCAGTCTGATCTCACTCTCTGTCAGTCTGATCTTAGTCCCTGTCAGTCTGATCTCACTCTCTGTCAGCCTGATCTTAGTCCCTGTCAGTCTGATCACACTCTCTGTCAGTCTGATCTTAGACCCTGAGGTCTGCAGATGCTGAAGATCAGAGATGAAAATGCGTTGCTGGAAAAGTGCAGCAGGTCAGGCAGCATCCAGGGAACAGGAGAATCGACGTTTCGGGCATAAACCCTGATCTCACTCTCTGTCAGTTTGATCTTCGACCCTGTCAGTCTGATCTCACTCTCTGTCAGTTTGATCTTAGACCCTGTCAGTTTGATCTCACTGTCTGTCAGTCTGACCTTAGTCCCTGTCAGTCTGATCTCACTCTCTGCCAGTCTGATCTTAGACCCTGTCAGTCTGATCTCACTCTCTGTCAGTCTAATCTTAGTCCCTGTCAGTCTGGTCTCAATCCCTGTCAGTCTGATCTTAGTCCCTGTCAGTCTGATCTCACTCTCTGCCAGTCTGATCTTAGACCCTGTCAGTTTGATCTCACTGTCTGTCAGTCTGATCTTAGTCCCTGTCAGTCTGATCTCAATCTCTGTCAGTCTGATCTTAGTCCCAGTGAGTCTGATCTCACTCTCTGTCAGTCTGATCTCACTCTGTCAGTCTGATCTTAGTCCCTGTCAGTCTGACCTCACTCACTGTCAGTCTGATCTTAGTCCCTGTCAGTCTGATCTCACTCTCTGTCAGTTTGATCTTACTCTCTGTCAGTCTGATCTTAGTCCCTGTCAGTCTGATTTCACTGTCTGTCAGTCTGATCTCACTCTCTGTCAGTCTGATCTTACTCCCTGTCAGTCTGATCTCACTGTCTGTCAGTCTGATCTTAGTCCCTGTCAGTCTGATCTCACTCTCTGTCAGTTTGATCTTAGTCCCTGTCAGTCTGATCTCTCTGTCAGTTTGATCTTAGACCCTGTCAGTCTGATCTCAATCTCTGTCCGTCTGATCTTAGTCCCTGTCAGTCTGATCTCACTCTCTGTCAGTCTGATCTTAGTCCCTGTCAGACTGATCTCACTCTCTGTCAGTTTGATCTTAGTCCCTGTCAGTCTGATCTCACTCTCTGTCAGTTTGATCTCAATCTCTGTCAGTCTGATCTTAGTCCCTGTCAGTCTGATCTCAGTCTCTCTCAGTCTGATCTTAGACCCTGTCAGTCTGATCTCTCTGTCAGTTTGATCTTAGACCCTGTCAGTCTGATCTCAATCTCTGTCAGTCTGATCTTAGTCCCTGTCAGACTGATCTCACTCTCTGTCAGTTTGATCTTAGTCCCTGTCAGTCTGATCTCACCCTCTGTCAGTCTGATCTTAGTCCCTGTCAGTCTGATCTCACTCTCTGTCAGTCTGATCTTAATCCCTGTCAGACTGATCTCACTCTCTGTCAGTTTGATCTTAGTCACTGTCGGTCTGATCTCAATCTCTGTCAGTCTGATCTTAGTCACTGTCAGTCTGATCTCACTCTCTGTCAGTCTGTTCTTAGTCCCTGTCAGTCTGATCTCACTCTCTGTCAGTCTGATCTTTGTCCCTGTCAGTCTGATCTCACTCTCTGTCAGTCAGATCTTACTCACTGTCAGTCTGAACTTAGTCCCTGTCAGTTTGATCTTAGTCCCTGTCAGTCTGATCTCACTCTCTGTCAGTCTGATCTTAGTCCCTGTCAGTCTGATCTCACTCTCTGTCAGTCTGATCTTAGTCCCTGTCAGTCTGATCACACTCTCTGTCAGTCTGATCTTAGACCCTGAGGTCTGCAGATGCTGAAGATCAGAGATGAAAATGCGTTGCTGGAAAAGTGCAGCAGGTCAGGCAGCATCCAGGGAACAGGAGAATCGACGTTTCGGGCATAAACCCTGATCTCACTCTCTGTCAGTTTGATCTTCGACCCTGTCAGTCTGATCTCACTCTCTGTCAGTTTGATCTTAGACCCTGTCAGTTTGATCTCACTGTCTGTCAGTCTGACCTTAGTCCCTGTCAGTCTGATCTCACTCTCTGCCAGTCTGATCTTAGACCCTGTCAGTCTGATCTCACTCTCTGTCAGTCTAATCTTAGACCCTGTCAGTTTGATCTCACTGTCTGTCAGTCTGATCTTAGTCCCTGTCAGTCTGATCTCAATCTCTGTCAGTCTGATCTTAGTCCCAGTGAGTCTGATCTCACTCTCTGTCAGTCTGATCTCACTCTGTCAGTCTGATCTTAGTCCCTGTCAGTCTGACCTCACTCACTGTCAGTCTGATCTTAGTCCCTGTCAGTCTGATCTCACTCTCTGTCAGTCTGATCTCTGCCCCTGTCAGTCTGTCCGCAGTGACAATCTGATCTCACTCTCTGTCAGTCTTATCTTAGACCCTGTCAGTCTGATCTCAATCTCTGTCAGTCTGATCTTAGTCCCTGTCAGTCTGATCTCACTCTCTGTCAGTCTGATCTTAGTCCCTGTCAGACTGATCTCACTCTCTGTCAGTTTGATCTCAGTCCCTGTCAGTCTGATCTCACTCTCTGTCAGTTTGATCTTAGACCCTGTCAGTCTGATCTCACTCTCTGTCAGTTTGATCTCACTCACTGTCGGTCTGATCGCACTCTCTGTCAGTCTGATCTTAGTCCCTGTCAGTCTGATCTTAGACCCTGTCAGTCTGATCTCACTCTCTGTCAGTCTGATCTTAGTCCCTATCAGTCTGATCTCACTCTCTGTCAGTTTGATCACACTCACTGTCGGTCTGATCGCACTCTCTTTCAGTCTGATCTTAGTCCCTGTCAGTCTGATCTCACTCACTGTCAGTCTGATCTCACTCTCTGTCAGTCTGATCTTACTCACTGTCAGTCTGATCTCCCTCTCTGTCAGTCTGATCTTTGACCCGGTCAGTCTGATATCACTCTCTGTCAGTTTGATCTTAGTCCCTGTCAGTCTGATCTCACTCTCTGTCAGTCTGATCTTAGACCCTATCAGTCTGATCTCACTCTCTGTCAGTCTGATCTTAGTCCCTATCAGTCTGATCTCACTCTCTGTCAGTTTGATCTCACTCACTGTCGGTCTGATCGCACTCTCTTTCAGTCTGATCTTAGTCTTTGTCAGTCTGATCTCATTCTCTGTCACTCTGATCTTAGACCCTGTCAGTCAGATTCACTCTCTGTCAGTCTGATCTTAGTCCCTGTCAGTCTGATCTCACTCTCTGTCAGTCTGATCTTAGTCCCTGTCAGTCTGATCTCAGTCTCTGTCAGTCTGATCTTAGTCCCTGTCAGACTGATCTCACTCTCTGTCAGTTTGATCTCAGTCCCTGTCAGTCTGATCTCACTCTCTGTCAGTCTGATCTTAGTCCCTGTCAGTCTGATCTCACTCACTGTCAGTCTGATCTCACTCTCTGTCAGTCTGATCATACTCACTGTCAGTCTGATCTCCCTCTCTGTCAGTCTGATCTTAGACCCAGTCAGTCTGATATCACTCTCTGTCAGTTTGATCTTAGTCCCTGTCAGTCTGATCTCACTCTCTGTCAGTCTGATCATAGTCCCTATCAGTCTGATCTCACTCTCTGTCAGTTTGATCTCACTCACTGTCCGTCTGATCGCACTCTCTTTCAGTCTGATCTTAGTCTTTGTCAGTCTGATCTCATTCTCTGTCACTCTGATCTTAGACCGTGTCAGTCTGATCTCACTCTCTGTCAGTCTGATCTTAGTCCCTGTCAGTCTGATCTCACTCTCTGTCAGTCTGATCTTAGTCCCTGTCAGTCTGATCTCACTCTCTGTCAGTCTGATCTTAGTCCCTGTCAGTCTGATCTCACTCTCTGTCAGTCTGATCTTAGACCCTGTCAGTCTGATCTCACTCTCTGTCAGTCTGATCTTAGTCCCTGTCAGTCTGATCTCACTCTCTGTCAGTCTGATCTTAGACCCTATCAGTCTGATCTCACTCTCTGTCAGTCTGATCTTAGTCCCTATCAGTCTGATCTCACTCTCTGTCAGTTTGATCTCACTCACTGTCGGTCTGATCGCACTCTCTTTCAGTCTGATCTTAGTCTTTGTCAGTCTGATCTCATTCTCTGTCACTCTGATCTTAGACCCTGTCAGTCAGATTCACTCTCTGTCAGTCTGATCTTAGTCCCTGTCAGTCTGATCTCACTCTCTGTCAGTCTGATCTTAGTCCCTGTCAGTCTGATCTCAGTCTCTGTCAGTCTGATCTTAGTCCCTGTCAGACTGATCTCACTCTCTGTCAGTTTGATCTCAGTCCCTGTCAGTCTGATCTCACTCTCTGTCAGTCTGATCTTAGTCCCTGTCAGTCTGATCTCACTCACTGTCAGTCTGATCTCACTCTCTGTCAGTCTGATCATACTCACTGTCAGTCTGATCTCCCTCTCTGTCAGTCTGATCTTAGACCCAGTCAGTCTGATCTCACTCTCTGTCAGTCTGATCTTAGTCCCTGTCAGTCTGATCACACTCTCTGTCAGTCTGATCTTAGACCCTGAGGTCTGCAGATGCTGAAGATCAGAGATGAAAATGCGTTGCTGGAAAAGTGCAGCAGGTCAGGCAGCATCCAGGGAACAGGAGAATCGACGTTTCGGGCATAAACCCTGATCTCACTCTCTGTCAGTTTGATCTTCGACCCTGTCAGTCTGATCTCACTCTCTGTCAGTTTGATCTTAGACCCTGTCAGTTTGATCTCACTGTCTGTCAGTCTGACCTTAGTCCCTGTCAGTCTGATCTCACTCTCTGCCAGTCTGATCTTAGACCCTGTCAGTCTGATCTCACTCTCTGTCAGTCTAATCTTAGACCCTGTCAGTTTGATCTCACTGTCTGTCAGTCTGATCTTAGTCCCTGTCAGTCTGATCTCAATCTCTGTCAGTCTGATCTTAGTCCCAGTGAGTCTGATCTCACTCTCTGTCAGTCTGATCTCACTCTGTCAGTCTGATCTTAGTCCCTGTCAGTCTGACCTCACTCACTGTCAGTCTGATCTTAGTCCCTGTCAGTCTGATCTCACTCTCTGTCAGTCTGATCTCTGCCCCTGTCAGTCTGTCCGCAGTGACAATCTGATCTCACTCTCTGTCAGTCTTATCTTAGACCCTGTCAGTCTGATCTCAATCTCTGTCAGTCTGATCTTAGTCCCTGTCAGTCTGATCTCACTCTCTGTCAGTCTGATCTTAGTCCCTGTCAGACTGATCTCACTCTCTGTCAGTTTGATCTCAGTCCCTGTCAGTCTGATCTCACTCTCTGTCAGTTTGATCTTAGACCCTGTCAGTCTGATCTCACTCTCTGTCAGTTTGATCTCACTCACTGTCGGTCTGATCGCACTCTCTGTCAGTCTGATCTTAGTCCCTGTCAGTCTGATCTTAGACCCTGTCAGTCTGATCTCACTCTCTGTCAGTCTGATCTTAGTCCCTATCAGTCTGATCTCACTCTCTGTCAGTTTGATCACACTCACTGTCGGTCTGATCGCACTCTCTTTCAGTCTGATCTCACTCTCTGTCAGTCTGATCTTACTCACTGTCAGTCTGATCTCCCTCTCTGTCAGTCTGATCTTTGACCCGGTCAGTCTGATATCACTCTCTGTCAGTTTGATCTTAGTCCCTGTCAGTCTGATCTCACTCTCTGTCAGTCTGATCTTAGACCCTATCAGTCTGATCTCACTCTCTGTCAGTCTGATCTTAGTCCCTATCAGTCTGATCTCACTCTCTGTCAGTTTGATCTCACTCACTGTCGGTCTGATCGCACTCTCTTTCAGTCTGATCTTAGTCTTTGTCAGTCTGATCTCATTCTCTGTCACTCTGATCTTAGACCCTGTCAGTCAGATTCACTCTCTGTCAGTCTGATCTTAGTCCCTGTCAGTCTGATCTCACTCTCTGTCAGTCTGATCTTAGTCCCTGTCAGTCTGATCTCAGTCTCTGTCAGTCTGATCTTAGTCCCTGTCAGACTGATCTCACTCTCTGTCAGTTTGATCTCAGTCCCTGTCAGTCTGATCTCACTCTCTGTCAGTCTGATCTTAGTCCCTGTCAGTCTGATCTCACTCACTGTCAGTCTGATCTCACTCTCTGTCAGTCTGATCATACTCACTGTCAGTCTGATCTCCCTCTCTGTCAGTCTGATCTTAGACCCAGTCAGTCTGATATCACTCTCTGTCAGTTTGATCTTAGTCCCTGTCAGTCTGATCTCACTCTCTGTCAGTCTGATCATAGTCCCTGTCAGTCTGATCTCACTCTCTGTCAGTCTGATCTTAGTCCCTGTCCGTCTGATCGCACTCTCTTTCAGTCTGATCTTAGTCTTTGTCAGTCTGATCTCACTCTCTGTCAGTCTGATCTTAGACCCTGTCAGTCTGATCTCACTCTCTGTCAGTCTGATCTTAGTCCCTGTCAGTCTGATCTCACTCTCTGTCAGTCTGATCTTAGACCCTATCAGTCTGATCTCACTCTCTGTCAGTCTGATCTTAGTCCCTATCAGTCTGATCTCACTCTCTGTCAGTTTGATCTCACTCACTGTCGGTCTGATCGCACTCTCTTTCAGTCTGATCTTAGTCTTTGTCAGTCTGATCTCATTCTCTGTCACTCTGATCTTAGACCCTGTCAGTCAGATTCACTCTCTGTCAGTCTGATCTTAGTCCCTGTCAGTCTGATCTCACTCTCTGTCAGTCTGATCTTAGTCCCTGTCAGTCTGATCTCAGTCTCTGTCAGTCTGATCTTAGTCCCTGTCAGACTGATCTCACTCTCTGTCAGTTTGATCTCAGTCCCTGTCAGTCTGATCTCACTCTCTGTCAGTCTGATCTTAGTCCCTGTCAGTCTGATCTCACTCACTGTCAGTCTGATCTCACTCTCTGTCAGTCTGATCATACTCACTGTCAGTCTGATCTCCCTCTCTGTCAGTCTGATCTTAGACCCAGTCAGTCTGATCTCACTCTCTGTCAGTCTGATCTTAGTCCCTGTCAGTCTGATCTCACTCTCTGTCAGTCTGATCATAGTCCCTATCAGTCTGATCTCACTCTCTGTCAGTTTGATCTCACTCACTGTCCGTCTGATCTCACTCTCTGTCAGTCTGATCTTAGACCGTGTCAGTCTGATCTCACTCTCTGTCAGTCTGATCTTAGTCCCTGTCAGTCTGATCTCACTCTCTGTCAGTCTGATCTTAGTCCCTGTCAGTCTGATCTCACTCTCTGTCAGTCTGATCTTAGTCCCTGTCAGTCTGATCTCACTCTCTGTCAGTCTGATCTTAGACCCTGTCAGTCTGATCTCACTCTCTGTCAGTCTGATCTTAGTCCCTGTCAGTCTGATCTCACTCTCTGTCAGTCTGATCTTAGACCCTTTCAGTCTGATCTCACTCTCTGTTAGGCTGGTCTCAGTCCCTGTCAGACTGATCTCAGTCATGAGGATGGGGAGAGGCCAGTTATCCCAGCTCAGCTTTACTCTGGTCTGATCTGGTCTGATTTGGTTTGGTTTGTTTGGGTTTTGCAGTCTGGCTGTTCAGAGAAAGCAGTCAGTCAGTTTTTGAGTCTGCTAGTCCAAGAAACAGCTCCATGGAGGAAGGTGTTCCATGCTGAATCTCTCTGTCATCGCTCTGTCTTCTGCAAAACCCTGGGTTTGATTTTACCTTTGGTACCAAGGGGTGTTTCTGGTGAATATTGCAAGTATTTGGAACAGCAACATTACGTTGGGATGGTCAGTTGGCTTTTCGAATAGGTTAAGTTATTCTATATCCTCTTCTGTTTTGTTTGTGTTTCATTCGGTAACCTTGTAAATAAATTCTATTTTATTTCAAACTAAGTGGTTAGACCAGCTGCATCCCTCCTGGAATATCCACTCTCCCCCTGTTTAAAACATTTCACAAAGTTAGGGTCCTGGCTACTTTCTTGAAATGTTTGAAGGGGGTCTGCCCTGGTCCATTATAAATTAAAGAGCTACGTGACGATTGAGGAACTGGAGAACCATCAAACTGTAAACTAGACAGATAGCCTGATATCGGAATACAAACACTGAGGAACGAGCAAAGGTTTCTCAAATACACCACCAGCCTGGATCATGTGATAGGTATCAGACAGATGTCAGAGGTAGTTACAGAGAGTAGTAGGGGTGTGGCACGCACTGCCTGGAACAGTAGTAGACTCGCCAACTTTGAGGGCACTCAAATGGTCATTGGCCAGGCATATGGATGTAAATGGAATAGTGAGGGTTTGATGGGCTTCAGATTAGTTCCACAGGTCGGCGCAACATCAAGGCCAGAAGGGCCTATCCTGTGCTGTCACGTTGTATGTTCTGTGATGTAGGAACAGAATTAGGCCATTCAGCCCATTGAGTTTGCTCTGCCATTTAATCCTCAATCCCTTTGCATTTGAGATTTCTGAAGCCTTTCCCTGTTTAGATTAGATTCCCTACAGTGTGGAAACAGGCCCTTCGGCACAACAAGAGTAACCCACCCAGACCCATTCCCCTACCCTATATTTATCCCTGATTAATGCACCTAACCTACACATCCCTGAACACTATGGGCCATTTAAGTTGGCCAATTCCCCTAATCTGCACATTGTTGGATTGTGGGAGGAAACCGGAGAACCAGAGGAAACCCACGCAGTCACTGGGAGAATGTGCAAACCCCACACAGACAGTCACCCGAGGGTGGAATTGAACCTGGCTCCCTGGCACTGTGAAGCAGCAGTGCTAACCACTGAGCCACCGTGCCACTAGAAAATAGTCGATGGCTCTATTCCTCCTACCTGTATAGATAACCTCACACTTTCCCACATTATACTCCACCTGCCACTCCCTTGCTCACTCTCCAAGCCTGTCCAAGGTCTTCTGCAGTCTCCCTGCTTCCTCAACACTACCTGCGCCTCCAAACGTGGCTCAGTGGTTAGCACTGCAGCCTCACAGTGCCAGGGACCCAGGTTCAATCCCCACCTCGGGTGACTGTCTGTGTGGAGTTTGCACATTCTCCCCGTGCCTGCGTGGGTTTCCTCCGGGTGCTCCGGTTTCCTCCCACACACCAAAGATGTGCAGGTTAGGGGAACTGCCCATTGTATTAGGTGCATTAGTCAGTGGGAAGTCGGTTACTCTTCGGAGGGTCAGTGTGGGCTTATTAGGCCGAAGGGCCTGTTTCTACACTGTAAGTAATCTAATCTAGTTTCTGTGATCAGAACAGCCAAGGTTATTGAGAGGTGGTAATGTGTAATCCCACCTATTATGAATGGTTGATGATTTCTTGAGCAATTGTTAACGAATAATCTGTCTTTTCTCTTTAATAGGACACCATCATGCTGTTCTCGTTTCTGTGCCTCCTTGCAGCTTTCACTGCAGCTCTGAAACCTTCCATCAAGTCTTGCTCCAGGGACCAGAATAACCTGAACTGTGTGAATCGCAATTTTACCGAGATCCCCCAAGTGCCAACAGACGTCATCCAGCTCAACTTAATCCACAACAGAATCAGGCTGATTGAAGAGACATCATTTTCTCAGTCACTAGCTCAGCTACAGATTCTCTTAATTGGATTACAGACAGAGCCGCCAATGCGTGTTGGAGCAAGAGCGTTTACCAATCTTCCCAATCTGATTTACCTCGATCTGGGAGGAAATAAAGAATTAGACCTGGACATGGAGGCATTTGCTGGGCTACACAAACTGGAAATCCTTTATCTTGACTACAACGGTCTGACTGACTCAATCCTGCAACGCGGATATTTTAAATATTTAATCTCACTGCACACCCTCATTCTTGATGGAAACAATATAAAACAAATCATACCAGATTCAACATTTTCTAACCTGAACGCTTTGAGCAATGTTCATTTTAAGGCAAATGACATTCATCAGATTTGTCAGGGTGATCTGGACAATGTCCGACCGAGGTATTTTAAAACATTCAGCATCTCCTCAAACAGGCTCTTGTACAAAAGTGAAAGCTTTGATTGGAATCAGTGTGGCAATCCTTTCAAGGACATATTGCTGTCCACGTTGGACATTTCAGGAATTGCCCTTAATGTCCAGCAGCTAGAGAAGATGTTTATAGCTATGAAAGGAACACTTATTATCCACCTGAAGATGCAATACCTGTCCACCGTTGGTAGTTCATTTGGTTTTCATAACATAGAAGACCCAAACAAGCAGACACTGGTTGGTCTCAGTGACAGTTCGCTCCTGAATCTGGATATGTCCCACGGGTCCATCTTTACACTTGCAACCCAAGTATTTTCACACTTACCTTCCTTGCAGGTGCTTACATTATCTTTCAACAAGATCAATCAGATTGAAAAGAACGCATTCTTTGGCCTTGACTCCCTTCTCCACTTAAACCTTTCCTTCAATCTACTGGGGGAGATCTACTCATCGACCTTCGAAGGTCTGAGGAATGTCACCTTAATTGATTTGCAACACAACCACATTGGAATCATTCAGCACGATTCGTTCCATGGACTGGATCAGCTGACCACATTGAATCTTCGGGACAATGCACTCTCGGTTATTTCTGGCTTTCACTATCTCCCAAAAATGACTTATTTCTTAGTGGGTCTGAACCGACTCACAACAGTTTATGGCCTGGAGGCAGTTTCCATGAGCACCTTTCTTGATTTCTCGAACAATGCTTTTACCAACCTCAATGTTTTCTATACGATCATGACCCTTCCTTTTGTGAAGCATCTTTTGTTGAGGGAAAACCGTATCTCGATGTGCACGCCTGGCCGGACTGATATCATTCCAAAAAACAACCAGTTAATCCACCTGGACCTGTCAAGTAACTTCCTTGAGTTGGTCTGGATATCGAAGCAGTGCTGGGAAGTGTTCCATAACCTGACTAACCTAACTGTTCTTCTTCTCAACCAAAACTATCTCACCCAGCTGCCCCAAGATATTTTTAAAGGTTTGGATTCTCTGAAGAGACTCAACTTATCATCGAACTCTCTGTCCCAGCTCAGTCAGGACCTGTTTCCCGGCTCTCTTGAAATTCTCGACCTATCTAAAAACCGCCTTGTCTCACCCAGTCCAGATGTGTTCAGTTTTGTGAGTCACTTGGACTTGAGGGATAACCAATTCATCTGCGAGTGTAGTCTCAGGGTCTTTATCGAATGGCTAAATAGCACTGAGGTGGACTTGGCAAAACCATTAACAGATATGTACTGTGTGTCTCCAGAAAATTTACAAGGGGTACCTCTTATTTTTCTAAACACTGATGGGTGTGTTATGCAGTAGTAGGTGTGTGTAGTACCTTTAAGAGAGAGTGAAAGCTGGCAAGGACTGACTGCAAGCACAGAGTGTGCTGAACAATTTAAAAATGTAACATTTGGCTGAGTTGCCATGGCACACAACAAATTTGAATTTGGCCAATCAGTTTAAATTATGCCCCAAAATACCAAAATCCAATCGTTTTTGAATTTTACTGTTTTGATGGCATCCAACCAATGAGAAGGTCTGATGTTTTCCAGTGTATAAAATCAGGCATTTTGAACAGTTAGCCAGAGCAGCAAAGAGCACAAACAGACTGCGCCTGCAGAATCACTCTCTGAAAGGTACCTTTTCATACAAAATCCGTGAAGCAGAAGACCAAAGAAAAGAACACAGGAAGATACAGAGGAAGGTACAAAGGGAAGACCGAAAGCTGATTGGTTTTGAAATTTGAATTTTTTGTTAAATTTAATCATGGTTTTTGTAAATCAGATCAGTATAGCGGTGTAGAGTGGGTGGTCGATAAATTGATCAGACAAAGGAAGATTACAGTGTAGATAGTTTTTGTTTAATGTTCTCTTTGTTTTTTTTCTTTAAACTCATGAATAAATTGTTATTTTTTTCTTTAAATGGTGGGATTTTGTAGTTCTTTGTCACTCATACTTCAACAGATTACGAGGTGAGGTGAGCTTTTCTGTGTGCCTGGTTTAAATTGGCAGAAGGGTTTAACCTGTGTCATGACAGGTGTGATGAAGATGCTCATGTGGAGCCAATACAATTTGCTCTCTTTGTCGTCTTCACGACCATGTTACTGATTATCATCTCTTGTGTTCTTCTCTACAATCATGACAGAGGTTTGTCCTTCATCTGGGACAAGAGAATAACAAACAGGATGTACATGTATTTGGAAAGGCAAGGACTGATGAGGGGTAGTCAACATGGTTTTGTGAGTGAGAAATCATGTCTCACAAACTTAATTGAGTTTTTTGAAGAAATAACAAAGAGGATTGATGAGGGCAGAGTGGTAGATGTAATCTATATGGACTTCAGTAACGCGTTTGACAAGGTTTCTCAAGGGAGACTGGTTAGCAAGATGTGATCTCATGGAATACAGGGAGAACTAGCCATTTGGATACAGAACTGGCTCAAAGGTAGAAGACAGAGGGTGGTGGCGGAGGGTTTTCAGACTGGAGGCCTGTGACCAGTAGAGTACCACAAGGATTGGTGGTGGGTCCACTAATTTTCATCATTTATACAAATGATTTGGATGTGAGCATAAGAGATATAGTAAGTTTGCAGATTACTCCAAAATTGGAGGTGTAGACAGCGAAGAAGGTTTCCTCAGATAACATTGGGATCTTGATCAGATGGGCCAATGGGCTGAGAAGTGGCAGATGGAGTTTAATTCAGATAAATGCGAGGTGCTGCATTTTGGGAAAACAAATCAAAGCATGACATATACCTTTAATGGTAAGGTCCTAGGGAGTGTTGCTGAACAAAGAGACCTTGGAGCGCAGGTTCATAGCTCCTTGAAAGTGGAGCAACAGGTAGATAGGATAGTGAAGAAGGCATTTGGTTTGCTTTCCTTTATTGGTCAGAGTATTGAGTACAGGAGTTGGGAGGTCATGTTGCAGCTGTACAGGACATTGGTTCGGCCACTATTGGAATATTACATGCAATTCTGGTCTCCTTCCTATCGGAAAGATGTTGTGAAACTTGAAAGGGTTCAGAAAAGATTTACAAGGATGTTGCCAGCGTTGGAGGATTTGAACTATAAAGAGAGGTTGAATAGGCTGGGGCTGTTTTCCCTGGAGCGTCGGAGGCTGCGGGGTGACCTTATAGAGGTTTATAGAATCATGAGGGGCATGGATAGAATAAATACACAGTCTCTGCCCTGGGGTCGGGGAGACCAGAACTAGAGGGCATAGGTTTCGGGTGAGAGGGAAAAGATATAAAAGAGACATAAGGGGCAACATTTTCACACAGAGGGTGGTACGTGTATGAATGAGCTGCCACGTGTATGAAGTGGTGCAGGCTAGTAGAATTGCAACATTTAAAAGGCATTTGGATGGGTATATGATAGGAAGGGTTTGGAGGGATATGAGCCGGGTTTGGAAGTGGGACTAGATTGGGTTGGATATCTAGTTGGCATGGACAGGTTGGACCGAAGGGTCTGTTTCTGTGCTGAGCATCTCTATGACTCTATAAAAAACAAGATCATTAATGGTCAGAGGGCAGATGGGGAAGAGAAGGACTACAGGTTTGATGCATACCTCTGTTTCAGCAGGAATGACATTGAGTGGGTGAAGAATACCCTCCTGCAGTTCTTGGACTCTCAGTTCAATGAGAAGAGCAGGCTTCAAATGTGCTTTGAAGACCGTGACTTCATTCCTGGGGAGGATCATATTACAAACATACGTGACGCCATCTGGAGCAGTAAGAAAACAGTCTGCATTGTGACCAGGCAGTTCCTGAAGGACGGCTGATGTGTGGAAGCCTTCAATATCGCACAGAGTCGCCTTAAGGTCTCCACACTACAGGAGAGATGGTAAAGCAATGGGGAAGGTATAGCAGGGAGGAAACTGCTGACGGTAAGGAAATTAAAACATAGACTTAAAGACAAGCTGACTTCATTAAAGCAGAGGAATGGAACAATTGAACAAGAGGTATCTACAATTATCAAAGACTGGGACCGAGTAGATTTCAGTGATTGAGAATGAATTGTTGGAGGGAAGTGATGGTTGTGTTGGTTGTTGGTTGGCTCCCTGATTACCAGCTCATATCTCCCCACAAGATACCTGCCCATTCCAGTCTTCTCTGACCTTTTGAAACCATTACCACCTTTTGTAAATAAGATAACTAACACTGTGCGCTGTGTTCTATACATGCTCTCACTAAATCACTGTATAACTGAAGCATAACCTCCCAGCCTCTGTATTCCATTTCCCTTCATGATAAATGAGAGCATTCTATCATTTACTTGCTGTTCCTGCACACTAACCTCTTTTCAGCAAAACAACTAGATACCTCTGCATCTCAGAGCTCTGTAATCTCGAACCTTTCAGATAATATGCTTCTTTTTATCATTCCTGCCAAAGTGGAGAATTTCACATCTTCCCACATGATACTCCATTTGCCAGTCTCCTTTGCCCCTTCACTTTACTGATCAGTATCTTTTTGCAGCTTCTTGTCCTCTTCGTGACTTACTTCCCAAACTATCAGTGTGTCATTTTCTGATTGCAACCAGACCATCCAGCCCTTCCCCACCAAGTCATTCCTCTGAATGGTGAACGATTGAGAAGGTGTTACATTCATTATCTTCTAAAGTAAAGGACCTTTCCTGAATTAAGAGAGTTTTGGAAAATGAGAGCCAATGTGTCGACGATCTCACTAACCACTTCCTTTAAGACCCTTGTCAGCCCAAAGCTCCAACAATTCATTCTCAATCACTGAAATCTACTCGGTCCCAGTCTTTGAGAATTGTAGATACCTCTTGTTCAATTGTTCCATTCCTCTGCTTTAATGAAGTCAGCTTGTCTTTAAGTCTATGTTTTAATTTCCTTACCGTCAGCAGTTTCCTCCCTGCTATACCTTCCCCATTGCTTTACCATCTCTCCTGTAGTGTGGAGACCTTAAACTGCACCCAGGACTCTGACTGTGGTTTTAACTCAGGGTTAATACTGATTCAGTGCTTTATCCTCACTTTTATGTTTTAAAGCCCCTACCATAATGAATCAAACTCATAGTTCCATTAAAAACTTGGGTCTTGTTTCTGCAGTTGGTTTAGAGTCAGAATTGTACAGTAAAGAAGGAGGCCATTCGACCCATTGTGTCTGTACCAGCTCCTGAAAGCCTATTCAGCCGGGGCCATTCTCCAGCCCAATCACCATAGCCCTCTACATTCATCACTTTCAAATATATATCCAGCTCTTGTTGAAGCCTCATACAAGTCAGTGATGATGTGGCATAGCAGCAGGTGATTAGGTTGAACAGAGGTTTTGGGGAAGGTAGTGGCATAGTGATATTATCACTGGACTAACGTTCCAAAGACCCAGGCTCAAGCCTGGACATGGGTTCAGATTCCACCAGAGTAGTGACATTTGAAATGTGGAATTGAAAACTCGCTGAATGGGTGACTATGAAGCCATTGTCGATTGTCACAAAACCCCATCTGATTCTGCTTTTCGACGTCCTGTAATTACCCCGTCTGGCCTGCGTGATCCACAGCAATGTCGTTAATGCTAACTGCCCTCTGAAATGATCTAACAAGCCACTGAGTTCAAGGGCAAATAGGGACGGGTAATAAGTGCACCTCGTGAATGAATGAAGACAAATGATTGACTGTCCAACAGCCTCTATTAGGAAAGGGAGCGACTTAGAGAAAAGGTACAGCAGCAATTCCAGTTGAGGAGTGAATGGGGGAAGGCCTGTCTGAAAAATGCTTTTGCAACCATGAAAAGGATCATAGACCTTCGAGGACAGCAGTGTCTATGGGTCACTGTCACAAATGTCCTAATAAAGCCCCAACATCACTCAACATTGGGAAAGTTACAGCAAATCCACATTCACCATACTAATGTGCAATGTTCATCAGATACTGAGAATTGTCCATAAAGCAGTCCTCAGTTGCTGTACCTTATGTTCATGGGCTCAAGGCCTCCTCTCCAAGCCTGTATCCATGGAGACTGTTTCTAATCTTAACATTATGTCCGTGGGAAGAGGAAAATAAATACTTACTTTCCTGCGGTACCTTACATGACAGCAGGATATTCTAAAGTGACTTACAGCCAATTGTTAGAACTCTCACTGAATTTTCATTATTTTTATCCTTTCATCAATTTTGCGTTATGAGCTGAAAATGACTCATGGACTTTGGGAGAACTTGCGTTAAAAAGAAAGAATTGACCAAACAGGAAGAGGATTGTGTTTAACCAACGAGCAGAAATTGGCTACTCACAAGGTTGGGACATTGGAATTGGTTCTGGCAAGTCTGGAAGTGACCCTGTATTCAAGCAGATGGCAGTTGTTGAATGGTAATTGAGGTTTTGGGGAGAGTCAGTCAGTCTGTCAGGGCAGAAGCAGGAATGAAGTTGCTGTTTTTTCTGAGCTATGTTTTCTGAGAGATGGCTCAGGGCAGCTGCTGAGACAGCAGGAGCATTTGAAAGCTCCCTGTCCAATCGGACACACCAGCTTCAGGAAGCCTAACAAGTCGAAAGCTGAGTTGGATGTGTTGCTCGCTTTGCCTGGATGAACTGATAAGGTGTGAAATAATGCACCGTGAAAGTAGATGAAGTGATTTGGCCAGTTTTGTTATTTTATTTATCCCTTGGCTGTTTGTTTGTATGTCTTTTGTGTCAATGGGAGCTGGCTGGAATCAAATGTTTTGGTCTTTAAGCACTGACATTAACCAGCTCACTATGTTGCTTAATTTTCTCTCTGCTCATGCTATTTTGTGTCTACTAAAGTCTTTTCTTTGAGATGCAAAACCAGTATCTGGAAGTAAATTATTCACGAAGTCTGGGATTGGTTATTCAAGAGTCTGATCCGAAGTAATGATTGGAGGATTTTGACAGTTTAATATTGTGAGTACAGAGCTAGAAAGGCTGCTTTGGTTCAGCTGCCTGTCTCTGTGTCATATCATAATGAAGATGTTTATAAAGTATGATCGCTGTTGTCATATAGTCATCACGTTATTGACATCACAGGAAGTTATCCAGTCCATCCCAGCTCTCTGTGGAATAATCCAGACATTTCCACTCAGGCCATTACCACTCACTATGTTATAAATCCCCATTCTAATTCTCTTGGCCAAAGTTTTAAATCTGTCTCCCCCACAAGGAGGCTGGTACAAAAGGTAAAGTCTCAAGGGATCCGGGGTGTGCTGGCGAGATGGACACTGCCTTGGTCATAGAAGACAGACATTAGTGGTGGAAGGGTGCTTTATGGAATGAGGATCAGTAGTGAGTGGTGTTCTGCAGGGATCAGTGCTGTAATATATATAAATGATCCAGAGGAAAATGCAGGTGCCCTGATTAGTAAGTTTGTGGATGACACCAAAATTGATGGACTTGCAGATGGTGAGGAGAATTGTCAAAGGATTCAGCAGATATAGATAGATTGTAGATTTGGGCAGGGAAATGGCAGATGGAGTTTAATCCAGACAAATGCGAGGTGATGCATTTTGGAAGAGCAAATTCAGGTGCAAATTACACAATAAATGTCAGAACCCTTTTGAGCACTGAAATATACAGGGATCTGGGTGTACAGGTCTACAGATCCCTGAAAGTGACAACCACAGGTGGATAAGGTAGTCAAGGCAGCACACGGCACGTTTGCCTTTATCAACCAGGGCACTGAATATAAATGTTGGCAAGTTACGTTACAGCTGTACAAAACTTTAGTTAGGTCCCATTTGGAAGATTGTGTGCAGATCTGGTCACCACACTACCAGAAGGGATGTGGATGCTTTGGAGAGGGTACAGAGAAGGTTTACCAGGATGGTGCCTGGTCTGGAGGGTTTTCGTTATGAGGAGAGCTTGGATAAATTCGGATTGTTTTTGCTCAAAATATGGAGGCTAAGGGGTGACCTGACAGAAGTCTATAAAATTATGAGAGGCATGGATAAGGTGGTTAGTCAGAGGCTTTTTCCCAGGGTGGAAAGGCCAACTACAAGAGGGCACAGGTTCAAGGTGAGAGGGGGAAGGTTTCAGGGAGGAGTGTTGGGAATATTTTTCTCTCAGAGGGTGGTGACTGCCTGGACCGCACTGCCAGTGGAGTTGGTGGAAGCAGGCACATGAGCAACGTTTAAGATGTATTTTGATAGATACACGAACGGGAGGTCAACAGAGGGATAGACACCCTGCATGGGCAATAAGAGGTGGGTCTAATTAAGGATTAGGAATCGGAGCAGGTTTGGTGAGCTGAAAGGCCTGTTCTCGTGCTGTGCTGTATTATCCTTGTAGGATCTGATAATAGGAAGCGTTTTTCCTTTCCAGTGTTCAAGCTTGTCATACTCTTGTAGACCTCGATCAAACCTCCCTCCTGTCTCTCT
This sequence comes from Chiloscyllium plagiosum, assembly GCF_037043375.1. NCBI lineage: Eukaryota > Metazoa > Chordata > Chondrichthyes > Orectolobiformes > Hemiscylliidae > Chiloscyllium > Chiloscyllium plagiosum. Next base: position 150,804,594 of record NW_028270141.1, read on the forward strand.
AAGGATTACAACACAAGCTTACCAACCCAACCTTTTAACTAAATAAAGTGCAGTCACCGGGGGAGATTCAAGATGGCAGCAGTCTGAAAAGTCTGCTGTGTTGGGCTCTGTGCCATACCGCAGGCAAGTTGGGTTCCTACCCTACCCCTCCCATTAGCCACCCCTGAGGGAAGTCTTTAGTACAAAGCAGGCAGAGCACCTAGACCCCCGGTAAATTAGGGTTTGGAGGCTCTGGAGTCAAAATGAAGAGGACGAAAGGAAAGGGAGCTAGGGGAGTGCAGCAGGCAGAGCATTCCCCTACTGTGTCGGTACACAGCCTTGACTCCCATGGTGGCGCCTTTAAGCTTGGTGGAGCAGCAGCACCAACTCACGGAGTTTGCAAAACACCATGAAAAATTCAAAACAGTACTGGATCTGATTACCGCCATGCGGACAAAACACGAGCAGGAGATCCAGGCGTTGGATCGACGCATGGAAACAGTTGAGAAAAGGACCGTGGCCTCGGAGACTGCGACAAAGAACTCCGAGGGATGGGTCCGAACCTTGATAGCCCTGGTTCGGGCCTTGATGGAACAGGTCGATGACCTGGAAAATCAAGGTCGGAGAAAAAACGTATGTGTCGTGGGTCTTCTGGAGCGTGAGGAGGACAAGAACCTGACTGAGTTCCTTGAGAGGTGGCTCCCAGAGTTGCTGGGACTGGAGATCGAGTCGGGCCGGGTGAGTGTGGAATGGATCCAACAGATCGCCATGCACAGGTCTGGGTCGGATCAGTGCCCCCACCTGGTCCTAGTGCGACTCCAGCACAATAAAGAAAAGCAGTTCATAATAGAAACGTCCAGAAGACTGGGAAGAGATCCACAGTCTCTGTTTTATAAAACAGCCGAGTCGGCAAATTATAACAGACCATCTGTGGTTAACCTACGACGGATCACGGCTCTCTGGTCTGCTTTGGACTCTGTGCTCACACATGTGGTGAAAAGAGGGGTCTCCTTTACAAAGCAAAGGCTGTTTGAATATGGGGATAAGCCATGGGTAGATACCTGGCTCAGCTGGCTAGGAAGAAAAATGCTCCATTGTGTCTGTTAGGGAGAGAACTGGCAACATCACTCGTGAGCTGAAAAAGATTAATGCCAGATTGTGGGAATTCTATGTGGAGTTATACCGGTTGGAGGGCTGTGGGGATGGAATAACGAGAATGGAATCCTTTTTTGCAAACCTGGCCCTCCCTGGTAAAAACGCAGATCAGGCCTCCTTTTTAAATGCACCTCTGACAATACATGAGGTGCAAGAGGCAGCAGGGCAGCTCCAAGGTGACAGGCACCCAGTCCAGACGGGTACCCGAGTGAATTTGTACAAAGAGTTTATAGACATGTTAACTCCTGGAGATGTATAGTCATTCATATAGCCAGGACTACCTTCCACCCTCTCTGAGGGAGACCAATATCTCCCTTATTTTAAAGAAAGGGAAAGACTCTGAGGATTGCGCATTGTACAGATCCATCTGGTTATTGAATGTAGACTTCAAAATTCTATCAAAGGTGTTGGCTCTGAGGTTGAAAAGGTGTTGTCCGTTATTATTAAAGAGGACCAGACGGGTTTTATCAAGGGCTGCAGCTCTTCCAATAATATCAGGAGGGTATTGAACATAGTGTAAGTATGACAGCAGAGATTGGTTCCGAGCTTGGTGGTCTCCTTAGATGCAGAAAGGCTTTTGATCGTGTGGAATGGTCATACCTCTTTGATACTCTAGATCGCCTTGGTCTAAGGGAGGGGCCTTCGCCAGGTGGGTGGCAGTGTTTAGAGAGACCCCAAGGTGGCGGTTATCATGAATGGGGTCAAATCGAGCAATCTTTGTGTGGGGAGAGGCAGTTGATAGGGATGTCCGCCCTTGTCGCTACCAGCTACCCTGGTAATTGAGCTGTTGGCGGAGGCCATCGTAAAGCACCCTGAAATAGTAGCACCAAAGGTGGGAATTGGGGAACAGAAAATGCCTCTTTATGCAGATGACACCCTTCTGTATCTGGTTAACCTGGAGAAGTCCATACCCTGGCTAATACAAATAATTAAATTATTCGGCAGTTTCTTAGGATACAGGATAAATTTTCAAAGTTGGAAGTCATGCCCGTGGGGGGAGAGGTGGAAGTCGGAAGCTGGAGGACGGAATGGAATTTCCTTTTAGGTGGTCACAAAAAGGTTTTCTCTACCTGGGAATTTTGATTATCTCTACCTTCCATCAGCTGTACACAGCTAACTTTGTACAATTGCTTGAGAGAATAAAGCAGGGCTTGCTGCGGTAGGAGGGGTTACCCATATCATGCCTTGTATAACCAATACACACGCAGCCCCAGTCCCTCTGCACGCTTTCAAATTCTGCTGCTAAATCAACGTGGTCTCTGCCTAGCCCTCCTGCTGAAATGCATCACCTCATACTGCTCTGTATTCTATCTGACTGGCCACAGCTCGGCCCATTCTGCTAGTCTACCCTTCTGCTGCTACAGGTGATCCATATCTTCCTTTCCTCACTGTTTGGCACCCCTCACATCTAACATCGTTGTGGTTCTGTTCGCCGAGCTGGGAATTCGTGTTGCAGACGTTTCGTCCCCTGTCTAGGTGACATCCTCAGTGCTTGGGAGCCTCCTGTGAAGCGCTTCTGTGTTGTTTCCTCCGGCATTTATAGTGGAGGAAATGCCGGAGGAAACATCACAGAAGCGCTTCACAGGAGGCTCCCAACCACTGAGGATGTCACCCAGACAGAGGACGAAACATCTGCAACACAAATTCCCAGCTCGGCGAACAGAACCACAACAACGAGCATCCGAGCTACAAATCTTCTCACAGACTTTGAACATCTAACATCATTTACAAATTTTAAGATTTTACTCTACTCCAAGATTTAAGTTATTTATAGACTGTAAAAAATAACTCCTAGCACCAATCCTTGGAGAATACCACAGCTCACCTCATTCTCTATCCATTAGACAATTCTTTTTATCTAACTGGACACTACCCATCTGATCCCAACAACCTCTAAACAGAAAACCAACATTTATTTTGTGCTTTGCCAAGTACATCCTTAAAGTCCAGAAAAATAAGTTCCAATGCATTCCCTTCATCAACCATCTCTGACAGTTCTTCAGACAATCAAATAGGTTCATTTAGCATGATCTGCCTTTTGCAAACCAGTATTGGCTGTCCTATTCCTGGGGCTGTATTCCAAAACACTGACCCACGGCAATGTTCAATTGCAAACTTTTGAAGCTTGAGGAAGGAGTGGGGCTCCAAAAGCTTGCAATTTCAAATAAACCTGTTGGACCAAACCTGCTGTCATCTGATTTTTGACCTTGTCTACTCCAGTCCAACTCTCCCAGGAAGATTCAAAATGGAAGTGAGAACAAATGACATTGCTGTGTGTCCTGGTTCCTGCCCAGTACAGAACACTCTCCTCAAGCACATTAGTGAACCTAATATTCTCTGAGGCAACACATCAGAAACAGGAGTAGGCCATTCTGCCCCTCGAGCCTGCTCTGCTATTCAATGAGACCATGGCTACTTCCCCTTCTCTAACATTATCGGTCACCATTCCTGCCGAAGTTCCCTCCCATTACATCTCCAGGCTTGATGACACCAATAGTCCTGGTTGGCTTCTCCATAAACTTGAACTCATTCAAAACTTCCACACAGTATCCTGTTCACCCATCTCCCCCGCACGTACTGCCCTCCACTGGCTCCCTGGTCCATCAAACACTTGATTTTAAAATTCCCATAGCTCCACCCCTTGCAGCATCTACAAACAATAACTTGTATTTCTATAGAGTCTTTAATGCAATGAAACACCTAAGGCCCTTCAGAGAAACAACATAAAATAAAGCCACACACGGCAAAATTACTTAAATGACCAAAAGTGTAGTCAGAAAGATTGAAGAAATGCGTTGAGAGACAAAAGTGAGTTGAAGAAGCTGAATGAGGGAATTACAGAGCGTGATGCTGAAGGATTTGAAGTTGTGGTCACCAACACTGGAGTAATTTGGGAATGAACAGATGACCAGAATGAAAGGAGTTAAGATAGCTCAAACAGTTGTGAGGCTGGAGGAGATTATAGAGTCAGGGAGGGGTTGGGTGATGGTGGCCTTTGACGAAAAGAATAAAAATATCAATGTTAAGAGGTTGGTTGATTGGGAGCTCAGAGGAGTTATGGGATTGGATATCCTGCAAGTTGTCATGATCCATGCATTTTGGGAAGAATGCTGCTAGAATTGCATGCGAGACAATCTATTTTTATAATTTACCTTTGCCCAGGGTGTGTCAATGGGATGTTATTATATTGGAACAGTTAATTAGTCATTAATATCCCTATTATTTTGTTTAACATTTTGATAGGGTTACAGTGATTCGTTTTTATTTTGTCTGTATTTTAATTGCCGTGTAAAAACAAAGTATATTTTGCTTTAAGGCCTAGTAGTTTTACCAATTGAAATGCATCTGGAATGCAACACCTTCGACGTACCTTTAAAATGGGAACAGGTTGGGGATCTTGACTGTCTTCCGAATATCTTGTGAATGGGGTTGGTCTGGTCCGTAACAACACCTTTTCACATTTTACAATAATGGCAGATGTTATATAAATGCAAGTTGATGTTCATGTTAGAAGAATACAGCCAATTCCTTTTCTAACCCAATATCTGACCCTTCCACAATGGTTCAGGTCAGGCTACTGCATTGCATCTTGTTAAATATGTTGAATATGTTCCAGAAGTTGCTGGAAAAACCCAGCAGGTTTGGCAGCGTTGTGGAGGATGGAACAGGTTTGGCTTATACTCATTGGAGTTTCGATGAAAGAGAGATCTTATTGGAACATATAAGATCTAGAATGGATTGACAGGGTGGATATCTGGAGGAAGATTCTACCTGTGGAGAAGAATAAAGCTTGGAACATAATTAAATAATCTCCCTTTTAAGCTATAAACCAGAAGAATTTTTGACTGAGTGTTGTTCGTGTATGCAACCCTCTTCCCCAGAAGGCAGTGTAGACTGAGTTAGGTTGGCTCTTGATTGACAGGAATGTGAAGCCTCATGGGGTCAGACAGGAAATTGGGGCTAGGACACCAGTCAAAGCAGGCATGGTCTTCCACAAAGGGCCAAGTGGCCCACTCTGATTTCATGTGGAACTCGCTACTACAGGGAGTGGTTAAAGTGAATAGTACAGCATTTACAGGGAAGCTGGGCAAGCTTGTGAGGGAGAAGGAGGATAGATTCAGAGGAGGAAGAATGCTCGAGTGGAGCATTAATCCCAGCATGGCCCAGAGGAGTGGAAAGACCAGCTCCTCAATAAGCCACATTGAGAAGCTCCAATAACATTCTCCTAGTCATTTTTGAAGTGATCCTTCTATTAGACTGCAAATCAGTGAAGCCAAGTTACTGGTCTACATAGATATTGCAGAAAGTTGTCACAGACATAATGATAACCTTTCCTCCAGCGTATGATTTGATGAATCTTTTCTACTGATGATTGCATTGCTCTTGCTGGTCACTTTACCTACCTAGTGATATAGTTGCATGAGAAACATTTCAGAGAAGCTTCACGAGTCTGGTTCCTGGGATAAAGGAGCTTTGTCACATGGAAACAATCAACAGGTTGGGCTGGGACCCAATAGAGTTTAGGAGATAATCTATTGAAACATATAAGGTGCTGAGGAGATGTGGCGGGTTGATACTGAGAGAATTTGTTCTCCTTGTGGTGGAGTCAAAAACTCGGGGGTCAGAGTTTAGAAAAGGATCATTCATCTCAGGCTGAGGTATGAGGAATTACTTTGGAGGTGTGTAAGGCTGTGCGAATCTCTTCCTCAGAGAACAGTGAGGCAGGATCACTGAATCTAACAAAGGCTGAGTTAGACAGCTTATTCCTGCTCCGATTTCTTCTGTCATGTCTAATTCAAATGGTTCCAGGAACAGATGGAATTTAATCCCTGATAGTGTGAGGTGCTGCATTTACAGAGGTCTAATTAGGGAATGATATACATAACGAATGGTAAGTTCCTGGGGAGTACTGAGGAACAAAGAGACCTTGATGTGTAAGTCCATCGATCCCTGAAAGTGGCAGCACAGGTAGACAGGGCAGTGAAGAAGGTATATGGGATGATTGCCTTCATGTAGAATATGGGAACAAGGAAGTCTTGTTCGAATTTTATAAAACATTCGTTAGGCCACTGTTGGGGGTACTGTGTGCACTTCTGGTTGCCACACTATCAGAAAGACGTGATTGGACCGGAGAGGGTGCAGAGGAGATTCACCACGATGTCGCATGGGATGGAAAGTCTCAGTTATGAGGAGGGATTGGATAGACTGGGATTGTTTTCCCTGGAGCAGAGGAAACTGAGAGGGGATCTAATTGAGGGATACAACATTAGTAGATTGTGAGAATCTTTTCCCCTGGCATGAATTTTTAAGACCAGAGGACATCAGTTTGGGGGGGGGGGTGGGTGGGATCTGAGGAATTTCTTTCACTCAAAGGGTGGTAGAAATGTGGAGCGTGCTGCCTGAGAGAGATGGACACAGGTAATCTCAAGATTTAAGAAGCATCTGGATGAGCATTTAAAGTACCAGGTTATAGTAGGCTGTGGACCAATTGCAAGTAAGTGGGATTAGTGCAGTTTGGTGCTTGTTGGTCAGCACGGAGACAGTGAGCCGAAGGGCCTGTTCCTATGCTGTACCACTCTATGACTAACATGGGTCTACGATGTAACTGGGGCTGTGACTAGAGCAGGGGCGGTTACGGGAAGATCCAAGACTCAAACTTCAAATTCAGGAGAAAGTTCCAACTGGCAGTACGGCCTATGAGCAAATTTATGGTAATTGAGAAGAAAATAGAATAGATTGAAGGAGAATTGTGGTGAGTTGTTGAGAGTTGGACAGACTGTATCACGGGATTATAACTTCAAAAAGAAATCTAAAAAGTATCTGTAAGGGAAATGCATTGCTTGGTTGTAGGGAGTGATTTGGGGAGTGCGAGATACTTCTTCCAAGCAGCCAAGACCACAATGATGAGCTGAATTGCCTCCTGAGTTCAAGGTGAAATGTGGAACAGTGTGTTGCTTCCACCTGCTGGTGAGAATACCACAGTGCAGCTCTCCACCAAATCCATGGCAGCAGCAATGGACTTCATTGAATCTTTTTGGATTAGGTAGAGGTCTTGCTGAGTGGGAGTATCTGTAAAAGGGGCAGAATTGATCAGTGACGCTTAACGCCTTGAATTCCCAACATACAACAGGCTGCAGCATCACATCAACATTCATACAAGGTGGTCATACAGCTGCAATCCCAGTACTTTGGCTGCATGGTGGTTAACTTAGCAAGCAGGAATCGAGAGTGCGTCCAGTTGGAGTTTGAAACAAATAAGTGGGAGATATCCAGGAAGGGGGTAAGGCTGGAGACGTTGGGAACCGCCGCAGTAGGTTATTTGGCCCTTTCAGCTGGCTCTGTCTTGGTTGATCAGACTGTAACCTGAACTCCATGTACAATCCCTGCCTCCCTTGTAGATCAAAACCTAACTCTGCCTTGACGTCACAAGGTGATCAGGCAGAGCCAACACATCTTTGTGAAACAGAATTCATATTTTCACTAATCTAGTAGATCTTTCAGCTACATGTGCTTTGTCCCACCACCCCAGCCTCTGCCACCTCTATTGCACCCCCCCCCCCATGTTGTTCTGCCAATTGCTGACCACCCCCTTGCACCATCCTGCTGCCCACTCACTCCTTAGGAGTAACAGTGTCTCTACTACCACCACTTGAAGGGACAGGATATGATGGACATTTGGAGAGATACATGAAAAGGAAAGGGTGAGGGGGATATGGGCCAGGAGCAGGCAGGTTCACTTTGGGATTATGTTCAGCATGGACTGGTTGGAGCGAAGGGTCTGTTTGTGCTGTATGACTCCATGAGTGACCCTCCAACAATATGGAGGAACAGCGGAGTGCTCCTGTATCTCAGTGTGGCACCAGGCTGGGTGGTGTGTATGTTGAAGCTGAACACAGCCTGATAAAGAGGGAACTATGCAGAAACTGCAGCTCTGTAACTCGGATGTTCCACATCCATTCTCAGCTGCAATGTGGGCATGACAGGATAAAATGCCAAGGGAAAACTGTAGATCCAAAGACTCCCAATCTGTAAAAGTAAATCCGAATCTTTGCCAGGTCGACTGAAGTTGAGAATCCCCATTCCAATTACGTCCCAAACCCTGGACAATGCGATACACAGCAGATAGGAATACTTAGTTTAATAGCTGTAGTAACATTTCTTTTTAAATAGCATAAAGCATACATTAAGAATGCAAGTGTTAAATTATTCACCCAAAACTTAACTCGGGTCAAAAAGAAATAAAAAGTGGAATCGGATGGAGGTGAATGGGCTGATCGACTGAAGGATTCAAATTCACAGTCACTTCAAATTGCTCCCAACACGTGTACAAAAACCTCGGTAAAAACATGACATGGGCCCACTTATTCCTGATATTTACTGGAAACGATGTTATAGGGAGACAGAGCGGGGTGTGAGCAAAGAGAGACACCACTAATCCAATGGCTCATGATGGGCAATACCTGAAAAGGTCTGATGGGATTTGATTGGTTTTCCTGGTCAGGAAGGGGAGCCTGCACTCAGATATCGGTCAGGCGGGAGGAACAAGTGTTCACTGATAGCCACATGGACCATGCGTCAGCAATGGTCATGTGTCAAACACTGTCATAGCGTTTGAACTGTGACAGTACATTCCAATTGGCAGGACACTGGCAGAGCTCCACAGCTGTTGAAATGCAAACACGTGTGCGCAGTGTCCCATATTATTGCACTGCGGTCATAATCTCAGCACTACGACAATGGCATATCAAAAGTAGCCCTCTATTAGGGAAGCATTCTCCTCGAAGGTCCATGAAAGGAGAGTGGTCTTCTTTGAAAATCCATTCCCAGGAGTGGGGTGTTGCTGGCTGGGTAAGCATGAACTGCCCATCCCTGACCCCTTTCCACAAGGCGAAGCTGAACTGCCTTCTTGAACCGCTGCAGTCCATGTGCTGTTGGAGCACCCACAGCATTGATCATGGAGGGAGAGCCAGGAGTTTGGCATAATGCTGAAGGAATGGGGATATATCTCCTAGTCAGAACAGTGAGTAACTTGGAGGGGCACTTGCAAACAGCAGCTGTCAATCCAAAACAACACAGAAGATGCAGACAGCCTGGAGGTGACAAAATGTAACAGAGCTCAGGCAGCCTGCTCCATCCGTCCCCCTCCCATTCTCTGCATCAGCATGGACTGTGGGAAGGGAACACAGTCATTATCTCCTGGCCTGCTCTCACTTGCAGCCAAACACAATGGTAAAAGATAGGCTTCAGCACCTCACCACAGGCCGTACCTGGCCCAGGGCGGGTGCAGAAAGGAATTAGGGGATTGCAACTCGATTTAAACTAGATCCAGTCTGACATTTTGCTTCCACATCAACAGAATAATGGAGCTGGGGTAAGGATTCAGGCTAAGAGTCTTCCAGGGTCTGAATCTAACTGCAACTACTCTGTTCTGCACCATAAGAATCAAGTGTATCCTCAGCTCCACCCTTGGGTAATGGTGAACTCACAAAGTGAGGGGATAATCATAATGTTGCATTGGCCTCAAAGTACTGAGGGCAGGCTGAGTATATTTAGCCAGTCTGCCTGCTCTCGATGGCTGTACAGTCACTCTGGACACTCCCTGGGAATGTGGGAAGCAGCTGATTGGGGATTCAGTGTAACTTCTGTACCTCGCCCCTCCCCCCACCCATTCCCTGATCAGAGACCCCGTTAACATTGGCACAGTGAGAGGAGTCACCTCATTGGTAAGAACTGTTGGCATCTTCAGGACGGTCTCACAAGGAGATGTGCTGTGGAAGACATAGGGAGGATAGAGACAAAGAAATACTTTTGAAAACAAATTATCATGGCACCATCTCAGACTTACATTGAGTTTCTTTAACTGCATCTTCTTTCAGTTTTTATTGTTGGGCCTCACTCCGATCAGCCCGTGTCCCCCGTCCTACCCACCCACCCCTTTGAAAAGGTGTAAAGGCGTGTGCCTTCAGCTTGAAATAAGCACCCTCGCAGTGTCCTCCCCTTCATATAACAAAGGGTTCCCACATTAGTTCTGAGTGCACTGTCCAGACAAGGCGTGCTGGCTTCATTCAGCCTTTGGAAGAACAGAGTCGATACAATTGCACTTCGTTACCACCAGGGGGCAGTCGCTGAGCTGTGACACAAGGCAGCAAATGGAAGGGAGGGCGCGCTGCCCCAGAATGTGGGGATTCTGGCCACTTCAGTCCTGGCTCAGAGGGCTGTTTAGCAGAATTGCTGGGCTTGGTTACAATGTGGCCCATTGTAATCTGCTTCATGTGCTCTCTTTCTCCATGAAGTCAGTGGAGCTGATGGATCAAGAACCCTTTGGTTTTGGCATGTGCTGTCCTGAGGAGTTTCCGTGATTAAGAGACAGGGACACAAAGACAATACAGGGTTTGGTGTTTGTAGACCTCCCAGGGGAGATGCTGCTGACTGAAAGACTCCCAAGCATTGGTGCCACCTTCAAGCGCCCCCTCCCTCCACCCCGGTCCTCTCTGCACGTGAGAGCCGAGAGACCTTGTTTAGCTCCTTAATCTCTCGTGGGGCGGAAAGACAGGCAGGAGCTTCCAGGAGGAGAACTTCCAGGTACCTGCATCTCTGAAATGAAGACTGGCAGGATGGTAAATAAGGGAATGGGTTACAGGGGGACCAGGGAGAGGGATGGGGGTCAGGATGGTAAATAAGGGAATGGGTTACAGGGGGACCAGGGAGAGGGATGGGGGTCAGGATGGTAAATAAGGGAATGGGTTACAGGGGGACCAGGGAGAGGGATGGGGGTCAGGATGGTAAATAAGGGAATGGGTTACAGGGGGACCAGGGAGAGGGATGGGGGTCAGGATGGTAAATAAGGGAATGGGTTACAGGGGGACCAGGGAGGGGGATGAGGGTCAGGATGGTAAATAAGGGAATGGGTTACAGGGGGACCAGGGAGAGGGATGGGGGTCAGGATGGTAAATAAGGGAATGGGTTACAGGGGGACCAGGGAGGGGGATGGGGGTCAGGATGGTGAGTAGGGGAGTGGGTTACTGGGGGACCAGGGAGAGGGATGGGGGTCAGGATGGTAAATAAGGGAATGGGTTACAGGGGGACCAGGGAGAGGGATGGGGGTCAGGATGGTGAGTAGGGGAGTGGGTTACTGGGGGACCAGGGAGAGGGATGGGGGTCAGGATGGTAAATAAGGGAATGGGTTACAGGGGGACCAGGGAGAGGGATGGGAGTCAGGATGGTAAATAAGGGAATGGGTTACAGGGGGACCAGGGAGAGGGATGGGGGTCAGGATGGTGAGTAGGGGAGTGGGTTACTGGGGGACCAGGGAGAGGGATGGGGGTCAGGATGGTAAATAAGGGAATGGGTTACAGGGGGACCAGGGAGAGGGATGGGGGTCAGGATGGTAAATAAGGGAATGGGTTACAGGGGGACCAGGGAGAGGGATGGGGGTCAGGATGGTGAGTAGGGGAGTGGGTTACTGGGGGACCAGGGAGAGGGATGGGGGTCAGGATGGTGAGTAGGGGAATGGGTTACAGGGGGAACCAGGGAGAGGGATGGGGGTCAGGATGGTAAATAAGGGAGTGGGTTACAGTGGGACCAGGGAGAGGGATGGGGGTCAGGATGGTGAGTAGGGGAGTGGATTGGGGAGGGGTCAGGCAGAGGGATGGAGGTCAGGATGGTGAGTAGGGGAGTGGGTTACAGGGGGACCAGGGAGAGGGATGGGGGTCAGGATGGTGAGTAGGGGAGTGGGTTGAAGGGGGGTCAGGGAGAGGGATGGGGGCCAGGATGGGGAGTAGGGGAGTGGGTTACAGGGGAACCAGGCAGAGGGATGGGGGTCAGGATGGTGAGTAGGGGAGTGGGTTGGGGAGGGGTCAGGCAGAGGTATGGGGGTCAGGATGGTGAGTCGGGGAGGACGTTGGGGAGGGGTCAGGGAGAGGGATGGGGGTCAGGATGGTGAGTAGGGGAGTGGGTTGGGGAGGGAGTCAGGCAGAGGGATGGGCGTCAGCATGGTGAGTAGGGGAGTGGGTTTCCGAGGGGTCACAAAGAGGGATGGGGGTCAGGATGGTGAGTAGGGGAGTGGGTTGGAGGGGAACCAGGCAGAGGGATGGGGGTCAGGATGGTGAGTAGGGGAGTGGGTTGGAGGGGGATCAGGGAGAGGGATGGGGGTCAGGATGGTGAGTAGGGGAGTGGGTTGGGGAGGGGTCAGGCAGAGGGATGGGGGTCAGGATGGTGAGTCGGGGAGGACGTTGGGGAGGGGTCAGGGAGAGGGATGGGGGTCAGGATGGTGAGTAGGGGAGTGGGTTGGGGAGGGGTCAGGGAGAGTGATGGGGGTCAGGATGGTGAGTAGGGGAGTGGGTTGAAGGGGGGTCAGGGAGAGGGATGGGGGCCAGGATGGGGAGTAGGGGAGTGGGTTACAGGGGAACCAGGCAGAGGGATGGGGGTCAGGATGGTGAGTAGGGGAGTGGGTTGGGGAGGGGTCAGGCAGAGGGAAGGGGGTCAGGATGGTGAGTCGGGGAGGACGTTGGGGAGGGGTCAGGGAGAGGGATGGGGGTCAGGATGGTGAGTAGGGGAGTGGGTTGGGGAGGGGTCAGGCAGAGGAATGGGGGTCAGGATGGTGAGTCGGGGAGGACGTTGGGGAGGGGTCAGGGAGAGGGATGGGGGTCAGGATGGTGAGTAGGGGAGTGGGTTGGGGAGGGAGTCAGGCAGAGGGATGGGCGTCAGCATGGTGAGTAGGGGAGTGGGTTTCCGAGGGGTCACGAAGAGGGATGGGGGTCAGGATGGTGAGTAGGGGAGTGGGTTGGAGGGGAACCAGGCAGAGGGATGGGGGTCAGGATGGTGAGTAGGGGAGTGGGTTGGAGGGGGATCAGGGAGAGGGATGGGGGTCAGGATGGTGAGTAGGGGAGTGGGTTGGGGAGGGGTCAGGCAGAGGGATGGGGGTCAGGATGGTGAGTCGGGGAGGACGTTGGGGAGGGGTCAGGGTGAGGGATGGGGGTCAGGATGGTGAGTAGGGGAGTGGGTTGGAGAGGGGTCAGGGAGAGTGATGGGGGTCAGGATGGTGAGTCGGGGAGGACGTTGGGGAGGGGTCAGGCAGAGGGATGGGCGTCAGCATGGTGAGTAGGGGAGTGGGTTTCCGAGGGGTCACGAAGAGGGATGGGGGTCAGGATGGTGAGTAGGGGAGTGGGTTGGAGGGGAACCAGGCAGAGGGATGGGGGTCAGGATGGTGAGTAGGGGAGTGGGTTGGAGGGGGATCAGGGAGAGGGATGGGGGTCAGGATGGTGAGTAGGGGAGTGGGTTGGGGAGGGGTCAGGCAGAGGGATGGGGGTCAGGATGGTGAGTCGGGGAGGACGTTGGGGAGGGGTCAGGGAGAGGGATGGGGGTCAGGATGGTGAGTAGGGGAGTGGGTTGGGGAGGGGTCAGGGAGAGTGATGGGGGCCAGGATGGTGAGTGGGGAGTGGGTTGGAGGGGGGTCAGGGAGAGTGATGGGGGTCAGGATGGTGAGTCGGGGAGGACGTTGGGGAGGGGTCAGACAGAGGGATGGGCGTCAGCATGGTGAGTAGGGGAGTGGGTTTCAGAGGGGTCAGGAAGAGGGATGGGGGGTCAGGATGGTGAGTAGGGGAGTGGGTTGGAGGGGAATCAGGGAGAGGGATGGGGGTCAGGATGGTGAGTAGGGGAGTGAGTTGGGGAGGGGTCAGGGAGAGTGATGGGGACAGGATGGTGAGTAGGGGAGTGGGTCAGGGATGGTGAGTAGGGGAGTGGGTCAGGGATGGTGAGTAGGGGACAGGTCAGGGATGGTGAGTAGGGGACAGGTCAGGGATGGTGAGAAGGGGACAGGTCAGGGATGGTGAGATGGGGACAGGTCAGGGAGAGTGAGATGGGGACAGGTCAGGGAGAGTGAGATGGGGACAGGTCAGGGAGAGTGAGATGGGGACAGGTCAGGGAGAGTGAGATGGGGACAGGTCAGGGAGAGTGAGATGGGGACAGGTCAGGGAGAGTGATGGGGACAGGTCAGGGAGAGTGATGGGGACAGGTCAGGGAGAGTGATGGGGACAGGTCAGGGAGAGTGATGGGGACAGGTCAGGGAGAGTGATGGGGACAGGTCAGGGAGAGTGATGGGGACAGGTCAGGGAGAGTGATGGGGACAGGTCAGGGAGAGTGATGGGGACAGGTCAGGGAGAGTGATGGGGACAGGTCAGGGAGAGTGATGGGGACAGGTCAGGGAGAGTGATGGGGACAGGTCAGGGAGAGTGATGGGGACAGGTCAGGGAGAGTGATGGGGACAGGTCAGGGAGAGTGATGGGGACAGGTCAGGGAGAGTGATGGGGACAGGTCAGGGAGAGTGATGGGGAGAGGTCAGGGAGAGTGATGGGGAGAGGTCAGGGAGAGTGATGGGGAGAGGTCAGGGAGAGGTCAGGGAGAGGTCAGGGAGAGGTCAGGGAGAGGTCAGGGAGAGGTCAGGGAGAGGTCAGGGAGAGGTCAGGGAGAGGTCAGGGAGAGGGATATGGGTCAGGATGGTGAGTAGGGGAGTGGGTTAGGGAGAGGATATGGGTCAGGATGGTGAGGGATCAGGGAGAGGGTTGGGGGTTAGGATGGTCAGTAGGGGAGTGGGTTGGAGGGGGTCAGGGAGAGGGATGGAGTTATGTGGTGGCACTACCACATGGTCATTTGCATGACTTTCCAAGCAGCCCAACGGTGGCAACACATGACCCCTGAAGAGCTAGGCACAGAGGAAGTGGGATGAGAAACCACACGCAGTCTGCTGACATTGGAGACTCCAATGCCCTGCGCACCCCCCCCCCCCCCCGGGGTGATGAAAGGGAGGGGGCTTTAATGGGGATTGGCGTGAACCCGGGCAGTGACGCTCTCCAGTGAGTGCGGGACACTGTTCAGCCGCGTGCTGACCTGAACAAAGCGGATTGGAGGCAGTGGCAGGTTGGCTGTGGCTCGGCTCGGTCTGCCAGGGTGGCAAGTGGGCACACGGGTTCCGTTGAATAACCGAGGATCAGTGCCCAGCTCGTCGCTGTCACCCATGGGGCCTGATCTCTTCTCACCAGCTTCACCACCGTCTGTGGTGGCCAGGGGCTCAAGTTCGTAATGTTCATGCTCAGCGTCCAGGTGGTCACCCTCACCAGCTGCCTGCTGTTTGTGGGTACGGCAGGCCCTCTTACCCTCCCTCTGCCTGTGACCGCCATGGGAAGGTGGTGGCAGCGCCAAGCCGTGGCACTGCAACCTTTTGGGCAGAGGAATGGTGCCACAGGATCCCTGTGGGCCCAGACAGCGACACATACACTGGAAGAAGAAGGTGGCAAAGCCCCAGCTGATGCACATGATGAGCATCATGAAGGTCCCCAGCTGCGTGTATGCCAAAACCGTGGAGGGCATCATCATGGCGCCCGCCACAAAGGTGGTAAGGGCAGCCATGGCAATGGCTGAGCCCATCCGGCTCAAGGAGAAGACCACTTTGCCCTCGCGGTCTGTCTCCGGTGCCAGGCGGTAGGCCACACCATAATGGACGGCAAAATCAACAGCCAAACCTACAGCCACAGAGATGGTGACAGACTCCAGCACGTTCAGCTCCCAACCCAGCAGCACCAATGAGCCCACTGTGACAAAGATGGTGCCGGTGATGGAGACAATGGCGTAGAGGCTGATCACCACATTGCGGGTGGTGAGTAACATGACACTGAAGGCCACAGCCACTGAGAGGCCCATAGCCACCAGGGTGCCATCGGAGAGGCTGTCCTGAAGGTCAAAGAATTCCAGGCCGCTGACAAACCAGCCGTTGGCAAGGCCAGCTGGAGCGCCCTTCAGCTCCTCAGTGATCCAGGCATCCACCTCCTTGTAGAACTGGCTCATCTTCTCATAGGCCAGCGTGAAGAGGTAGGTGCTCTGAAACTGCAGCACCACAGCCCGGATGGTGTCGTTGATGTCAAAGCGGGGCCCCGGGGTCTTGCTGTCTAAATGGTAGCCAGTGCTGTGCTCCAGCTCCATAATGGCCCGCTTGATGCACAATTCAAACACCTCTTGCTTGTAGGGGAAGGTGGACTGACTGCAGCACGGGTACAAGGTGGGCTCCTCACAGTCCTGGTTCTCCATCCACTGGCGGAAGGTCTCGATGAAGCAGCTGGTGAAGTCCTGCTCGTCTGTCTGCTGGAAGAAGCTCTGGTTCCTCAGGCGCTGGCAGAAGTGCAGGAGCCAGAGCTGGGAGCCAGGAGCGGCCACGTCAAAGGTCGAGTCCAGCCTCAGCTGGCCCTTATTGTGAGGGTTGAGGGGGTCACCAGCGTCCACGGGGGCAATGCCCCACACCAGCGTGATGGGCATGTGTAGCTCCTCGCCGTGGTGCACCCGCTCAAACACAAACAGCTGGCGGAACTCAGCATCGTAACGCTCAAAGGGGTGTGAGGAGCGGAACACCTGGAACTCGGAGAGCTCCAGAGACGGCAGCTTCATCTTGGGGTCCACGCAGACGATGTAGGCACCGCCAACGGTCAGCGCAAGGAACCAGCAGAGCCAGATGTAGCGGAACTTGATGACGATGCAGGGCAGCACCTTCTCGAAGAATACGCGGGAGGTCTCAGAGGCAGTCAGCAGGAGGCGCTGCAGCTGGCAGCAGAGCTGGGCCAGGCAACCGGTGAGCTCCGTTCGCCGGCCAGGCCTCTCACCGCACTGGAACAAATGCAGCAGGTAACGCTCGTGTAGCACCACCACTGCCGGCAGCCAGGTCACCATCAAAATGTAATTGACCAGGATGGCAGTGCCAGCGTAGACACCAAAGCAGCGGATAGCGGTGATGTTGCTGACATAGTTGGCATAGAAGGCAGCTGCAGTGGTGAAGCTGGTGACAAACATGGAGAGGGCAGCGTGATGCAGGGTGACACTCACTGTTTCCGCCAACTCAGCCTTGGGCTTGTCGAACTTGGTGTGGTTCCAGACATCGCACAGCACAAAGGCATCATCGGCCCCTATCCCCACCAGAATAATGAGTGCGGTGAGGTTCATGAAAGGGAAAAACTTGAAGCCAAACACAATCCTGTAGAGGAAGTAGGAGACGATTAAGGAGCTGATGATGGCGAACATGGTCATCAAAGTGATGAACATGGACCTGGTGTACATGCACATGATCAGCAGAACAATCACAATGGCAATGGCAGGATACACAGTATCCATCAGGAGGTAGTCCTGGAACAAGTTGTGCTTGATCCCAAACTCGATCCCTGCAATGGTGGTGACACCATCTGAACAGTTCCAGTTCTCAAAATTGTCCAAGTAAATGTCCATCATGCTTTTCCCTTTCTCGGTGGGGACAAACAGCATGCTGTACTTTAACGCTGGAATCACGTAGTCCAATGTCTGTGGGCTCAAAAAGTCTTTGTCCACCAAATAATGAAGGATTTGGTAAACAGCATTATACTTGGTGCACTTGCGCGGCACAGACATGCACTTGAGCTGGTCTTTACGGCGTGTGGTCTTGTCCCAGCATTCAGGGCCCAGGGTCCCATTGTGGTAATATTTAACACAGGAACGGAGCAGTTTTAGTGTGTGGGCCACATCTCGCTCAGTGATCTTCTGGCAGGAGGATCGATTGTTGAGGATGGCGATGTAATTGCCCAGTGTCCAGCTGGGGCAGCAGGAAGCAGCTGAGGTCCTTTGACAAAGTTCCCCAAACTGCACGTGTGAACGAATCTGCAGTAATATAGACCACACAAAAAGGATTCAAACCAGTTTTAGATACTGCCAAATAAAAACAGGGCTTTTTGGGTTCTGTAAAATAATAGATTTTGTTTTAATGAATTGAGTAATTAGCAAACCCTCTAGATTCATTTCAAGTCTTGGTATTACTCAGATGGTTGAGGAGAATTAGGATGAGCATTGAATTAGAATGACTCTTGCTGTGGTCCTATATCTCTTGCCTTAAAAGCCAATGCTCCATGATCTTTATCATGGCCTTGGCAACTGGAGCAGTAGCTTTCAACATCCTTTGAATACCACTACCCCCAACCCCGGGCAACCTGCAGCACCAACCTCCCTCCATTATAAGGACAGCAACTTAAACAGGAGGGTCTTCACAAAATATTCCAAAACTGTCATGAAGACTATTAAAGCAGATGTTAGAAATGGGTTCAACAGTGGGTTGAACAATGGGTTCAACCATGGTGGCTCAGTGGTTAGCACTGCTGCCTCACAGCGCCTGGGGACCTGGGTTTGATTCCATCTTGAGGCGAGTGTTTGCACATTCTCCATGTGCCTGTGTGGGTTTCTTTGGGTGCTCCAGTTTCCTCCCACAATCCAAAGATGTGCAGGTTAGGGGGATTGGCCATGCTAAATTGCCTGAAGTGTCCAGAGATGTGCAGGCTAGGTGGGTTACCCATGGGAGATGTGGAGTTATGGGGATAGGGTAGGGGCTGGGTCTGGGTGGAGTGCTCTGAGGGCCAGTGTAGACTTGATGGCCCAAATGGCCTACTTCCACACTCTATGGATTCTATGAACAGAACTTTCCAAACAGGGAAAACAAGTCAGGGATATGATTCAAAACTGGGTTGGTGAGGATCAGATCAATTAAAAGGTCTGCAGTTAGAATCAGACTGTACAACAGAGGGCCTTTGGCCTGTTGAGTTAGTATTGCCAAACAAAAACTAACGTCAACAGTATGGTGCAGGAAAATCGACTTTTTGGGCAAAAGCCTTTCATCAGCAATCAGGCTTTTGCCTGAAATGTCGATTCTCCTGCTCCTCGGATGCTGCCTGACCTGCTGTGCTTTTCCAGCACCACTCTCTCTCGACTCTGATCTCCAGCATCTGCAGTCCTCACTTTTGCCTAAAAAATAAACTAACTCTCACTTTTCAGCACTAGGCCCAGAGCCCTGAATGTTCCGCCATTCCAAGTGCTCATCCACATATTTTTGTAAGGGATATGGAGGTTTCTCGCCCTAACTACTCTCCCAGACAGTGCATTCCAGAGCCCCACTACCCTCTGGGTGAAAAACATTTTTCCTCAAATCCTGTCAAAATCCTCTCAACCTTCACCTTCAAATACGCCCCCTTGTGATTGGCTTGTTGAGTCAACAATCTTGCCCTTAAATAAAAAATTGCTTTTTTTTATCCCCACCCTTGATGCTCAGGATAGAGCAGAAGCTCGAGGGAACACCATGGAAACAGAAAATAAATATTTGGGATAACAGGAAACCAGTCTGTACATACCCTGGCATTGTCAAGATTGCACATCGATTTAATTGATTGCGTTCGCCATAAGTTTTCCCCATCTGCTGAGGCAAACACGACCCGAGAGTAACGGTCACCTGGGGGTGGGGGGAGGAGACAAGACAGTTAGGAGCTTACAAAGATTTCAACATATATTTCTTAAAAGTTCAAACAACAGTCCTGCAGTTTCCTCCATGACTTGCTGTGTAAAGGATAAGGCAGTTACACAACTCGGCTACTGACTAAGAGGCTGGATGTGAGTAAAGGGTAAGGTAATGTGACTTATGTGGAACAGAAATCTACAGTCCTGGAACATTAATTACTGAGATTAAATCCCTCTATACCAACCTGAGAACTTAAAATAGGGTTTAAAAATGTGGAAATCAAATTTCAGTATCATTAAGGGAACCAAGGAACTACTGCATTGCGATAAAACACAGTTGGCTGAGGTACAGGGATAGGGTAGGGACTGGGTCTGGGTGGAATGCTCTTCAGATGGCCAGTGTAGACTTGATGGGCCAAATGGCCTGCTTCCACACTGTATGGATTCTATGGACAGACCTTTCCAAACAAGGAAAACAAGTCAAAAGTGGATTGGTGAGGCTCAGATCAATTAAAAGAAGCTCTGCAGTTAGAATCAGACTGTACAGAAGAGGGCCTTTGGCTGGTCGAGTCTGTATTGCCAAATAAAAAAACAACATCAAGAGTGTGGTGCTGGAAAAGCACTGCAGGTCAGAAGAGTTCCTAAAGCTCAGTGGGGAAGGAAATCTATCAACCTTGCTTCATCTGACCGTTACTTTAATCTGTTCCACATCAATATGAATTATGCCAGTCTTTATATTTATAACTAGGAGAAAGTGAGTACTGCAGATGCTGAAGATCAGAGCTGAAAAATGTGTTGCTGGAAAAGCGCAGGTCAGGCAGCACCCAAGGAACAATGATTCCTGAAGAAGGGCTCATGCCCGAAACATCGATTCTCCTGCTCCTTTGATGCTGCCTGACCTGCTGCGCTTTTCCAGCAACACATTTTTCAGCTATATATTTATAACTAACATGTTCGGAAATATTATACATACATACAGATGTACAGCACGGAAACAGCCCCTTCGGTCCAACCCGTCCATGCCGACCAGATATCCCAATCCACAATCTGGTCTCACCTGCCAGCACCCGGCCTATATCCCTCCAAACCCTTCCTATTCATAGTTACCCACATGCCTTTTAAATGCTGCAACATGTCTGAGACGTGGCATGAGAACACAGAAGCAGGGACACTCCCAATGCACCAGGCAGCCCTCAGGTCATTGACAGATGCAATGCACACAAGTATTTCAGTGTCCTGTTCATTCATGAGATCTCCGACACCAACTCCCCACTCCCCCACCCAGATAAACACAGCACTGGCATCCACTGTATTTTGCTTTGATTTATCCTTACTTTTCTGATAATTTCCTCTCATAAGAAAGTACAACATTCCATTCAGTTTGTTGCTCCTGCAGTACCATAAGGCCATAAGACAGAGGAGCAAAAATTAGGCCTGTCAGCCGATCAGTCTGCTCCGCCATTTAATCATGGCTGGTAAGTGTTTCAACCCCATTCTCCCACTTTCTCCCAGCAACCCTTGATCCCCTTGATACTCAAGAACCTATCTATCTCAGTCTTAAATATACTCAATGACCTGACCTCCACAGCCTTCTGTGGTTGTGAATTCCATAGATTATCCACTCTCTGGCTGAAGGAGCTTCTCCTTATCTCCATTCTAAAATGTCTTCCCTTTACTTTAAGGCTGTGGCCTTGGGTCCTAGTTTTCCCTATCATTGGGAACATCTTCCCAACATCCACACTGTCTAGGCCATTCAGTATTCCGCAAGTTTAGAGTCAGAGGTGTACAGCATGGAAACAGACCCTTCGGTCCAACCCGTCTATGCCAACCAGATATCCCAACACAATCGAGTCCCACCTGCCAAAACCCGGCCCATATCCTCCAAACCCTTCCTATTCATATACCCATCCAAATGCCTCCTAAATGTTGCAATTGTACCAGCCTCCACCAATTCCTCTGGCAGCTCATTCCATACACGTACCACCCTCGGTGTGAAAATGTTGCCCCTTAGGTCTCTTTTATATCTTTCCCCTCTCACCCTAAACCTATGCCCTCTAGTTCTGGACTCCCTGACCCCAGGGAAAAGACTTTGCCTATTTATCCTATCCATGCCCCTCATAATTTTGTAAACCTCTATAAGGTCACCCCTCAGCCTCCGACACTTCAGGGAAAACAGTCCCAGCCTGTTCAGCCTCTCCCTATAGCTCAAATCCTCCAACCCTGACAACATCCTTGTAAATCTTTTCTGAACCCTTTCAAGTTTCACAACATCTTTCCGATAGGAAGGAGACCAGAATTGCACGCAATATTCCAACAGTGGCCTAACTAATGTCCTGTACAGCCGCAACATGACGTCCCAACTCCTGTTCTCAATACTCTGACCAATAAAGGAAAGCATACCAAACGCCTTCTTCACTATCCTATCTATCTGTGACTCCACTTTCAAGGAGCTATGAACCTGCACTCCAAGATCCCTTTGTTCAGCAACACTCCCTAGGACCTTACCATTAAGTGTATACGTTCTGCTAAGATTTGCTTCCCCAAAATGCAGCACCTCTCATTTATCTGAATTAAACTCCATCTGCCACTTCTCAGCCCATTGGCCCATCTGGTCCAGATCCTGTTGTAATCTGAGGTAACCCTCTTCGCTGTCCACTACACCTCCAATTTTGGTGTCATCTGCAGACTTACTAACTGTACCTCTTATGCTCACATCCAAATCATTTATGTAAATGACAAAAAGTAGAGGACCCAGCACCGATCCTTGTGGCACTCCAGTGGTCACAGGCCTCCAGTCTGAAAAACAACCTTCCACCACCACCCTCTGTCTTCTACCTTTGAGCCAGTTCTGTATCCAAATGGCTAGTTTTCCCTGTATTCCATGAAATCTAACCTTGCCAACCAGTCTCCCATGGGGAACCTTGTCAAACACCTTACTGAAGTCCATATAGATCACATCTACTGCTCTGCCCACATCAATCCTTCTCTGATATTTCTTCAAAAAACTCAATCAAGTTTGTGAGACATGATTTCCCACGCACAAAGCCATGTTGACTATCCCTAATCAGTCTCCTTACCTTTCCAAATACATGTATATCCTGTCCCTCAGGATTCCTCCAACAACATGCCCACCACCGAGGTCAGGCTCACCGGTCTATAGTTCCCTAGTTTGTCCTTACCACCCTTCTTAAACAGTGGCACCACGGTAGCCAACCTCATGTCTTCCGCCACCTCACCTGTGACTATTGATGATACAAATATCTCAGCAAGGGGCCCAGCAATCATTTCACTAGCTTCCCAGAGTTCTTGGGTACACCTGATCAGGTCCTGGGGATTTATCCACCTTTACCCGTTTCAATTAGATGCCCCTTCATCCTTCTAAACTCCGTTGAGTGTAGACCCAGGCACCTGGGACCATTTGCGTGATCCTTGCATAAAACCATGGTGACTATCCCTAATCAGTCCTTGCCTTTCCAAATGCATGTAAATCCTATCTTTCAGAATCCCCTCCAACAACTTACCCACCACCGATGTCAGACTCAAGTCGATAGTTCCCAGGCTTCTCCTTACAGCTTTTCTTAAACAATGGTCCAACATTAACCACCCTCCATTCTATTGGCACCTCACCCGTGGTTATAGATGATACAAATATTGCCTTCCAAACTTCCCACAATGTCCTGAGATACACTTGGTCAGATCACAGAATTATCCACTTTTATGTTTTCGAAGACCTCTAGCACTTCCTCTTCTGTAACGTGAACTTTTTTCAAAACATCAATATTTATTTCCCGGAGTTCCATGGTCTCCAATTCTTTCTTCACAGTAAAGACTGACATGAAATATTCATTTACTATCTCTTCCATCTCCAGCGGTTCAACTCAAAGACGACCTTGTTGATCTTTAAGGGGCCCTACTCTCTCTCCCTAATTGCTCTTAGTGTATTTATAGAATTTCTTTGGATTATCCTTAACCTTACCTGCCAAGGCTATCTCATGTCCCCTCTTTGTTGTCCTGATTTCCCTCTTAAGAATGCCCCTACGCTCTTTATATTCTTCAAGATTAATTTGTCTAGATCTAATGTATGATTCGTTTTTATTCTGACTAAAACCGCAATATATTTTTTTATCCACTGTTCCCTACACTTTCCAGCCATATCTTTTACTCTCACGGGACATATTGCCTCTGACCTCTCGTAATTACATTTTTGAAAGCCTTCTACTTGTCAGACATCCCTTTCCTGCGAACAGTCGGTCCCAATCAATTTTTGTAAGTTCTTGTCTCATACCATTAAAATTTGCCTTACTCTAATTAAGAAATGTAACTTTTATGGAAGGCTTATCCTTTTCCATAACAATTTTAAAACTAATAGAATCATGATCACTAGTCCCAAAGTGTTCCCCTCCTAATACTTCAGTCACTTGCCTTGCCTTATTTCCCACCAGAAGGTCACGATTTGCTCCTTCTCTAGGAGGAACATTTACATATTGAACATTATTATAATGTTACTTTCCTGTACATATTTTCATTATCTGCTCCAGGATCTCTTTATGTTTTAATCTCTGACAGCCACTACGGCACTGTCATTCCCCATTTCCTGCTGTTTTTAATTCTGACCTTGATCAGCTAGCTGAACCCCAGGACAGGAGCTGGTGATAAACAAGTAAATTCAGCAAAAGAATCATCCCAACTCTTAGCCTCCACTTGGCTTTAGAATGTGCTTGTTTAGATAGCTCTCATCAGGCGAACTGCAGGGTTAGAAGACATGAGCCAAGTTAGACATAGCTTCCACTTCAGGTGGTCAACAACAGCCAGGCTGCAGATCTCCATAAAACCCTGATCAATGCTACTGGAGTTAGATTCAGTGTTTCAACAAAGGCCAAGTGACTCTACCACGAGTATGGCACTTACTGGGAACATCACAGAAGAAGCTGTCCTTGTGGAAATTCCACTCTGCCTGCCGCTTGTCTCTGTCGTAGGGATCATCTGACCATCGGTCATCTCGATGACTTGGTGAAAACAGAAAGAAATCATAAAATGAAGAAACTTTGCTATAATTAAATGAGTGGGCTTCGTTTACTTCTCTGTACTTCTCTCATTTTAAAACTGTATAAGAATGCAAGTCTGTCGGAGGAGGTCAGAAACCAGAAATAGTTAGATCATGGTAGGCACCAGTTGATTGTTACGATTTAAAAAAAAAACACACCCACAGGGCAGAAACTATTGCTGGTCATACTGATGAATGAATGCAGATTCATTCACAGAATGCTCACTGTGTAAAAGGAGGCCATTGGGCCCACACTATCTGTACTCTCCCTGTGTCTTTCCATCATAACTCTGCACATCATTTCTGTTTAAATAACCTTCCAATGTCTTCCCAATTGCCACAAGTGAACCTGTCTTTACCCCACTTCCAGACGGAGCATTCCTTAAAGGATGCCAGCAAGTCACTTCGATTCTCCCTTCACCAAACCATGCTGACCCTTCCCATTCAATCCGCATTTTTGTATGCAACTATTAATTCCATCCCGAATAATTCTGGAAATTACCCCACTACTGACGTTAAACAGAGTGGTCTGATCTTTATAACTTTTACAACCAATCCAGGGAAGACAGAAGAAAGACTATGAATGCCTCTTCAATTTCCATTCTCACATCTTTCAATATCCTTGGATGTATCTTGCCTGACTCTGATGCTGTATTGACTTTAAATACCAACTGTTCATCCAATACCTCATCAATTTTAAACCCTCCCAGTGATTGAATTTCCTCCTCAGTCATTATGGCTCAGCCAGCATCGGTTTTATAGGTAAAGACAGATGGAGAGTACTCATTTAACACCTCAAACATGCCTCTCATTTCGGAATGTAAATCCCCTTTGGTCTTGAATTGACCCTGTTCCTCCTTCTAGCACTCTCCTATATTGATATTGTGGCCGGACAGGTTGCTCAAATTAATGAATTTATGATGGATTTACAAAGATTGGACAAGGCATGCTGGGAAATGAAGGCCAGCCTTGACCAAAGTGGCTGTGGTAATAAACATGCTGCAGAATCAAGACGGGGTGTAGCTACCAATGAACAGTTTGCATTCGACCCAGAAGCTGCAGACCCTACAATACACACCCAAATTTGGGTTTGAATGGAGTCAATGGAATGGCATCCTCAGCGCGATTGGAAACACCGAGGTGTGTACCAGACACCGGGGCACCTCACACCCTTATTTAGAGGAGGCTACGTGTGCCCAGCACCTCCAGGAATGGATGCCTAAGGACCACCATACTATCAACATGCCCCAGCCTGGTTGGGTCTGATTGATCAGGGTGATCAAGCTTGGTCAATCTATTGGTGAACAGTGAAGACTCTCCCAAAAGGGCACAAAGACTTTCAGGCAAAAGAATCATCACCACACCACGCTCAGGGCAGTAACTCAAGAGCAAGACGACACCCCTGGGACCACCTGGAGAAGACGACCAGATGATCATTGCCACGTAGAGCACAGCCAAGCTCTAGTGTGGCGGGATATCATCCAGAGTTAAGCTCAAGCACAAGATAGCACTTGTCGTGAAAATTGTTCATTTTATTGTGACAGTATTAATTCTGTCAAATAAATGAATATTACTGTTTATTGTTATGAAGAGTCGACTCATGAGTTAAAACACTCCGTGTGGCACACACAAGGTGCATATAGACGACTTTGGGATTTCGTTTTATGTTAGCTGTCAGTGTTCTTCCATGATCTCTCTTTGCTTTTTCACTTTCTTTCTGAACTTGCTGTATTTAGTTTGGTTCTCAACTACTACCCAATACCTGACACAAGAACACCTTTCCTTCATTTCTATCTCCTTTGTCACCGAAGGAGCTCTGGATTGTATGTTTAATCTCTTTGTTTTGCAAAAAGCATTTGCTCTCCATCAGTCTTTGGTGGTGAAAGCCCTGATATAAGGGGCTGTCCCCTCAACTAGTGTTTGCTAATATTTCGAATCACTATTTTCAGCTTAGCATGTTATACCCATGTATGAGTGAGCATTTAACAACAGATAGTAGGAACATAGGGTTCAGAGGGACACAGTTCCTGAGGTGTGGTCAAGAAAATTTGCCTCACAGCGCCAGAGACCCGGGTTCAATTCCTGACTCAGGCGACTGACTGTGTGGAGTTTGCACATTCTCCCCGTGTCTGCGTGGGTTTCCTCCGGGTGCTCCGGTTTCCTCCCACAGTCCAAAGATGTGCAGGTCAGGTGAATTGGCCATGCTAAATTGCCCGTAGTGTTGGGTAAATGTCGGGGTATGGGTGGGTTGCGCTTCGGTGGGTCGGTGTGGACTTGTAGGGCCAAAAGGGCCTGTTTTCATACTGTAATGTAATCTAATCTAATCTAATCTAAAAATTTTCTACAGCGGTATATTTCAACCCAAGGAGAAAACAAGCACTGTTAGACAGGGGTTTTGGGAATGAGCTTGATCCGAGTGAATCATGTACTAGCAGTTAATATTTAAGGGAAAGCGTTCATTGAACCATAAGGTTCAGGCTGGCGATCATAACATGGAGCAAAGTGGAGTAAGAATAATCAACTCAGGACAATTTAACTTCAGTGGGGAGAGAATGGATCTGACCCAGATAAACTAGAATCAAAGATTGGATGACAGAACTGTGACTGAGCAATAGGCTGCTTTTAAAAAAAGAGATAGTTTGGGTAAATTCAAGGTGTATTCCCTTAAAGGGAGAAGGTGGTGCAAGCCATCCAGAGCTCCCTGAGATACCTGGTTGGCATGGATGGGTTGGACTGAAGGGTCTGTTTCTGTGTCTGTATGACTCTATGACAAAGTGTGCTCATGACAGATGTCAGAAGCTAATACAAATAAAAGCTCAGCTGAACACGGAAAGTTCAGAGAGGAACTGTAAAAATCTTCACCGAATTGAGGATCAGGAAAGAGAGTGAGAGAAGAGAATGACAGTCAACACAAAATGTGTTCAGCTGGTATACAAACAGTAAAAGGATGGTAAAGGGACTGGAACTGATAAGCGAACAAAGAGGTAATTTATTCACGAAGGGAGAGGGGGTGGCTGAGGTATTAAATGGATATTTTCCATCCACCTCTCCCAAGGAAAAGATGCTGCACAAATCACAGTGAAAGAGAAGGTGGTTCAGACACTTGAAAGGTTTAAAGTTACTAAGGAAAATGTATTGAATAGGTTGTCTGTACTTAAACTTGATAAAGTACCAAGAGCTGAGGGAACTGAGCAACTGAGAGAAATGAAAGTGGAAGGTGCACAGGCTCTGTCCATAATTTACAGCCTTCTTTAGACTCCAGGATGGTGTAAGGAATTGCAAATTTTATCCCCTTGTGGGGTGATTTATATTGAAGTTTTCTTAGATTTTGAATTTTAAACTAGTGGCATGTGAATACTGATACCTTGTTGTGAAGGCGTTTAAATATTAATTCAGTCAGTCTTTCCAGAACCATAATTTTAAACCACTTCTGGTGCTTCCAAGAGTGTTAATGGAAGTTTTTTTCATACTGTCAGGGTTTACGACTGGAGAGAGAAAATATCAAGCCATTAGCACAGCAGAATCTAGGATGAGCAAGTCTGTTTTAAGTTTAGTCCAAATGTTTCTGGGCAGTTAAAAGGAGACCTCACTGAAGTTAGACACAAGTATAGAATTTCCTGTAAAAAGGAAATAAGTTACCTCGGTCTAATAGATGATGTTTCTAAGAATGTCCAGACAAGCAGAAGCCTGCCTTAGTTATTTATAATTGAGAAAGTCTAAGACCTCAGACGAAGAGGGTCTATAGCTCACAGGGAGAAAGTTAGGACTGCAAATGCTGGAGATTAGAATCGGGAGTGTGGTGCTGGTACCTCCCCCCCTCCCCACCTTTTCTTCCACTACATCGATGACTGTATCAGCACTACCTTGTGCTCCCACGTGGAAGTTGAACAGTTCATCAAATTCACCAACACCTTTCACCCCAAATTCACCTGGACCATCTCAGACACCGCCCTTCCCTTCCTGGACCTCTCCACTTCCAGTGATCGACTAACCACAGACATCTACCTCAAATCCAACGACTACCACAGCTACCTGGACTACATCTCCTCCCACCCTTCCTCTTGTAAAAATCCCATCCCTTATTTCCAATTCCTCTGCCTCCACTGCATGTGCTCCCAGGATGACCAATTCCACCACAGAACATCCCAGATGGCCTCCTTCTTCAAAGACCGCAATTTCCCCTCCCATGTTGATTGATGATGCCCGCCAGTGCATCTCCTCCACTTCCCACACCTCCGCCCTTGAACTCCTCCTTTCCAATTGCAACAAGGATAGATTCCCCCCCCGCCCCCCGGTCCTTACCTTCCACCCCAGCAACCTCTGGATACATCACAGCATCTTCCACCACTTCCACCAACTGCCAACAGACTCCACCACGAGGGATATATTTCCCTCCTCACCCCTGTCTGTGTTTTGGAGAGACCATTCCCTCTGCAACTCCCTTGTTAGGTCTATGCCCCCCATCAGCCCTCACCTCACCCCCAGCACCTTCCCCTGCCAACGCAAGTAGTGCAAAACCTGCACCCGGACCTCCCCCGTCACCTCCATCCAAGGCCCCAAAGGATCCTTCCGCATCCAACAGAAATTTACCTGTACCTCCACACGTCATCTACCGTATCAGTGGCACCCGATATGGTCTCCTCTACATCGGGGAGATAGGATGCCAACTTGCGGATCATTTCAGAGAACATCTCTGGGACACCTGCACCAACTGACCTCACCGCCCAATGGCTGAACACTTAACTCCTCCTCCCACTCTACCAGGACATGCAGGCCCTGGGCCTCCTCCACTGCTAAACCCTAACCACCCGATGCCTGGAAGAAGAACACCTCATCTTCCACCTTGGAAGCCTACAACCACATGGGATCAATGTGGATTTCACCAGCTTCCTCATTTCCCCTCCACCCATCTTATCTCAGTCCCAAGCCTCCAACTCAGCACCGCCCTCTTGACCTGTCCATCTTCCTTCCCACCTATCTGCTCCACCTCCCACCTATCTGCTCCACCCTCCTCTCTGACCTATCACATTCATCCCCCACCTTCTTCTACCTATCACATTCTCAGCTACCTTCCCCCCCCAGCCCCACCCCCCTCCCATTTATTTCTCAGCCCCCCCGATCCACAAGTCTCATTCCTGATGAAGGGCTCATGCCTGAAACATTGATTCTGCTGCTCCTCAGATGCTGCCTGACCAGTTCACAGCTCACAGGACTAGAACTGAAAAGAAGCAGTTATGAAAAACCTATAGATTTGCTGGAGAAGGAATTTCCCTGAACTTTTGAAAAACTGTAATATGATGGCATTGGGGAGTAGATGAGATTTTGTATTTCTTTCAAACTGTGTTATATGTGGACAATTTGGTTTTTTATTAATTTAAGTAATAAACTCCTGTCTTATTGTTAAAACCAAATCTGGAGAGTGTGCTTACGCTGTGACCATCATGTTAATTTAAAGGAAAACATGACTGATCAGGCCAGATTTCATTTTAGAATTTGACTGTCCAGTGGTAACATCAACTGGGATTAGAACACTTGCTCAAAAAATGGTGTAATGATAAGCTCAGCAACTACATTTATGCTAGACTGAATTATGTAGAACAAAACTAAGTCAATTAATACTTCCAAAGAGGAGTTACAGTGTGATTGAAATGTCATCTGTTTCCCTCTCCACAGATGCTGCCATACCTGAAGTTTACTCTTCAAATGAATAGCTATTTGACCAATTAGGTTAATTAAAGAAAGACAATGTGAACTTGTTAAAGGCAAATTATGTTTACTATCACGCTCGAGTTTTTTGATGAGATACAGATTTGGATGGTGAGGTCAATGTCAGTGTTGTAGCATATACAAACTTTCAAAGGCATTTGATAACATGCCACCGATGAGTGATAAAGCAAAGTGTGCAGAGGACTGTGAAATACTGCAGAGGGAAATAGATAGTTTAAGTGAGTGGGCAAAGGTCTGGCAGATGGAGTACAATGTTAACAAATGTGAAGTCATCCATTTTGGTAGGAATAACAGTAAAAAGGACTATTACTTGAATGGTAAAAAATTCCAGCATGCTGCTGTGCAGAGGGGCCTGGGTGTCCTTGTGCATGAAGAACAGAAGGTTGGTCTGTAGGTGCAACAGATAATTAAAACAAATGGAATTTTGTTCTTCAATGTTAAAGGGATTGAGTTTAAAAGCAGGGAGGTTATGTTTCAGCTGTACAGGGTGCTGCTGAGGCCACACCTGGAGTATTGCGTGCAGCATTGGTCCCCTTACTTGAGAAAGGATATACTGGCACTAGAGGGAGAGCAGAAGAGGTTCACTCGGTTGATTCTGGAGTTGAGGGGGTTGGCTTTTGAGGAAAGACTAAGTAAACAGGGATTATATCCATTGGAATTTAGAAGAATGATTGGGGAATCTTATAGAAACATATAAGATTGTGAAGGGAATAGATACGATAGAAATAGAGAGCATGTTTCCACTGGTGGGTGAAACTGGGACAAGACGGCACAGCCTCGAAATTGGGGGGAGCAGATTTAGGACTGAATTGAGAAGGAACTTCTTATCCCAGAGAGTTGTGAATCTGTGGAATTCCCTGCCTAGTGAAGTAGTTGTGGTTTTCTCATTGAATGCTTTTAAAGCTAAGAGAGATAATCTTTTGAACAGTAAAGGAATTAAGGGTTACGGTGAGAGGGTGAGTAAGTGGAGCTGATGCCACAAAAGATCAGCCATGATCTTATTCAATGGTGGAGCAGGCTCAAAGGGCCAGACGGCCTATTCCTGCTCCTAGTGCTTATGTTCTAGAGTAGGTTCGAGCCTATCAGAGTTGAAAAACTGTAGTGCTGGAAAAGCACAGCAGGTCAGGGAGCATCCAAGGAGCAGGCATAAGCCCTCCATCGGGAACGTATGAAGCACTGATGAAGGGCTTATGCTCCTGCTCCTCAGATGCTGCCTGACCTGCTGTGCTTTTCCAGCACCACACTTTTTGACTCTGATCTCCAGCATCTGCAGCCCTCACTTTCTTCGAGCCTATCAGAGATCAAGGAATAAAAGGGACTGCAGTAAAATGGTTACAAAATTGGTTGAGGAATAAGAAGCAAAGAGATAATAGTTGTTTATCACACTGGGAAAAGTTTTACATCGGATGTACCCGGGGTTAGTGTTAGAACCACTGCTTTGTTTGAACTATATGAATGATTGAGATGTATTGTGAACTGTGAGGTGGATAGGGTAGAATTTCAAATGGAGACGGATAGATTTTGAAATAGACAGACCAGTGACAGGTGAAATTTAATGATTCATGTTGGCAGGAACACCACGAAGAAACAATGTAAAGTAAAGGACACAATTGCAAAGATGTAACAGGAAGTGATAGTGTACATGTGCATAAGTCATGGAACGTGGCAGGACAAGTTAAATCATGAAGCATCTTCATGAGGAGAATAAAGTACAAAAAGCAAGAAAGCTGTGGTAAAACTGAGTAAAATATTGGCTCAGCTTCATTGGCACCACACTTTATAAAGGATATGAAAGTGTAAAAGAGAATACAGAAAAGATTGACAAGATTTTTCCATGAATGAGGAACTTGAGTTACATCAACAGATTGGAGAAGGTGGGACTGTTTCTTCAAGCAATTTGATCGACGTATTGATTGTAATATTTTTAAGGTCAAATTAGATTGAATCTCCAGATAATGGAAATCTCAGGGTACAGTGATAAGCAGGAAAGTAAAATCGAGGCCGAAATGATCAGGATCTTATTAATTGGTGGAGCTGGAGTCAAAACAGCCTCCACCAGTTCCTTACTCATCATGTTCAAAATCATGAGGGGTCTGGACAGAATAGTGACGGAGAAACGGTTCCTGTTGGTGGTAGCATTGAGAACCACAGACTCAGGGTTAAAGCAAGGAAGCAATGGTGACATGAAAAGAAAGTTGTGACCACCTTTTGAGTGGTTAAGGTCTGGAATATACAGTGTCAGTGGAAATTGGACCATCATCTGAAAGATAAGAAAGTGCAGGGCTACAGGAAGACGACATTGATGAATTGTACATTCTGATAATCAGCGTACATATGACAGGCTTATTGGATCATTCTGGACTGGAGCCATTCAAGGATTCTATAATTAAAGAATACAAAAGCTTCACAGCCAATTAGCTATTTTCCCTCCATAAATGTCTCACTTTGTTGATCTTTCCCCTTGAATACGTGATGTATTATTCTTCCCCAATTCAAGCACTCTTACTGCACAGTTTAATAAAAGATTTCCCAACATCAAATTCATAGAATCCCTACAGTATGGAAGCAGGGCATTCGGCCCATCAAGTCTACACTGACCTCTCACTGAACAACATCCCTCTTATCCTTGCAACCCTGCATTTCCCATGACTAATCCACCTAATCTGCACAACCCTGGACACTCTGGGAAATTTAGCGTGGTCAATCCATCCTAACCAACACATGTTGGACTGTGGGAGGAAACTGGAGGAGCTGGAGGAAACCCACACAGACACAGGGAGAATGTGCAAACTCCACGCAATCACCCAAAGATGGATTCGAACCCAGGTCCCCGGCGCTGAGAGGCAGCAGCGCTAACCACTGAGCCACCGTGCCACCATAATTGTCCTGCTGTGAAACTAATAATGAACCACAAAGTACATTTTCATGGAAAATACAATGATCTGGTCATTTCACAGGAAAAGTGCAATCACTGTCAAGTACAACCCTTTCTTGAAGCTTTCATTAGCAGCACATCTTTTCTTCAATGCAAGCGGTATTTGTGACACAAACACAGTCTGGCCAATTTGTTCCCATTGCTCTGTGTTTTTTACATGGGACCACAGATTTTTACACAATCGTTTTACTGCAGTATCTCACTTACCTTTTGGCTTGTTCCTCTGCGTATTTGAAAGGATAATTTGCAAGTGTTGCTTGATACCCTGTGTTTTTCACCATGTTATTCCAGGTGACCAATCTCTGGCCAATCGCTGTTCCTCTCGGCTCAAAGCCCTACAAATATTTGAAAACTGAACATGAACCTTTTTATTATTCAATCGTTTGGCAACAAGTGCTTCATCTTGCCCTTATAAAGTCCAACCTCATGTGCCACTGTCACATACCAGGCAGTGTTTCCAATGTGTTCAGGGTGTCTTTGCTCACTCCTCCCGCCAGTGCTACTGCATTTGTACTGGCTCCTGCTACCCTCTGCTTTCTCTCTTTAGGCACCATCAGATGAAAGACTTGCATGGAATTGAAATTATTGTTGGGTGCAGATTAGCGCCAACATAGACTAATGGGGGTTGCTGAAATCTGTGTGGATTTCTGCTTGAAGTCTGAGTGGAATGGACAAACAGCATGACCATCAAACCCCATGAGGTCATGTCATTCACACACAAACAGGGCTGTTCTGCAGGGGTCATATAATTATGTTGATTCCCTTTCCCTTCCATCACATTCAATGAGTCCTCACCCAATCGTAGAACATCTTATACAATCATAGACTTGTACAGCATGGAATTGACCCTTCGGTCCAACTCATCCATGCTGACCAGATATCCTAAATTAATCTAGTCCCATTTGCAAGGATTTGGCCCATATCCCTCCAAACCCTTCCCATTCATATTCCCATCCAGATGCCTTTTAAATGTTGTAATTGTATCAGCCTCCACCACATTCTCCAACAGCTCATTCCATACACACGCCACCCTCTGTGTGAGAAAGTTGCCCTTCAGGCCCCCTTTAAATCTTTCCCTTCTCACCTTAAACCTATGCCCTCTAGTTTTGGACCCCCCCCCCCCCCCCCACCCTGGGAAAAAGGTCTTGACTATTCACCTTATGTCCCTCATGATTTTATAAATCTCTATAAATTCACCCTCAGCCTCAAATGCTCCGGGGAAAATAGCCCCAGCCTATTCAGCGTCTCCCCATAGCTGCTCAGGATCAGCTAGGTGAACAGAGACCCGGGAATGAAACTGGGAAGTTGTTAGCTTTGCTTAGTCACCAAGGAAACAATTGTTTGGGGAAATTTTTGGTACAATTGAATTATGCTCCACTGGCCTCTGCCTCACCTCTCCATACAATAACCTTGTGGAAGGAAAACAGGGGTCTGAAAATATCTCCCATTCATAGAGCTAGTCACAACATTGGACTGATCAATCCAATTCTTCTAGTTGCATTCTTCCCAGGATCCTGTAGGTGGCAATATCAAACAGCAAACGATCCAAATGTTCTACTGAATTGTCAGCCACATCAGAGGAAACTCATCCCAGTCTTTAGCAAGCTCTTGTCATTATGTGATGTACTTTCAAATTGCTCATTTTAATCAGCTGAGAGTAGAACAATCCAATTACATCGTATAAACATCAGAAGACTGCTCACATATTTAGTTTCCAAACATTGGTCAGTTCACAGCTCTCCAAAATTACAGAATTGTACAATATAGGAGGCCATTCGCTCTATCATGGTCATGCTGGCTTTCTGAAATCTATCCAATCAGTCCCATTCTCTGGATCTTTCCCGATAGCTGAACAAATCTTCCCTGCAAATATTTGTACACTATCCTTTTGAATCTTATTAAGCCTGTTTTCACCTTTCGGGCAGAAGATTCACATCATAACATTGCATTGTTAACACGATGATTTCTGATTCTTTACTTCATTATTGTGAACCACGAGCTTTGGTAAAAAGCTCTCAATATCTCTTTAAACAATTCACTCCTGAAAGCAGCGAGATGCTCTGCTTGCAAATAAAAGCAGTGCCCCATTTGTGCACAGCTCCCTTCACAAACTCTACGGGATAGATTGCTAAGCTCATTTTTAGCAGTTTTAAAGTAGCCAGGTCATTGCAAGAGGCCCTCAAATTAAACAAAGTACTGTAGATGCTGCAAATGTGGAATGAAGATAAAATGCTGGAGAAACTCATCAGGTCTGGCAACATCTATGAAGAGACAAGTGGATTTTAAAAACTGAAAGACACATCAGTCTAGAAATAAAAGGTGAAAGAACTGCGGATGCTGTAAATCAGAAATAAAAACAGAAATTGCTGGAAAAGCTCAACAGATCTGGCAGCATCTATAGCGAGAAGTCAGAGTAACATTTCGGGTCAAAAGACCCTTCCTCAGAACGGTGTTCTGAGGCTGCCAGAGCTGCTGAGTTTCTCCAGCACTTTCTGCTTTTATTTCGGCAGGGGACTGTATTTTGCAGTGGATTGTTATGGAATATTGAGTGACCTCCATTTAACATCGCTACCAAACAGGTGACAGTAGTAGCTTTGAACTAACACCCCTCCTGAAGAGAAACAGTGAAGCTCCAGCAATGATCTGAACAAGCAGCATTGCCGACAGCAACTGGATTATCTGAGTACAATCCTCACTGTTTATTCAGCTGTCACTAGCTCTTGCTAAATACATCAAGGCAGCACAATATAGCTACTGGAATTGGAGTTGGAGTCTTAATTGCTCTGGGTTGAATGCTGAACTGTATGTCACTCCACTCACATTTAACAGTGATGGTGATTTGATCTTGACTGGTCTGACTAACTATTCCTGAATCAAACAGTGTCTGTTCCTCTCAGCCCACCTCATTACTTCTTTTCTTGTTGTCTCAGCATTGTAACTTCTATCTAAATTCTCAGGTTTGACCTCTCATGGTGTTGAGCTGACTGGTGTCTCCACTGTCATCAACAAACATGAACTGTCTGGGAGTGGGGTCACAGACAAAGGCATAATCCCATGTGCATGCTGAACTCGGTAAGGGGTCCACACATTTTTGGGGAGAGGAACTTTGGTGAGGTGTGGGGAGAGGGAATATGGGTTTCTGTGACTGGACTTCTTCCCTGTGACTGGTGCAGACTGTGCCAGGTTTAAGGTGGGCATGTATTGAGAGTGGCAGCTGGAGGTTTGTTGGATAGATGGTGAGCCTCATTGACCAGAGTGTCCATTCCTACTGTGGTACAGTAATATATATAAATAAATATCTGACATTTATGAGCAATCAATTCAGTTGGAAAAAGTAGGTGTGCTGTGGAATTGTTTGTCTCACTGAAGTATTCCTTGATACTGAAAAGGTTGGGAACAATTATTCCACAGACTGAGATATCTTCAAGAATCAGAACCAATTAGCTTTCAAATCTGTTGAATCATTTGCAACAGTTGGACTCTCATCAAAGCGGCAATAGCACAAAAAGACAAGCCATCGAATTCCGGCCCCAAATTTTCACAGAAGGAACAAACCTCCATGAGGGGGAACAAGGTTGCAATGATCTGTAGAATTCACTGCAATTTCAGTCACAACAGAACGATGGGAGAATCACTCACCAGCAATGGGTCCGAGAAGTCGGGAAGATCTGGTACCAGGATTCCAACCAGTGCACAGATCACAATGAGAACTGTGCATAGCCCTAGGACCACCACTGGCCAGTCAGCTATCAGAGCCGCATAGCTGAAAACAGAAACAGCGTCACTACATCAGATACAGACTACAACAGGCAATTTGCTCATTTGAACTAAAAAAGCACATTCATCTGATCTGGACCCTGGACTTTCAAGACCATTTTGCACAATGAGGAACCTCACATATGGCTTTTTAAAAGGCACCATCAACTGGTGACTGGAATCCCAGTTCCAAAGGCTTTAGTTCTTCAGCACCTGACGGAGTGGTCATTTTTTTCCACGAACTTAAACAATAAAGTTAGCAAATGTCTTTCAAGAGGAATAGATAAAACACTAGATTTACTCTGTTCTTTAAGGGACTTGTCATAGAGTCATAGAGATGTACAGCATGAAAACAGACCTTTTGGTCCAACCCGTCCATGCCGACCAGATATCCCAACCCAATCTAGTCCCACCTGCCAGCACCCGGCCCATATCCCTCCTAACCCTTCCTATTCATATACCCATCCAAATGCCTCTTAAATGTTGCAATTGTACCAGCCTCCACTTCCTCTGGCAGCTCATTCCAAACACGTACCACTCTCTGTGTGAAAACGTTGCCCCATCAGTCTCTTTTATATCTAGTCCCTCTCACCCTAAACCTATGCCCTCTAGTTCTGGACTCCCCGACCCCAGGGAAAAGACTTTGCCTATTTACCCTATCCATGCCCCTCAATTTTGTAAACCTCTATAAGGTCACCCCTCAGCCTCCAGGGAAAACAGCCCCAGCCTGTTCAGCCTCTCCCTATATCTCAAAACCTCCAATCCTGGCAACATCCTTGTAAATCTTTTCTGAACCCTTTCAACTTTCACAACATCTTTCTGATATGAAGGAAACCAGAATTGCGCACAATATTCCAACAGTGGCCTAACCAATGTCCTGTACAGCCGCAACATGACCTCCCAACTCTTGTACTCAGTACTCTGACCAATAAAGGAAAGCATACCAAACGCCTTCTTCACGATCCTATCTACCTGCGACTCCACTTTCAAGGAGCTATGAACCTGCACTCCAAGGTCTCTTTGTTCAGCAACACTCCCTAGGACCTTACCATTAAGTGTATAAGACCTGCTAAGATTTGCTTTCCCAAAATGCAGCACCTCGCATTTATCTAAATTAAACTCCATCTGCCACTTCTCAGCCCATTGGCCCATCTGGTCAAGATCCTGTTGTAATCTTCGCTGTCCACTACACCTCCAATTTTGGTCTCATCTGCAAACTTACTAACTGTACCTCTTATGCTCGCATCCAAATCATTTATGTGAATGACAAAAAGTAGAGGACTTATCTTAGTACTTCTGATAGTACAACAGTAAGTGGATGTTTTAAAGCATTTTGTACTTCTTTTTCAAAATCCCTGTGGCCCCATCCATCTTTAAAGTGGCCCCAATCAGAACCATGAAAGGAACGGTGGACATAGTTGGTGACAATCACTCTACGGGCAGCCTGCTGTTCGGCCTGAAGAAGCATGTTGTTGAAGTCAGTGTTAAATGAGAACAGTTCAATGTTTTCATTTACTGCAACAGGAACAACAATGTGAACAGGAGGTCATTCAATCCATTGAACCTGATCCGCACCATTCAGTGGCACCATGGCTGGTCTGACCATGGCATTAACTCAACATGCCTAGCAGTCCTGCAAGACCTAGATGGGTAATGTTGTAGAACAGAGAAAACCTAGGGGTTCAGGTACATAATTCATTGAAATTTGCATCACAGGTAGACAGGGTGGTTAAGAAAGTGTTTTGCACATTTGCCTTCATTGTTCAGATCTTTGAGTAAAGAAGTTGAAACATTATGTTGAGGTTACACAGGATTTTGGTGAGGCTTCTTCTCATAGAATCCTTACAGTGTGGAAGCATGTCATTCAGCCCATCGAGTCCACACCAACCCTCCAAACAGCATCCTACCCAAACCCACTCTCTTAACCTATCCCTGTAACACTACATTTCCCATGGCTAATTCACCAAGCCTGCACACCTCGAGACACTATAGGTAATTTAGCATGGCCAATCCACCTAACCTGCACATCTTTGGACTGTGGGAGGAAACTGGAGCACCCGGAGGAAACCCATGCAGACACGGAGAGAAAGTGCAAACTCCACACAGTCATCTGAGGGTGGAACTTAACTGTGGTCCTTGGCGCTGTGGGGCAGCAGTGCTAACCACTGGAGTTGCCCTGGAGTACTCTTCTGGAGTATTGCTTGCAGTTCTGTTGGCCCTGCTATAGGAAGAATATTATTAAATTGGAGAAGGTTCAAAAATTATTTGTGAGGATGTTGCTGGGAATGGAGGGTTTGAATTATAAGGAGAGGATGGTTAGGCTGGGACCCTTTTGACTGGAGCATAGGAGGTTGAAGGGTGACTTTACAGAGGTTTATAAAATCATGAGGGGCATAGATAAAGGTGAATAGCAAAAGTATTTTCCCTAGGGTGGGGGGAGTCTTCAAAATTAGGGGGGCAGCTTTTAAGGTGAGAGGAAATTGTTTTAAAAAGGACATTAGGGGCAATGTTTTTATATGGAGTGTGGTTCATATGTAGAACAAACCGCCGGAGGAAGTGGTAGATCTGGGTACAATTACAACACTTAAAGGACATTTGGATAAGTACATGAATATGAAAGGTTTGGAGGGATATGGGCCAGGAGCAGGCAGGAGAGAGGAGTTTACTTTGGGAATATGGTCAGTGTAGACGAGTTGGACCAAAGGGGCTGAGTCCATGCTGTATGACTCCATGACTCTATGAGAACTCTGTCAAACCCAGCCTTGGACAATTTCAATGACTCACTCCTCAACTTCATCTTAAATGAAATAACCCTTGTTCTTAAGCTGTGCTCCCTTGTCCAAGATTCCTCATTGAGGGGCAGTGTTGTTTCAAACCCTTCAGAATCTTGTAATTATAGATAAGGACAAAGATAAAGGTTCTGAATTGGGGAAAGGTCAATTTCATTAGGATAAGATAGAGTTTGGTCATAGTGAACTGGGAGCGGCTACTTGCAGGAAAACCCACATCGGAGCAGTGGGAATCATTCAAAGGGAGACATTCATAGTGAGAGTGTAGGATCAACATATTCCCATAAAGGTAATGGGTGGAGGCAACAAGTGCAGAGAACTCTGCATGGCAAGGATTGGATCAGAAAAAAAACACTTAAGGTAGCAACCAAAGACTACAAACAGTGGATGCTCCCAGAGGAACACAGAAAGGTGCAGGGGCTGCTTAAAAATAAAACAAGTAGAGTGAAGAGGGGAAAATGGAGAAACACTGCTGGCTAACATTAAGAAAAATGCAAAGGCTTTTTATAAGTATGTTAAGAACAAGTGACTCACCAGGGAAAGGTTATAGCGTATTAGGATCAAACGTAGCGATGTGTGTGTGTGGAGCCAGAAGACATAGCTGAGGTTTTAAATGATTTCTTTGCATCTATATTTGCTGCAGAGAAGGACCATGTAAGTCTAGAAATTAGTGAGGGGGGACTGTGATACATTTAAACAATTAGCACTGAGAGGGAAGAAATATTAACTGTTTTAGTGGGCTGGAAAGTGGATAAACTCCCAGCCTACAGTGGGAGACAAAGAGGAATTGCAGCAGCTCAGACACTACTCTGTAGAGAAGGTTGAGCGGGAATTTCATCGAGGTGTACAAAGTTCTGAGGGGCATAGACAGAATAAACAGCCAGAAACACTTCCCCTTAGCAGAGGGGTCAAAAACCAGGGGGGACCATTTTAAGGTGAGGAGGATTAGAGGGTTAGAGGGGATTTTGAGGAAACAGTTTTCTCCCCAGAGGGTTGTGGATATCTGCAACTCCATACCTGAAGGGGCAGTAGAGGCAGGAATCCTTTAGGCATTTAAGTAGTTAGATTGTCATATGAAACCTCACAGCATAAAAAGCAAGAAGTCATATGCTGGAAAATGGGATTTGAAGAGATGGATGTTTGATGATTGGCACAGATATAATGGACCGAGAAGCCTCTTTCAATGATGTAAAAACTCTAAGAATCATATATTTTAACAAGATCACCTCTCATTTTTCTAACAACTGATGAGTATAGGCCCAACTTGTTGAACCTTTCCTCATTTAAGGCAACCCCTAATCTCAAGAATCAGACCATCAAGGCTTCTCTGAACTTACCCCAATCAAACATATCCCTACTTAAGGGAGGAAACCAAAACTGTACTCCAGATATCAGAATATCCTATATAGTTGTCACAAAACTTCCATACTTTTAGATAAATTGAAGCAAATTTCCAAACTGGAAATTTAAGACAGCAACAGGATATACAGAAGATAGTCATGCCATTCTGAATTGTTATTGGAATCAAAGTGTGAACACTTTCTTTCTTCACATATGTTGGCAGACCTGCTGAGTGTTCTCAGCAGTTTCTGTTTTACTCCCTACTTTTGTATTCTATTTCCCTTGCAATAAGGACCAAGGTCAAGATTTTCAGAGATGGAATAAGGGATACTGACATGGCTGGCTCCGTTGCAGGGCTAGACCATTCCTACACTCTGTACTTTTTGCGCAGTCAGGCCAGATAACTCCATGACTCATTGTTCACTGCCCTCAAGAGAGTCAACAACCATTGTCTGGACTTCAAATGGGTTCAAAACACATTGCCCATGCCAGTTTTATGCCAATTCAGCACCCCTCTCACTCCAATGGACCTTTGCACTCTCGGTGCCAACTCTTTCCTCACAATTGATCCGCAATGGCCCTTCACAGTCCATGCCAAGTCAATGCCAATTTATGCCTCTTCCATGCCCATCCACCCAGCAAGCGTTAAATACATAGCCAATGAGCCATATAATACAGTGGCAAGTGTAGAACTGGTGTGAGAGATAGAAATATTCAAATTTTATTTAAAAAGATACTGCTGTTCCTATAACCCTATAAATGTGCCAAAAGGACAGAAAATAAAGTATGAAAAATACAGTCTTGAAAGACTTCATACCTCTTAATCTTGTCCAAACATGCAAGTGCAGCAGGCAATGAAAAAGACAAATGGTAATGAGATGATTCAAGTATAGGGGAAGGGATGCCTGGCTCAGAGCCAGAGCCTCGGGAGAGACCACATCCAGAATACTGTGCTGGCAGGTTTCGATTCCTTATCTGGCTATGGAGGGAGGTTTACCAGACCGACTCCAGGGATGGCAGGACTGATGTATGAGGAGAGATTAGATGGATTAGGACTATATCCATTACAGGTTAGAAGAATGAAGGGAATCTCAGAAATTTATAAAATTCTAAGAGGAATGGACACGTAAATACTAGAATGATTTCTTGGATCAACTCTGGAATGAAATTTCTTCACCCAGAGGATACTGATCCTGTGGAATTCACTGCCAC
This sequence comes from Chiloscyllium plagiosum, assembly GCF_037043375.1. Lineage (NCBI taxonomy): Eukaryota > Metazoa > Chordata > Chondrichthyes > Orectolobiformes > Hemiscylliidae > Chiloscyllium > Chiloscyllium plagiosum. The sequence goes on from NW_028270141.1 coordinate 150,846,814, forward strand.
GGAAGGTGTTGGAGGCCAAAATATTGAATATTTCAAGGAGTTAGATATAATTTTTCAGGCTGAAGGGATCAAAGAGTATAGAGAGTGTAATGATTGCAATGAGGTCAGTCACTGGACCTCATGAGACCCCTGACTGGGTTGTTAATCTGGTCCAATCAGGGAGTCCTGACCGACAGAAAAAAACCCAAAACTGTAGTGTGAAGAAAATAAAAAAAAACCGGAGAGTCAGAGGTTCAGGTCACGAGAAAAAAAAAGAACAGGGGTGTCACACATCCTGTTCACTCAGAGCTGGCTTTGAGGGAGCTGGATCAGTGTGTGTGTGTGTGTGTGTGCGTGCGCAAAGACTCTCCTCCTTGACTGTGTCTGAGAGGAAGGGGACTGTCCCTGGACCAGCTGCCCCACATCGAGAGAGCTGAAGGAGGGAAGAAGGAGAAGAAGAAGGAGGAGGAGGAGGAGAAGGAGGAGGCAGAAGGAAGTGAGAGTTCTGAGTCCTGGGCCTACTTTTAGAGCTGCAGCCTGGGCCTCACCCAGGTTAAGGGAGTGTCACTGCTGGTCTCTGGGACCCTGCCCAGACTTGCCTAAGTTGTTACTGCTTGGGGCCTGCCTCACTGCTGCTGCCTGGGACTCGGCTTGGGCCCCTCCCAGGACCTCCACCGCTGCCGTTAGAGGCCCACCTCCACTGCTGCTGCCTGGGACTAAATTTTGGGGCGGCCTGGGACTTGCCTTGGAGACCCTCCCCAGCAGGTCTGCCCTCACCGCTGTGACCAAGGGCCTGCCTAGGACTTGCCCGAGGCCTGCCTCCAACGCTTAGGCCCGCCTCCACCATCGCTGCCTGGGACTAGCCTCGGGGCCCGCCCCACAAGCTCCACCACTGCTACTGCTGCTGCCTGGGACTAAATTTTGTGGCTGCCTGGGACTTGCCTTGGGGACCCTCCCCAACAGGTCTGCCCCCACCGCTGCGACCAAGGGCCTACCTGGGACTTGCCCGAGGCTGGTTTCCACCATTGCTGCCTGTGACTCGCCTTGGACACCTCCCCAGGACCTCCGCCACTGCTGCCAGAGGCCCACCTCCACTGCTGCTGCCTGGGGCCTACCAACATCCAGCAGTAGAGTATGGCAAGCCCAAGGGTCGCAGGGCCCAGCCGCACCTATGCCGGGGTAGCCGCTGCCTTAGGCTCGGCTGCAACCGCACCCCCTTCAGGCACCTGACTAAACGCCTGGGGGTCAAGGCCTGTCCCCACGCCAATATGACAATCGAGGCCTGCTGGCCTTCGTCGCTGCGGCCCGGATGTATGGGAAGGCCAACTTCTCCCTGAACAAGGGTCGTGATCTCCAACATCCCGTCCTTCATTGCCAGTAAGCTCCTTCTTCCCCACCTCAACACCCTGGGGGAGATCCAGTCAGGTGTCCAACCGCTCCTGCTTGGTCTTAAGGACCCTGCCCTGCGGCATGTATACTCCTTCCGACGCAAGGTGTTTATTTGCCTGGCCCGGGAGGAGGTCACCGAGGGCTCCTTTACCCTCCTGAGGGCGCGGCCTACCACATCTTCTGGACAGCGGACGGCGTGTGGTGCCACTTGTGCCACAAGGTGGGGCACATAAGAAAAAACTGCCAACAGCTGAGGGTGGCGCCACTGCACCCACTCCCCCTCCTCCGAAGACTACACCACAAGCCCCAGCAATGGGGGCTAAGCCAAAGGCTTCCAATGCCTCAGCCTCGGATGGGGAAGGGGAGGGCGGGGTGAGCATCTGACCAGCTGGAAGGCGCTCAGGAAAACGCAATGAGTCAGGCCCACCCACAGGGAGACCACCCTATCCCCTTCCCCTACACCTAGCCCATGACCTGCCCCTACAGTTGTGCCAGCGTCACCCCGGCACGGGAACCCTGACCCCCAAACCCGTAGTGATCCTGGCCCCACTGACCCCACACCCACCCCAATACAGAAACCTCTGGCGCTATAACACCTGGCCCAGTGGCCCCCGAGCACAGCCACACCCTGGCACTAACCTGGGGAGAACCACTGCTGCCCTACCTCCTGCAGTGACCGTGTCTCTGGGCCCCAGAGAGGGAACTAGGCCGCTGCCCTGCCCACCATCACCTGATAAATCAGGGGTGGGGCAGGGCAGGAAGTGACACAGCTGACCCTCCCCACCCTGGCCACGCCCCCTGTTTTCCCCCAGCCAATCGTATTACGGGAAAGGCTTGGGGGGGGGGGGGGGGATCTCGGGCCCCATGACCACAAAGGCGGGTGGGGAGGGGAAGGCCCATAAATTGCTCCCTGTTCCTCTGAGGAAGAGGTGTTTGCCCTTAGAGGGGAGAGACATTCTAGCAGTGTGCCGGCAGCGCTGCCCCTCTCCAGGGGATGAGCCAACGGTGCCTCTTGACTGTCCCGCACCGTGGCCCGACATACCCGAACCCTCAGGGGCTACAGCAGGGCCTCCTGCTGCCTCAACTCCTCTGGCCCCTGGGGAGGACTTTAATAACCACATGGGCCGTGGTGCGGGCTACAATGGAGGACCCTTGCTGGGTCGTTGAGCGGTGGAGGGGAGGAAGGTGTTATCCTCGCTCCTCGCTCCTCCCTCCCAGACTGTTTTTCCGGGTGCCTTGGCCCTGGGGGAGGACCTTTTCCCCGAGGAGCTGGGCGTCCCGGCGTCGGGAGAGGAGCGGGGCCCCGAGCCTCTGCTGCCCGATGACCCGAACTTTGGGTGTTCTGGGAAGGGGTGCGCCGAGGAAGGTACCGCCGGTGACCCTGGGGGTGGGGTCGCAGGGGGTTTGAGGCCGGTTGGCGGCGCCGGACCAGCCCCCATCCTCTCGGTGGGGGAGGGGTCGGTGACCGAGGGCGACCTCCCGGAGGAGGGTTCGGGATCGGTGGCGGACACCGGGGACGACGCGGACTCCGTCTGCAGTGACATTTTTGAGTCCCAGGTGACCCCCACCGATCGCCCCCTCATCCCCCTCGAGGAACTCTGGGAATTTGACGAGGAAACTCGGGGTCGCCGGGATAGAACCCAACTGGCGCTCGACCGCTGGAGCTCATTTGAAAGAGTTTACTGGTCGGCCCACGCTGCTCGCCAGGCACCTGGGCTCGACGTAAATGAGCGAAAGCGAGTCAGGAACTTCCTGGGGGCACTCCTGGTGAGAGCGAGGGACCTCTGTGCCCCTCCCTCGTCCTCCCAGTAAATGTGTATATAGGTTTTTAACTGTACTGGTGGTGGTTGCACAACGCTTCCGACATGGAGACAACTATAGCCAGCCTCCACATCAACGGCAGCAGGGAGTCACAGCGCAGATTCCAGACCCTCTCGGTCCTTCGGGACGGGAGGTATGCGGTGTGCTTCCTGCAAGAAACCCACACTACCCCGGGAGATGAAGCCACCTGGCTCCTGGAGTGGCGACGGGGGGGGGTCTACATGAGTCACCTCACCCGCAGATCTGGCGGGGTGGCTATTCTGTTGGCCCCGCATTTTCAGCCGGAGATCTTGGGGGTCAGGGAGCCAGTGCCAGGCCGTTTGCTTCACCTGACGGTTCGGCTGGGGGGCGCGGTGCTTCACTTGGTGAACATCTACGCTCCCCTGGCCGGGCCGAGGCAAGCGAGCTTCTTCTGAGAAGTGTCCGCTCATCTCGGTTCCATCGACGAGAACCAGTGTGTCGTCCTCGGGAGATTTTAACTGTGTCCTCGAGGGCAGGGACCACGGCGGTGCCCACACTGGCTGGGCGTCGGGGAAGAGGTTGGGGGACTTGGTCAAGTCCTTCAACCTGGTGGACATCTGGCGGAATCTCCATCCCGACTCCATCGCCTTCACCTTCGTGAGGCCTGGGGTCGGAGCGTCCAGAATCGACCGCCTGTATGTTTCGCGGGTGTACGCCTCCTGTTTTCCGAAGGCCTCCATGCGGCAGGTGTCGTGCACGGACCATCACCTGGTGTGGGCGGAACTCCTTCTGTTCGGCGCCAGGCTCGGCTCCGCGTACTGGCACTTTAACAACCTGCTGCTGGAGGACGAGCGGTTCCGGGACTCGTTTCGTCGTTTCTGGGCCGGCTGGAGAAGGAAGCGGGGAAGCTTCCCCTCCCTGAGGCTATGGTGGGACGTGGGCAAGGCTCACGTCCGCGTCTTCTGTCAGGAGTACGTGAGGGGGTCGACGAAGAGGCGGAAATCCAGGATCGGGGAGTTGGAGAGGGAGATGCTCGACCTGGAGTCACGCCTCGGTTAACCCGACGTGGACCTGGCCGTGCGCGGGGCATATGAAGAGAAGAAGGCCGTGCTCCGAGACCTGCAGTTCGTCGGGGCTCGGGGCGCATACGTGAGGTCGCAGATCCAACTCCTCCAGGACCTGGACCGCGGTTCCCCCTTCTTCTACTCGCTGGAAAAAAGGCGTGGCACCCATCAGCAGCTCCTTGTGCTGCTGGCCGACAATCGGTCCCTCGTCTCGGATCCGGAGGGGATCAGGCCCCACATCCGAAACTATTACACGGCTCTGTTCTCTCCGGATCCGTCCAGCGAGGACGCTCGCAGAGTTCTGTGGGAGGACCTGCCGCAGCTCGGCCCGGAGGACGCCGGAAGGCTCGACGCTCCCATCACTTTAGAGGAGCTGACCGGTGCTCTCAAGGGGCAAAACCCCAGGGCTGGATGGGCTGACTGTGAAGTTCTTCAGGGCGTTCTGGGACGTCCTGGGGAGCGACTACGCACAGGTCCTGGGGGAGTGTCTAAATGCCGGACAACTGCCCCTTTCTTGGCGCAGGGCGGTCATCGTCCTGCTGCCAAAGAAGGGGGACCTTCGTTCTTTAAAGAACTGGCGTCCGGACTCCCTCCTCAGCACGGATTACAAAGTCTTTGCCAGGGTGTTGTCCTCTCGCCTGGCCTCCGTGCTGGCCCACATGATTCACCCGGACCAGTCCTACACGGTCCCGGGCCGGAGGATACACGATAACGTCCACCTGGTCCGGGACCTGATCCATTTCTGTCGACGGGCTGGTCTGCCGAGCGCCTTCCTGTCTCTCGACCAGGAGAAGGCGTTCGACAGGGTCGATCACGAGTACCTGCTCGGGACTCTGCGGGCATTCGGGTTCGGGACGCAGTTCGTCGCCCGGATCCGACTTTTGTACGCCGCCGCAGAGTGTCTGGTTAAAGTTAACGGGTCCCTGACGGCGCCCCTTCGCTTCGGGAGAGGAGTGCGTCAAGGCTGCCCCCTGTCCGGCCAGCTGTATTCCCTGTGCGTGGAGCCTTTCCTGCGCCTCTTGCGGAGGAGGTTGTCGGGGCTGGTTCTGCGCGGCGCGGCCTACGCCGACGACGTGCTCCTCACTTTCACCGACCTGGCTGACCTGGGGAGGATGCGCGAGTGCCAGGCCGTGTACTCGGCGGCATCTTCCGCCAGGATCAACTGGGCCAAATGTTCCGGACTACTGGTCGGCCCGTGGCGGGTGGACTCTCTGCCGGAGGAGTTACGGGGGTTCAGCTGGAGTACCACCCATCTCCTCTACCTGGGGGTCTACCTCGGCCCGGCTGAGGAATCCTGGCCGGCCAACTGGCAGGAGCTGGAGGCCAAAGTCTTGGCTCGCCTAGGCCGCTGGATAGGACTGCTCCGAGTGCTATCTTACAGGAGTCGAGTGCTGGTCATAAACCAGCTGGTGGCTGCCATGCTGTGGTACCGGCTGGTCACTTTGGTCCCTCCTCCTGGCTTTGTCGCTGACATCCAGAGAACGTTGGTCGATTTGTTCTGGGACAAAAAGATGCACTGGGTCGCTGCGCAGGTTCTGAGCCTCCCTATTGAGGAGGGCGGTCAGTCGCTGGTGTGCGTCCGCACCCAGGTCGCGACGTTCCGCCTTCAGACCTTGCGGCGATACCTTTTACGTCGAGCCTCCTCCTAAGTGGTGCGCTCTGGCGACGTATTTTTTCCGTCAGGTGCGTAACCTCAACTACGACACGCAGCTCCTGTTCGTCGACCATGACGGTTTGGAGGTCGCCCTCAAGACGCTGCCAGGACCTGATCACTGTCTGGAACATGGTCGAATCGCACCGCGCCTACCCTCCGGCTGGAGTAGCGGCTGTCGTCAGGGAGCCGTTGCTCAGGAATCCGCACCTCCGTACTCGCGGGTTCGAGTGGCTGTCGGAGGGGAGGGCCGCGGCGGCGAGGGTGACCAGGGTCGGGGACGTGCTGGGTGCCGGGGGCCTGGGCTGGACGCTGCCGCAGGACATAGCAGGCAGGGCAGCGGTAGACGTCCAGTACGTGGCCACCGCCATCCGACGCCTTAAAACGGCAGTGCTCGGACCCGACGTAGTGCACCAGTTGGAGGACGCTCAGGTGTGCGGTGGGATCCCGTCCGCGCTCACCCCAGCCCGGACGGAATTTCACATTGGCCCCAAGGTCCCGTACTTCCCGCGGGAGCCTGTGCCCCACAACCTGAGCCGCCTCCGGAATTTTAATTGTGTTTTGTTTAGGGAGGTGAAAAGGAGAGCCCTGTACCGACTGCTGCTGCACACCATCCACCTCTTCTCCCTCATCCACCGTCCGGACACGCCTTGGCGTGCCCATTTGCCACCGGGCGGTGGGGATCCCCAGTGGAGGGCTCTCTACGCGGGAGTCCTCCCCCTTTCTCTCGGGGATCTGGGGTGGAGGGTGCTGCACGCAGCAGTCCCCTGCAACCGCAGATTGCGGTGGTTCACGGACTCCCAGCCCAACTGCTTGTTCTGTGGCGCTGTGGAGTCCATGGACCATGTGTATATTGGGTGTGGGCGTTTGCACTCCCTTTTTGATTTCCTGAAAAACCTTCTCCTCTGTTTTTGGCTGCACTTCAGTCCCACGCTCCTGATCTTTGGGCACCCGGTACGGAGGAAGGAGGGCAGGTCTGAAGACCTCCTCGTGGGTCTGCTCCTGGGCCTGGCCAAACTGGCCATCAACAGGTCCAGGCAGCGGGCCGTGGAGGGGGTCGTTAGGGCCGACTGCCTGCCCCTCTTCCGCGGTTACGTTAGAGCCCGGGTGTCCTTGGAGAAGGAGCACGCGGTGTCCACCAACACCCTGGAGTTGTTCAGGGAGAGGTGGGCGCCGCAGGGAGTGGAGTGCATCATTTCTCCCTCCAACTCTATTTTGATTTAGTCCCTACCCACCCCTTCACTGTTTTGATCACACAGCACTGCCCTTTGATGTGAAGGGCAGTGCTTGTCACTGGCCACCCGGGTGTTTTCCTATCTTCCTGGTGGTGGAAATTGAATAAAGATTGGTGCACTTTGTGTCTTTCACTGTGTCTCACAAAAGAAGAAAAAAAAAAGAAAAAAAAAAGAAAAAAGAAAAAAAATAATAATAAAATAAATAAAACAGCGGTGCTCGGGCCCGACGTAGTGCGCCAGTTGGAGGACACTCAGGTGTGCGGTGGGATCCCGTCCGCACTCACCCCAGCCCGGACGGAATTTCACATTGGCCCCAAGGTCCCGTACTTCCCGCGGGAGCCTGTGCCCCACAACCTGAGCCGCCTCCGGAATTTTAATTTTGTTTCTTTCAAAGACGTAAAAAGGAGGGTCCTGTATAGACTGCTGCTGCACACCGTCCACCTCTTCTCCCTCATCCACTGTCCGGACACGCCTTGGCGTGCCCATTTGCCACCGGGCGGTGGGGATCCCCAGTGGAGGGCTCTCTACGCGGGAGTCCTCCCCCTTTCTCTCAGGGATCTGGGGTGGAGGGTGCTGCACGCAGCAGTCCCCTGCAACCGCAAATTGTGGTGGTTCACGGACTCCCAGCCCAACTGTTGTTCTGTGGCGTTGTGGAGTCTGTGGACCACGTGTATATTGGGTGTGGGCATTTGCACTCCCTTTCTGATTTTCTTAAAAAATCTCCTCCTCTGCTTTTGGTTGCACTTCAGTCCCATGCTCCTAATCTTTGGGCACCAGGTATGGAGGAGGGAGGGCAGGTCTGAAGACCTCCTCGTGGGTCTGCTCCTGGGCCTGGCCAAACTGGCCATAAACAGGTCCAGGCAGCGGGCCGTGGAGGGGGTCGTTGGGGCCGACTGCCTGCCCCTCTTCCGCGGTTACGTTAGGGCCCGGGTGTCCTTGGAGAAGGAGCACGCGGTGTCCACCAACACCCTGGAGTTGTTCAGGGAGAGGTGGGCGCCACAGCGAGTGGAGTGCATCATTTCTCCCTCCAATTCTATTTTGATTTAATCCCTGCCCTCCCCTTCACTGTTTGATCACACAGCATTGCCCTTTGGTGTGAAGGGCACTGCTTGTCACTGGCCACTCGGGTGTTTCCTTTCTTCCTGGTGGTGGAAACTGAATAAGGATTCATGCACCTTGTGTCTTTCACTGTGTCTCACACCTAATACACACATGGGTGCTGGGGGAAAAAATAAGCACTACTGCAGTTAGGCGGTAGTGTGGGGAAAAAAAATAAACAGAAGGGTCAGGAAAAAAAAAAGTGTGAAAGATTCTGCTCAAAAAACAAGGTGAGTGTCAGTGAGTGATATTCTGGTATCTGACTCTGAGGCAGTGCTCTAGTCAAGCTACATGTGTAAATAAGATGTGACTCGGGGATGGGATACAGGGGACAGAGTTTGATAATCAGCCTTGATCAAATTGAATTGTCAAGCAGGCTCAAAGAGCTAAATGGTCTACTCCAGCTCCTATTTTCTATGTTTAAGTCAACATAGGCATCATCAAAAGCATTCACAGGAAGAACAATTATTATAAATGCTCAAAGATGCCAATTAATGTCAATAATTCACTTCAATTGTCAAAGCAGAGTTGTGTGCTGAGCAAATGCTTTTATTGGTCCCTTCTGGTGGATGATGATGGACAGCAATGGAGGGCGATAGAGGAGGATCATTGGTCAACCGTGTCAAAGGCTGCAGAAAGGTCAAGAAGGACAATTAGGGCAAGTTTATCTTTGTCACAGTCCCATAGGATATCATTTTGGGTGCTCTGGCAGGAAATACAAAACCAGATTGGAGTGTTTCAAACAGGCATTCAAACATTCAATAGGGCTCCTAGTTGCAGTAGGACACCCAGCACCTCCACCTCACCAAGATCGTACTTTGCTGTCTCCAACCTGTCAAACCTGACCTCTCACCCCTCTTTGCTAGGGCTTGCCAATCTAGTCCCAGTGAAAACCCCACTTACTGTGCAGCCTCAGCATTGCTCTCCTCTGGGGACTGCCTATAGTCTTAGCAATTCCGACACTCCCCCTGATTGGTGCTGCTGGGACCACAGAACTACTCATTGGTTGGCACCTTTCCAAGGCAGGGATTTCTGTTTCTGAGGAACAGAAGTCTCATCTCCAGCTTATTAACAGCCACCTGACCTTTAAGTAACAGTGGTACAGGTTATTACCCTTGGACAGGCACCCGATTGATTTCTTATGCTCGGGAGTGAGGATTACGTGCCCTATTGGATCTAGCCCAGAAGTCCTGCTTTCCAAAAAAAGATAGCCATTGAGAAATAAGTTACAATGAACAGGAAAGACAAAACATCAAAATATACAAAAATAAATCCTTCCTCCACATTCGGAGTGTTGAAATGTAGATCAACTTATTTGTTGTCAGAACCAGAGACTCTCCAACAGACTCTTACTTTTCCCAAACTCAACATACTTTGAAACCTCAAGTTTAATCAAATTTCTTCCTGGCTTTACACACCAGTGCTGCTACAGGACTTTGCTTTTAAACCAAATTTCTCACTTAAGATAGAGGCACCCCGTGTGGATTCATCTTGCTCAGCTGTCAATAGCAGATTTTTAATATTTATGACCACTCTCCAAGTTTTCATGAAAGGTGTTAGCGATGGAACCACAGTGTGTACCAGACTATTATTAGGTTAGGCATAAAGCTTGGCAAAGGTACAACTATTGGGTCTGAATCCTGTCGAGGATGGAATTTCCTTCAGACAGCATTTGGCTCTGTTTGGTATCAGTGGAATCCACCCAAGGAAGAAAGGTTGGCAGTCCTATTTTTAGTGCTTCTTCATGACTTGCACTTCCTAGCACATGTTTGCAAACCCAACAAGCACAGACCACCAACTGTGCTCTTGGAGAAAGTCACACCAAGAAATGCAGGGCACCTTGAATGAGACAGTCACATATTGAGTCAGCCCGAGTGTTTAAAAAGGAAGTGGTGAGGGTATTGAGGAATATGAAGGAGGCAGAAAAGTGGGATGCTAAAACATTGGTGAGTCAGGCTCAAAAAATTGTTTATCTCACTTCTGATTCTGTAGATCTGGGTAGCTAAGTTGGTTTAGGCAGTGAATAGCTGAGTTGTAATGTGGATACAGATTCAATCGCTGTCTGTGATGAATTAAGCAATTTGCAAAAGGGTGGTTTTGGAGGTGAGGGTTAAGGCGCCCACTGTAATGATTATTGAACAGAAAATAACCTGTGTGATGTTGGTGTTGCTGGCAAGGTCAATATTTATCACTAATTGTCCTGATGGTGTCATGCTGAATTGCCTTCGTAAATAGAACTGAGTGACTTGCTAAGCTATCTGAGAGCTGTGCTGTGGGGCTGGAATCACAGCCAGAGTGGGAAAGGCTGTCAGATCACCTTTCCTAAAGAACACTGGGTACTTGCAATAACCTGGTAGTCTCAAGGTGCCATTATTGATATCCTTTTTATTCTGGACTTATTTAACTAACAATGTAAATTCCCCAGCAAGCACAGTGGCATTTGAACTCATGTCCCTGGATTATTAATACAGTAGTATAATCACTTTGTTGCCATACTCCCTACCATTATCCTTTCTCTTGCAATTGAATGTGGGTGTCAAGGTAAAAGTAGATAGAATAAAGTCTTAAGTAAAATAAAAATGAATTGCTTTCATGCTTTTAGATAAATTCTCTCAAATTATATGGACATCCTTTTGAATATGCAGCAGTAATATTCTGTTAATGCTCTTCAGTACCTCCAAATTGCTATGCCCTGGGGACAGCAATTAATTGTGTGGTGTAATTATGATCTTTCTTCTCTGGATAGCTTTCATATTCTTTGTAGATACAGAACCGGAGCACATTTGTTGGTTATCTGTGTCATCCAATAATCCCGATATTACAGCATTATACCAAAAATTCAACAAAACAAAACATTGCAGATGCTGGAAATCTAAAATAAAAACCAAGAACGCTGGAAATAATCAGCAGGTCAGATAGCTTCTGTAGCAAAAAATAAAAAGTTAACATTTCTGACTGAATTCCAGTTTCAATATTCCAGTTCTGATGAAAGATCACCAACTGTAAAATTCAAATATTTTTCTAACTCCAAAGATGCTGCCTGACATGCTGAGTACTTCCAACATATTCTGGTTTCATTTACAGTGAATTGTGGAGCTGAATGTGATGATTTCTGAATTGCATCAGTTGATCAGATTCACAGCGTACTAAGCAGTGCTCTGCACACGTGGCTGCGAAGGTCAGAACGGGGCTGCCTTGGGAAGGTCATGCACACAGGCAGCATTGCCAATACTTCAAACCACTCACCTTCGGGGAAATCGAAAAAGCCTGGGAGGTCTGAAACGAAAACACAGAAAAAGGTAAAGTTTAATTCTCAAATTAAAAAGAGTGTTCCTTATTTTAAATTAAAGAAAAATTCACCCTTGGCCCTGTCCACAGTTAACCTCAGGTCTTTGAAAGCTAACATTAAGAACGAGCTGACAGGAAAGCCCAAGGGAACTCTCTTTACAATCTTTCTTTCTCCCTGTGGTAAGTACTTGGATTCATTTGGCATCTCCCCTCTGTAAGCAAAGTCAACCATATTGCTCTAGTCAGACCAGGTAAGGGTAATAGATTTTTTTTTCCTTATAAAGGTCATAATGAACCAGATGGGCTTTAGTGACAATTGATGGTAGTTTCATGTCACTTTTACAATCCGCTGATTGGCATCACATCCACCAGCAGCAACAATGCACACCATCAACAAGACGTACTGCAAAGATTCTCCAAGGCTCCTTAGACAGCACCTTCCAAACCCACCACCATGACCATCTAAAAGGTCAAGGGTACCAGATGGATGAAACCACCATCACCTGCTAGCTCCCCATCCTGACATGAAATATATTGCTTACTTTGCTGTAACTCAGTCAAAATCCTAGAACTCCCTCCCTAACAGTATTCTGAATTTACCCACAACAAACGCACTGCAGTAATGCAAGACCATAAGATATAGGAGGCAGAAGTAGGCCGTTTGGATAATTAAGTTAGTACACCCATTCAGTGAAATCATGGCTCATCTGGTAATCTTTAAGTCCATTTTCTTGTTCTATAATCCTTGATTCAAAAAGGGAGACAAAATATCAGATAACTATATCAGGTAACGAAAGACTGGAGCGACTGGGCTTGTATACTCTTGAGTTTAGAAGACTGAGAGTGGATCCCAATTGAGACATATAAGATTATTAAAGGATTGGACACTCTGGAGGCAGGAAACATGTTTCCGCTGATGGGTGAGTGCCGAACCAGAGGACACAGCTTAAAAATACGGGATAGACCATTTAGGACAGAGATGAGGAGAAACTTCTTCATCCAGAGAGTAGTGGCTGTGTGGAATGCTCTGCCCCAGAGGGCAGTGGAGGCCCAGTCTCTGGATTCATTTAAGAAAGAGTTGGATAGAGCTCGAAAGGATAGTGGAATCAAGGGTTATGGAGATAAGGCAGGAACAGGATACTGATTAAGGATGATCAGCCATGATCATATTGAATGGTGGTGCAGGCTCGAAGGGCAGAATGGCCTACTCCTGCACCTATTTTCTATTGTCTATTGTCTATAGACAAGTTTATTAAAGGAAGTATTAGCAAAATATTTCAAAATACATAATAAAGTCATTTTGGCTTCATGAAGGGGAAAATCATGCCTGAAAATTTATTACTGATTATAATTTGTTCATCTCAGGCTCGAATATACTGAATGGCCCACACTCCACAGCCATCTGCAGTGAAGAATTCCACAGATTCACTATCCTCTCTGATTCATGAGCAAAGACTGATATTCCTCTGTGCTGTAGCTTTCTACAGTCTTTCCCCACTTAAAAAAAAAACAGTTCTATTCATCCTTCTAAAGTGTATAAACTCACATTTCCCATATCATAGTCCAGATGCCTAGCATTTGCCCATTCATTAACTTGTCTATATCCATCTGTAGATGTTTTGTGTCATCCCCACTACTTGCTTTCCCAGCTTTGCTTGTTTTATCACAAACTTGCCCATAGTACATTCACTTCCATCATAAAAGTCATTACTAATATATACTCTAAAAAAAATTGTGCGCTAGCACTTATCCCTGAAGAACTCCATGAATTATAGGTTACCATCTGGAAAATGACCCCCTTATCTCACTTTTCTGTCTTCTCTTAGTTAGCCAATCCGCTACTCATAATATACTACCCCTAACACCACTGGCTCTTGTTAAGTAGTTTTATATGTAGTGCTTGTGGTGATTATTATAAGGAGAGCCAAGTGGACCTCATAGAATAGGAATTCCCTGTTTGCAGCTTTTAATCTGGTTCAATCAGGGAGCCCTGACTGACAGAAATAAACAGGAGTGTCAGAGATTCTGTTCATTCTGAGAGCTAGCTCTGAGGAAGCTTGCTCAACATCAAGGACAATCCAGGTGTAAATAAAGGGGAACTTGGTAATGGGATACCAGTCTCTGTGGAGTTATTTCAGTACCTTCTTGAACATCTTTTGGAAATCCAAATATATATTACACCAACTGATTCCCTGTTATCTTTCCTGCTTGTTACTTCCTCAAAAGACTGACATAAATCTGTCAGGAACAATTTTCCTGTCATGAAAAAAAAATGGACTCTGCTTGCTTTTTTAAATGCATTTCTAAATGTTCTGCTAATATTTTCTATATAATTAATCTGAACAATTTCCTCATGACCAATATTAAGCTAACAGGTGCATAGTTACCTTTTCTTATCTCTCTCCCTTTCCAAATAAGGGTGCTACATTGGTAGTTTGAGAAGATAGCTCATCATTACCTTCACAAAGGAAACTAGCGGTGAGCAATAAATCCTGGCCTGGGCAGTGGTGTCAACACTCCTTGAAAGAATTTTTAAAGTTGGTAATTGAATATAGATTCCACCACCTGGTATGGTGGGATTTGAAGCAGTGTCCCAAGCCATTAGTCTAGACCTCTGGAATATTAGTCTGGAATATTGATTGTGGATACTGCATGACATACAAATCAGATTTGTTGCTCAACACTAGGGTCTCATTGTGGCACCACAAATTATTACAATAACTTGCATACCTATAGCACATTTAACATAGTGAAACATTCCAAGATTTTTTTTTCACAGAAGTTATGATCAAATGGAAGTTGACACTGGATCTGCATATAGTTATATAGGCTGTTAACATAAGACTGGTCAAAGAAGTGGGAACTTTTTAATGAAATGCTTATGACTTGATGGCTATGCCTTCAAATGAGAGGCGTTCTGGGCCACTCCAGAGGGCAGTTAAATGTAAACCACATGGCTATAGGCCAGACTGGGTAAGGATGGCAGATTTCTTTTCCTAAACATCAGTTCTGTACTAGGTGGGTTTTTGTGGCAATAGACGGTGTTTCATGACACTTTCAGTGACACTATCTTTATATTTTAGATCGATAGTTCAACCCACTGATTGGTACCGCGTCCACTCCCTTATCCACCAACACTGAGTCGCTGCATTCACCAAAGATCCTCAGACAGCACTTTCCTAACCCACAACCAATTCCATCAAGAAGGAGCAAAATGGAAACACCAGCCTTCTAAACCACTCACTCTCCTGATTTGGAAATATATCGCTGCTCTTTCAGTGTCAGTAGGTCAAACATCTCAAACTCCCTTCCTAACAAGACTGCATACCTACCTACATCAAATAGACTACACTGGTTCAAAAAGTTTTTCACCACCACCTTCACGAGAGTAACTAGGGACGGATAATAAATACTGGCTCCCTGATGGGGCGGCATGGTGGTGTGATGTCACAAAAAGAGTTGGAAATGAGGAGAGAGGCACAGAGTTTAAGGAGGTAACTTCAGAACCATACGGCAACATAAGGAAAGTGAAGGTGGAGATATTTATTTACATATATTGGTATGGCTTAACCGATGAGGACAATTTGACAAGGTTGAACTAGGTGGGGACTGTGAATGGTGAGGAGTACATAAAGAGGTTTCAGGGTGATTAAGACAGTCAGGTCACTGTGAAAATGCATGGCAGGTGCAGTACAACATGGGTCAGTGTGAGGTGGCTCACTCTGGAAGGAAAACAGAATGGCAGAATACTATTTACATAGTGACAGATTGGGAAATGTTAATCAACAGATTGAAGCACCATACCATACGAGGTTATGCTGATGATGCTAAGTTCATCACATACACACAGAAAGTCAACTATATGGTCCAGCTGACCCGATTGATTTACATAAGACAAACCTGTTACCTGAGGAATTAATGTGGTGAATCTTCACTGTGTTCCCTGTATGCCTCCCTATGCCTATTGTTACAACACGGGATAGGTTCTCCTGCTTAATGTAAACCAGCAACACAGAAAAGATTTATCCTGAGTACCAATCTGTGAAAATGTGAGAGGTCAAGAACTATTTCATGTAAAAATTAACAACTTTATTTCTTAAAGTATAACAGAGAATAATTAACTAACAACCATTTACAACTTCTTCCTCGAGCCTATCCCTTCTCTAATACTAGTCTGATAAAACTCCCGATTATAATTTACAAAACCACACTTCTTATCTCAAAACCAGGCAGCTTTCAGTTCTTCTCTGTATTTCAGTCTTCTTTTCTTCTTTGGGATTCTGCTTCCCAAGTTACTGAGCGATAAAGAGAGCTTTTTTTGGGCAGACTTTTTACACGCTGGTGGCTTGGCAGTTCTCCTCTCAACTGTTCAATTTTCCCCAGTCTTATACCCCCAAAGCAACGGATTGTGTCACTGGCTTTTAATATTGTCAATATATGAAATTCAAACTGGATTGGAGTTTGGTATTTTTCAGTGTATTATTTAAACTGATTGACCTAATTCAAATCTGTTTTGTCATTTCCAGGCAACTAGCTGATCGAGTTGTTTGACTTAAATGTTATATTATTTTTGCTCTGTCAGCTAGTTCTGTTGCTTTAAACACTCTTAAAGGTGCAGTACACCCGCATCTTCATAACATCTGCCTCCTTAAGAAAAAAATGAACCATCATAATGAAAAGGTGGTTTCATTCTTTTTTTCTATTTTTTAAACACGTTAATCTAACATACAGATAACTTCAATATAAGTTCACCTTAACTTCTTCCCATATACCTGTACATACATAACATTAAGTAAATACTCATCTCAACTTCATCAGTTAAATCTGTGCTAATAAATCTCCAATTACATTCTTACAACCCACATGTATGATTTTTAAATTATAAGTCTGTAACATAAAACTCCAAGAAATTGTCTCATATTTTTGTCTTTAAAGCATTCTAAGAACGTAAGTGGATTGTGATCCGTGTACACAACCATCTCTAACACATTGTTAGTGACATACACATTAAAATGTTATTAAGGCCAGTACCAAACTCAATAGTTCCTTTTCAATTGTGGAATATTTTCTATGCTGGATGTTCAGCTTCTTCAAAATGTAACTAACTGGCAGTTCAATCCCATTCTCATCTTCCTGTAGGAGTACACCTCCAACTCCAATGTCACTGGCGACTTTAAAAGGTTTCGAAAAGTTTGGTGTAGCTAAAACTGGTTTGGTGCTTAATATTGATTTCAAATGATCGAATGCCTCTTGGCATAGTTCTGTCCACCAAAACTTTGTGCTCTTCTTCAGCAAATCAGTTATTGGTGCCACTACACTGCTGAACTTTGGAACAAACTTCTAATAGACTCCGCTGAGTCCCAAGAATTGAAGCACCTCTTTCTTCGGGGCTGGTCATGGAAATTCCTTGATGGCCTTCATTTTGTGTTCTGTGGGGTCAATCTTCCATGACCAATGTTATGTACCAAGAGCGTCACCTCTGCTTTCGCAAATTCAGTTTTATTTAAGTTTGTCACTAGTTTTGCTTCTCGTAGTCATTCAAAGTGCTCTGCCAACTGTCCAGTGTGATATTTCCAGATCTTACTAAAGAGCACTACATCGTCCAAATAAAAATGAAGCTCAAGAGAGTGGAAAGGAGGTGAAAGGCCTCAGGTGTTTCCACTGTGGTAAAGTAGGATACATAAACTCACAGTGCTAGTCGTTAAAGAAAGGCACTGTGGGAAAAGATGTGGTAAAAGAAGCTAAGCTAGTGGCATTCATGAAAGTAGTAAAGGAGACCCCAAGAAGAGCCGAGGAGCTGCAGGAGAGTGCACAGCCTCGGCAGGGACTGGGTATGGAGTTAGTACCTGATCTCTACAAAGAGTTCACCACCCTGGGTAAAGTTTAGTCAGAAAGAACAGGGAGAGAAGGACAAGATATTATAATTTTGAGAGATACAGGATCTAACCAGTCACTGATAGTAAGAGATAAACGAATATGCACTCTTTCTTCCGAGAGTGTGGTAATTTGTGGGATACATGGACAGAAATTTAGCGTTCTCCTATCTAAGATCAAGTTGGAGTGCCAACTCAAAACTGGGGAAGTTACAGTGGGTGTGATTGACCGAGTGTGAGATACAGGGATTCATAGAGTCATCGAGATGTACAGCATGGAAACAGACCTTTCGGTCCAACCCGTCCGTGCTGACCAGATATCCCAACCCAATCTAGTCCCACCTGCCAGCACCCAGCCCATATCCCTTCCTATTCATGTACCCATCCAAATGCCTCTTAAATGTTGCAATTGTACCAGCCTCCACCACTTCCTCTGGCAGCTCATTCCATACACGTACCACCCTCTGTGTGAAAAAGTTGCCGCGCAGGTCTCTTTTATACCTTTCCCCTCTTTGGAATGAGTTGGCAAGATCCAAGGTGGGAGTGACACCCCTTGTTGTGGAGAAGCCCAAGGAAGACCAAGAAACTGAGGTGTTAAAACAGAAATATCCTGATATTTTCCCAGACCGTGTGGTAACCAGATCCCACTATCATAAGTCACAGCACAAAGTGAAAAATAAAGAGAAAGATGAAGGAGTTGAGGTTCAGTTAGTGGACACCCTGTTTGACATAATGATGCAGTTAAAACCTGAACAGGCAGAGGGTCAGACAGAAGTGTTTAGTCCTGAAAGGCTAAGGGATTTGCAACAGCAAGACAAGACAATAAAAGATGAATTTGTGGAGGCATACTCTGAAAAGGAGACAGAGAATATTCCGGAGAGCTATTTTCTGAAAGGTAGAATTCTAAGACGGAAATGGAGACCACGGTAGATTAGTGCAGAGGAGAAATGGGCCGAAGTGCACCAGATTGTGTTGCCGGTAGCATACAGACAGGAGGTGATATGGGTAGCACATGAACTACCTGTAAGAGGTCACCTACGGGTACAAAAGACTCAGGCTAAGGTACAAAAACATTTCTACTGGCCTGGAATGCACAAGGATGTGGTGAACTTTTGCCAAGCATGTCAGACATACCAAATAGTAGGTAAGCTACAGGCGGTAACAAAACCAGCAGCTTTGTTGCCAATTCCTGCATTTGAAGAACCTTTCACGTGGGTTATTTGATTTTGTAGGTTTCTTCCGGAGAACTAGAAGTGGGAACCAGTCCTTGTTAACCATAATGAATGTGTCTACCAGATTTCTGGAGACAATTCCATTATGGAGTTTCAAGGCAAAAAGGGTAGTGGAGGTAGTATCTTCCTTCACACGGTATGGGCTACCCAGAGAGATTCAATCGGACCGAGGGTCTAATTTTACTGCTAGGCTGTTTAAAGAGGTTATGGATAGCTTAGATATACAACACTTTAAACCACTACATCGTCCACTACATCGTCCAATGGGTTTGTTAACCCAGCCACAACCATTCATGATTCTTTGGAATGTGGCAGGTGTGTTCTTCATTCCAAAGGGCATCACTTTAAACTGATATAGTCCATTTGGGGTAACCACGCATGAAGCCCAACTTGGTGATGTAACTGACTTGTCAGACTTTCTCAATTCAGTCCTCCAATCTAGGAATTGAATATGAGTCTGATTTTTTAACGGTGTTGACCTTCTGATAATCCAAGCAGAATCGTTGAGTCCAGTCCGGTTTGGGAACTAAGACGATCGGCGAACTCCACTCGCTCTGGCTTGGTTCGATAGTATCGTTGTCGAGCATGGCCTCCACCTTCATCTTGACCTGTCTGGCTTTGAACGGATTGAGCCTATATGGGTGTTTTTTTTTTAATCAGAGCAGTATTCCCTACGTCTACCTCATGTACAATAGCATTAGTCCTCTCCATTTGATTTTTACATATGTCCTTATAGAACAGTAACACATTTTTCAACTGTGTTCTATGCTCTTGAGACAGATAGCTTACTAACCTATCCCACTCCTCAAGGACTTGTTCATTTTTTAATCTATTTTTCAATTGAATTGAATTGAATTTATTGTCACGTGTACCGAGACACAGTGAAAAGCTTTGTCTTGTGAGCAATTCAGGCAGATCACAGAGTTAAGTAGCATAGATAAGTAAAAAACAGGTAAACAGCGGCAAAAACAAAAACACAGGTACAGGTGAATGTTAAGAATTTGTGAGTGCACTCAGTATAATAACAACAGTAGGGTAGAAACTTTTTCGAAACCGGCTGGTGCGTGTGTTCAGGCTTCTGTACCTTCTCCCCGATGGTAGAGGTTGTAGAAAAACATTGCCAGGGTGGGACGGATCTTTGAGAATAATGGTGGCCTTTCCTTGACAGCGGGCCTGGTAGGTGGATGCTGTAGCTGGGAGGTTGGCCTTTGTGATTGTCTGGGCCATGTTCACCACTCTCTGTAACCGTCTCTGATCTTGAATGGTACAGTTGCCATACCAGGTAGTGATACGTCCAGACAGAATGCCCTCGATGGCACACCTATAAAAGTTGGCAAGGGTATTCGTCTTTCCTTAGCTGCCCGAGGAGGAAGAGACGTTGTTGGGCCTTTGTAACCGGTGCGTCCACATGAAGAGTCCAAGAAAGCTTGTTGTTGATGATCACTCACAGGGTTTGACACACTTCACTCATCCTGCTGAAAGTCAATAATGAGTTCCTTGGTTTTGCTGACATTAAGAACTAGATTGTTCTCAGTGCACCATTTTTCCAGGTCTTCCACTTCCCGTCTGTAGTCTGTTTAGTCGCCATCTGAGATTCGACCGACTATAGTGGTGTCATCAGCGAACTTGTAAATGGCATTAGTCTGGTATTTGGCGATGTAGTCATGTATATACAGTGATACAGTAGGGGGCTTAGTACACACCCCTGGGGGTTTGAAGGTGTCAGAGAAGATCTCTGCCAGTTGATTTGTACATGTCCTCAGTGTATGGCCTGGTACTCCATCTGGTCCCATCGCTTTCCTTGGATTCACACAAAGGCACATCAAAATCCTCATCATCTGGATTTGATTCCTCAGTCTGCGGGACAGTAACCAACACCTGTTTCTCTAGTTCTTTCTCTCTAGAATAATACAGTTTCAACATGTTCACACGACATACTTGATGCTTTTTTTTTCTATCTGGTATCTTTACTACATAGGTCACCTGACTTAACTTTTTCTCAATTTGATAGAGACCACTAAACCTGTGTTTGAAGGGATCTCCTATCACTGGTAACAGTAGTAACAATGTCATCTCCTCGGAAAATATCCAAGTCTCAGAGCTTTTATCTGCCACCTGCTTCATTCTACACTGTCCCCTCATTGGGTGCTGTTTAGCTAACTCACCTACTTTATTTAGTCTCTCCCTCACCTCCAATACATAATCTAAGTGTGAGATCTCCGACTTTGGTCCTGTCAATTTTTCTTTAATTTATTTCAAAGGGCCTCTCACTTAATGACCTAATATTAACTCAAAGGGAGTGAACTGAATAGATTTGTTTGGGGCATCTCTAACGGCAAACAAAACAAGTGGGTTACCTTTATCCCAATCATTCGGGTAATCCCGACAGTATGCTCCCAAAATGGTGTTCAAGGTCTAATGCCACCCTTCTAAAGCTCCCTGGGATTCAGGATGATACGCACTGGGTTTAAAGTGTTGTATATCTAAGCTATCCATAACCTCTTTAAACAGCCTAGCAGTAAAATTAGACCCTCGGTCCGATTGAATCCCTCTGGGTAGCCCATACCGTGTGAAGGAAGATACTACCTCTACTACCCTTTTTGCCTTGAAACTCCATAATGGAATGGTCTCCAGAAATCTGGTAGACACATCCATTATGGTTAACAAGGACTGGTTCCCACTTCTAGTTCTCCGGAAGAAACCTACAAAATCAAATAACCCACGTGAAAGGTTCTTCAAATGCAGGAATTGGCAACTAAGCTGCTGGTTTTATTACCGCCTGTAGCTTACCTACTATTTGGTATGTCTGACATGCTTGGCAAAAGTTCACCACATCCTTGTGCATTCCAGGCCAGTAGAAATGTTTTTGTACCTTAGCCTGAGTCTTTTGTACCCGTAGGTGACCTCCTATAGGTAGTTCATGTGCTACCCATATCACCTCCTGTCTGTATGCTACCGGCAACACAATCTGGTGCACTTCGGCCCATTTCTCCTCTGCACTAATCTACCGTGGTCTCCATTTCCGTCTTAGAATTCTACCTTTCAGAAAATAGCTCTCCGGAATATTCTCTGTCTCCTTTTCAGAGTATGCCTCCACAAATTCATCTTTTATTGTCTTGTCTTGCTGTTGCAAATCCCTTAGCCTTTCAGGACTAAACACTTCTGTCTGACCCTCTGCCTGTTCAGGTTTTAACTGCACCATTATATCAAACAGGGTGTCCACTAACTGAACCTCAACTCCTTCATCTTTCTCTTTATTTTTCACTTTGTGCTGTGACTTATGATAGTGGGATCTGGTTACCACACGGTCTGGGAAAATATCAGGATATTTCTGTTTTAACACCTCAGTTTCTTGGTCTTCCTTGGGCTTCTCCACAACAAGGGGTGTCACTCCCACCTTGGATCTTGCCAACTCATTCCAAAGAGGGGAAAGGTATAAAAGAGACCTGCGCGGCAACTTTTTCACACAGAGGGTGGTACGTGTATGGAATGAGCTGCCAGAGGAAGTGGTGGAGGCTGGTACAATTGCAACATTTAAGAGGCATTTGGATGGGTACATGAATAGGAAGGGATATGGGCTGGGTGCTGGCAGGTGGGACTAGATTGGGTTGGGATATCTGGTCAGCACGGACGGGTTGGACCGAAAGGTCTGTTTCCATGCTGTACATCTCGATGACTCTATGAATCCCTGGATCTCACACTCGGTCAATCACACCCACTGTAACTTCCCCAGTTTTGAGTTGGCACTCCAACTTGATCTTAGATAGGAGAACGCTAAATTTCTGTCCATGTATCCCACAAATTACCACACTCTCGGAAGAAAGAGTGCATATTCGTTCATCTCTTACTATCAGTGACTGGTTAGATCCTGTATCTCTCAAAATTATAATATCTTGTCCTTCTCTCCCTGTTCTTTCTGACTAAACTTTACCCAGGGTGGTGAACTCTTTGTAGAGATCAGGTACTAACTCCATACCCAGTCCCTGCCGAGGCTGTGCACTCTCCTGCAGCTCCTTGGCTCTTCTTGGGGTCTCCTTTACTACTTTCATGAATGCCACTAGCTTAGCTTCTTTTACCACATCTTTTCCCACAGTGCCTTTCTTTAACGACTAGCACTGTGACTTTATGTATCCTACTTTACCACAGTGGAAACACCTGAGGCCTTTCACCTCCTTTCCACTCTCTTGAGCTTCATTTTTATTCTGTGGTAAATTCTTACCACTATTCTCTACTCTTGGTTTAGTAGTGCAGGATCTCTCCTTCTCCCATCTTCTATCCCTCACAGGATGTAATTCTGGCCAGAAGCTTGTCTTATGCACCAACATGTACTCACCTGCTAATTTTGCTGCCCTTCTCACTTTCTGAACTTTCTGTTCCTCCATGTGAATTTTTACCATTTCTGGAAGTGAGTTTTTAAACTCCTCCAGCAGAATAATCTCTCTTAGACCCTCGTAGCTCTATTTTCAAAGCACGCGCCCATTGATTAAAATGACTATGTTTAGTTCTTTCGAACTCAACATAAGTCTGACCTGGTTCCTTCTTTGTGTTTCTGAACCACTGTCTATATGTTTCTGGTACCAATTTATAACCACTTACAATAGCCTGTTTAACCTCTTCATAATCTCTTGATACCTCATCTGACAGCATAGCAAATACCTCACTCACTCTGCCTACTAGTTTTGTCTGAACTAGCACTACCCGTAAATTCTCAGACTTCTCCATCTGCCTAGCCAATTTTTCAAATGAAATAAAGAAGTGGGCGGCACGGTGGCACAGTGGTTAGCACTGCTGCCTCACAGCGCCAGAGACCCGGGTTCAATTCCCGCCTCAGGCGACTGACTGTGTGGAGTTTGCACGTTCTCCCCGTGTCTGCGTGGGTTTCCTCCGGGTGCTCCGGTTTCCTCCCACAGTCCAAAAGACGTGCAGGTCAGGTGAATTTGCCATGCTAAATTGCCCGTAGTGTTAGGTAAGGGGTAAATGGGTGGGTTACGCTTCGGCGAGTCGGTGTGGACTTGTTGGGCCGAAGGGCCTGTTTCCACACTGTAATGTAATCTAAAAAAAAGAACACTTCAACACTTTGTCATCAAAATGTGGCAGAGTTTTGGCTTATTTATAAATATCATTACCTTCTCTTTTAATCTCCAACCTGTTAACTTGACTTTGGTGACTAAGTCGCAACTTCTCAAGTTCAAATTCTCTTTTTCCTCAGCTAAGATCTTTCTCTCTCTTTCTTTTTCCTCTCTCTCTGTCCTCTCTCTCTTTCTCTCTCCCCCTTTGCTCAGCCAAGAATCTTGTCTCTCTCTTTTTCCTCTCTCTCTTTCCCTTTCTCTCCCTTTGTTTATCTTCTAACTCCATTTTCCTCAATTGTAATTTAAGTTTTTCTATCTCTACTGCACTTGTCTATTTCTCTTACACACCTAATTGTTTGATAACTCCCTTACAATTTCAGTGTTACTTCTGTCCTTGGTTAAACCCAAATCTAACTTATTTGTTAATTCTAAAGGTATGGCCTTTTTCTTTCCTTCTAAACTTTCTTGGCAAATTTGAGAATCATCTTCAAATCCCAGAACCTCTTTAGCAATTTTAAGAGTCATTTCTCTCACTTTTCAGTTAATCAGCCACAAGTCACTGAAATTAAACAAATTGTCTCACATTTTATTTAACGATCTGGGACACTTACCTGCAAATGTTTAAATCTGCTAGGAAATCTATTCAAATCTGTCAAAACCAATTCAAATCCCGACGATGAACCCCAAACTGTGATGACACGGGGCAAACTCTCCTGCCTAATTTAAAGCAGCAACACAGGAAAGATTTATCCCATGCAGCAATCTGTGAAAATTCGATTGGCCAAAAACTATTTCAAGTAAAAATTAGCAACCTTATTTTGTGAAGTATAACAGAGAATAATTAACTAACGACTATTTACAACTCCTCCATCTAGGCAAAAGTGAGGACTGCAGATGCTGGAAACCAGAGTTTAGATTAGAGTGGTGCTGGAAAAGCACAGCAAGATGCTGCCTGACCTGCTGTGTTTTTCCAGCACCATTCTAATCTAAACTCCTTCATCTAACCTATCTTTTACCTTCCCTTCTATACTAATCCGATAAAACTCCCAATTACGATTTACAAAACCATACATCTTATCTCAAAACCAGGAAGCTTTCAGCTCTTCTTCGTCTTTCGGTCTTTTCTTCTTTTTGGGGATGCTGTTTCACAGGTTACTGATCGATAAAGGTACTTTTAAGAGAACTATTTTTCGGGCAGTCTGTTTACATGTTGGTGGCTTAGTGATTCTCCTCTCAACTGTTCAATTTTCCCCGGTCTTATACCCCCAAAACATCAGATTGTGTCATTGACTTTTAAGATTGTCAAGATACTAAATTCAAATTGGATTGGAGTTTGGTATTTTTTGGGGTATAATTTAAGCTGATTGGCCTAATTAGAATCTGTTTTGTCATTTCCAGGCAATTAGTTAATTGAGTTGTTCAACCAAATGGTACATCTTTTTTTTTCAGAACACTTGGTTCTGTCAGGTAATTCTATTGCTTCTAACTCTCTTAAAATACACTCACATCTTCATAACACTATTCTTAGGTAAGAAGATGCACATTACACTCAGCACTAAGGCCCTATACAGACTTCCTTGCTGCTGTACTCAAGCCCTCTTGCAATGAAGGACAACATGCCAGCTGTTTTCCAAATTGCTTTCAATGACTGACGTATATGGTAATCAAATCATTAAAGTTTTACTGCATAGAAAGAGGCCCTTCATCCCATCATGTACCAGTCAGTCATCAAGTACTTATCTATTCTAGACCCATTTTCTAGCACTTGGATACAAGAACTCTGAAACAGAATTATACATTACTGGAAAACTTCAGCAAGTCTGGCAAAATCTGTGAGAAGAAAGCAGAGTTAATGCTCCTAAAGGAACTACCCCTTACCCTCAGACTATAATTCCTGGTCATCAAGAACGTCCTTTCCACATCGATCCTATCTAATCCTGTTAGAATTTTATAAGAAATACCCCTCATTCTTCTAAACTCCAGTGAATACTGTCCTAACCAATGTGGTCTCTCCTGTCATTCCAGGAATCAAACTGTAAACTTTGCACTCCTTTAATAGGCAGAACACTTCACTGATGATCGACAGTAGACTGATGGGTAGTAATTAGTGGTTTTGTCCTGCTTTGTATGTACAGGACACACCTGGGCAATTTTTCATATTGTCAAGAAGATACCAGTGCTGTAGCTGTACCGAAGAGCCTGGTTAGGGGAGCAACAAACTTTGGAACAAACATTTTCAGTATTATTTCTGGAATGTTTTGAGTCTCGTAACCTTTGCATTATCAAGTGCCTCCAACTGCTTCTTGAAGTGAATCGATTTGGCTGAAGACTTGAGAGATGACCACTGAAGGAGGCCGAGATGGATCACCCACTCGGCACTTCTGTCAGAAGATTGCTGCGAATGCTTCAGCCTTGTCTTTTGCATTGATGTGCTGGGTTCTTCCATCATTGAGGATGGAGATATTTGTGGAGTCTCCTCCTCCAGTGAGTTGCTTAATTATCCACCACTATTCACAACTAGATGTGGCAGGACTGGACAGCTTAGGTCTGAAGTAGACCAGAATTTGCTCAGTTCGGAAAAAGAGTCACTTGACCCGAAACATTAATCCTATTTTCTCTCCTCAGACCAACTGAGTCTTTCCAACAATTTCTGTTTGAGCTTCTGATTTCCAGGATACACAGTTCTTTGGTTTTTCTCCAGACATTACTTGGATGTCTTGATTACTAGGTCAGAGGCATTGCCACTACGTCACTGCCACCCAGACGCAACCAACTATGAAATAGACTGACATGCTTCCCTGGAATCCAGGTGTTAGGAAGATGGAGTGATGGTGGTGGGCTGGGGGTCAGGGGGAGGGGCTGGGGGTGACTGAATATTATCAAAGCAGAGGATAGTTGTTTCCTCACCAATAAGGAAGTCAAAGGGTGTGAGGACCACATAGGACAGTTGTGCCATATCAAATAGTGAAGCAGGCTTGAGGGCCTGAAAAGCTTATTCTTGCTCTGCATTTGTATGTTTCATGACTTTTAGCTATTCTTGGCATCTCATGGAAGGGCAAAATCACAAATGTAAAATCATGAGGGGCGTAAATAGGGTCTTATCCCTAAGGATAAGATCTCCTAAGTATGCAAGCACTCATTACGTAGAAGTGACTCTAGCAGCTTTGCAGAAAGGAAGATGGTTACATAGCCAAGGATATTCTGTCTAAAGAGATAGTCGGAATACTCAGAGCGAGATGGCTGAAACTCTGGTTCGACGATACTTTCAAACACTAGCCTAATAGCCCGAAATATTTTCACATGTAGGAGATATTAGCCAAACACTGTGGGTAATAGGAACATTACCAGGCCTGGCATGTGCCCCTATGATGATCAATGCAGCAGGATGCCAGCAGACATCAACACTGGAAACAACTTCCCACAGTGACACCTAGTGACCTTCGCACATGCTGCAGTGATGGAACTGCTTCCGATAGATCCGTTCCTTCAGCCAAAAGCGGAAGTGAACTGTGTGAAGCTATTGCATTGCCAATGGATTTGCTGCTGACCAACGCTCCAGATATGAAACAAGCAATTTCTGTCCTTGAAGTAACCCAGATTTCTGGATCAGGCTTTATCTTTCTGAATGGCAGAGGTTTGTTCTTGGCAGTGTGCTTGCTGCTGACACCAAGCAATTTCTTCTTGTTGTGGAGTGATCTTACAGAGATTCATAAAATCATGAGGGGCAAAAATAGGGTCGATAGACAAGGTACTTTTCCTGGGTTGGGGGAGTCCAGAACTAGAGGGCAAACATTTAGGGTGAGAGGGGAAAAATATAAAAGGGATCTAAGGGACAACCTTTTCACGCAGAGGATGGTGCGTGTGTGGAACAAGCTGCCAGAGAAAGCGGTGGAGATTGGTACAATTACATTTAAAAGGCATCCGGATGGGTACTTGAATATAAAGGGTTTAGAGGGATATGGGTCAAATACCAGCCAATGGGACCAGATTAAGTTAGGATATCTGGTTGGCATGGATGAGTTGGACCGAAGGGTCTGTTTCTGTGTTGTATGACTCTATGACCATGTCCTGAATCTTTGGACACTGGCCTAGCTTTTAGGGAGTTGACACAGCTCATCTCCCCTGATATTTTAGTCACCTGAGGAGATGATGGAGTGGTGCTAATGGCAGTTGGTGACATTTAAATTTAATGACATTAGATGAGAAGCTCAGGAGAATATGTTCTCTAAGTTCAGATGAGAGGTTAGTTAACCTGATGGTGTGTGTTACAAGTGTTGTAGCTCCTTTTATGGTTTATGTTGGATGCCTGGCAGATGTGTGACAAAAAGTGCATCATGTTACTATACTAGCAGCTGCAATGAAGTGAGACACAGATTGTACATGACACCCCCCCCCCCCCCCAGTGCAGTAGATCATTCATCCTCTTGTATTGTTAGAGCCAGGATCTCATGAGATGGCACAGGTACTGATATTCACAGCCACCTCTGTCCAGCTGCCTTCATCAATCAGGATGAGCTCTTGTTGTCATCCACAGGGAAAATACTCGATTGACTGATTGATTTATTGTTGCCATATGCACCGAGACACAGTGGATGGTGTTGTACAGGCAGATTGTAATATACAAAGTGCATTAGGAAGCAGAACATAGTGCAGAGTACAGTGTGACAGCCACAGAAAAGGTGCAAAGAGAGAGAGAGAGAGATCAGGATTAACACACGAGAGGTTATAGTGTGTTTTGAGAAGATTTGTAGCTCAGGTTGAGGTTGTGGATCTAAGTTTGTTCGTTAAGCTGGAAGGTACATTTTCAGATGTTTCGTCATCATACTAGGTAACATTGTCAATGAGCCTCCGGTGAAGTGCTGGTGTTATGTCCTGCTGTCTACGTATGTGTTTTGGATTTCCTTGGGTTGGTCATGTCATTTCCGGTTCTTTTTCTCAGGGGGTGGTAGATGGGGTCCAAATCCACGTGTTTGTTGATAGAGTTCCAGTTGGAATGCCATGCTTCTAGGAATTCTCGTGCATGTCTCTTTTGGCTGGTCCTAGAATGGATGTGTTGTCCCAGTCAAAGTGGTGTCCTTCCTCACCTGTTTGTAAGGATACTAGTGATAGTGGGTCATGTCTTTTTGTGGCTAGTTGATGTTCATGTATCCTGGTGGCTAGTTTTCTGCCTGTTTGTCCAATGTAGTATTTGTTACAGTCCTTGCAAGATATTTTGTAGATGACATTAGTTTTGTTTGTTGTCTGTATTGGGTCTTTTAAATTCATTAGCTGCTGTTTTAGTGTGTTGGTGGGCTACCATGATGCCAAGGGGTCTGAGTAGTCTGGCAGTAATTTCCTAGATGTCTTTGATGTAGGGGAGGGTGGCTAGGGTTTCTGGGTGTGTTTTGTCTGTTTGGGTTTGTTGCTGAAAGATCGGCAGACCATGTTCATTGGGTATCCGTTCTTTTTAAATACGCTGTATAGGTGGTTTTCCTCTGCTCTTTGTAGTTCCTCTGTGCTACAATGTGTGGTAGCTCGTGAAATAATGTTCTAATGGAGCTTTGTTTGTGTTGGGACGGTGTCAGAATTTACAGGATAGCTTCAGAAACAGAAAAGATTGGAAACCATTGTCTTATGCAGCTTTGACATTTTTATTAGGTTTTCTCTCTACCATTCTCAGTGCTATTTGCCAACCCTCCTCTCGCATGTCATGTTAAACACAAACAAAAATAAAGAGGGTGAAAATAAGCTGTGAGGAAAAACCTGTATCAGGATGGAGAGCAAGAGATTATTTAAATATATGAAAAGAGAGAAGCCAAAGTGAACATAGGTCCCTTAGAGGACGAGGCTGGGGAAATAATAATGGGGAAATCAGAGTGGCACAGCAGTTGAATAAATACTTTGCATCAGTCTTCACAATAGAAGGCACTTGTCAGACTACAGCTGAAATAGTATGACCACTTTTGGTCCTTTTATCTAAGAAGAAATACACTGATATTGGAGGCAGTCCAGAGAAGGTTCATTAGGCTGATACCACATATGGAGGACTGTCTTAAGAGGAGAAATTGTAGATTAGGCCTGAACTCATTAGAGTATAGAAGACTGAGGCAACCTCATTGAAACATACGAGATTCCCAGGGCCGAGATCTAGGAGCTGAGGTTATAATCTCAGAATAATAATCACACTTTTAAGACGAGGAGGAATTTCTTATTCTTTACCACAGAGGCTAAGTTATTAAGTATATTCAAGGCCGAGATAGATATTTAATCACAAGGGATAGGGAAAAGGCAGAAACATGGAGTTGAGGATTATCAGATAAGCCATGATCTCATTGAATGGCAGAGTAGACTTGTTGGGTGAAATGTCCTATGGCTTATAGTTTTACATCATAAAAAAGGAAAGAAGTCAGTGTCCTATAGCCATATTATTGTCCTCTGGTGATAGTATCCGAGGAGAGGAGAGTGGATTTACCTATCCCCTGATCTTTGGTACAATAGTGCATGACTGGCACATGTTTAGACAGCAGCTGTGCCTGCTCACTCTAGTGCCATTTGCCCACTTGTTCACACTAATCAATCACTGCCTCTCACTTGCTCATTATTGCATAGCTGAGAACAGCTCTGTTAGTTAAACATCCCCTTTGAAGTGATTGCCAAGTTTCATAGTATTCAGAAGCTATGTTTTGAAACATAAAACACAGGATGGAGGAAAAGTGCCTGAGGAGATTTGATAGCTGTACTCATACAGTCCATCCCCCTCCCAGACCACTTAAATTTCAAGAATTGTAAGGATACTGGACTGCGTTTGATTTCAGAAAATAAATCCTTCCTAAAATTCCTGTTTGTGGTAACAGTTAAGAAGCTAACAGACTACGAGGCTGAGACATTGCTCGCACAGGTCTCTGGGGTCAATCCAGTGATGGCGTGGTATTTAGGAATCATCCTTTTTGGTTTTAGAAAGAATTCA
This sequence comes from Chiloscyllium plagiosum, assembly GCF_037043375.1. Taxonomy (NCBI): domain Eukaryota; kingdom Metazoa; phylum Chordata; class Chondrichthyes; order Orectolobiformes; family Hemiscylliidae; genus Chiloscyllium; species Chiloscyllium plagiosum. Next base: position 150,877,420 of record NW_028270141.1, read on the forward strand.
CTGACTTTTTGCACATTGTATCCTTTTGCTGGCAAGACTTCTGAATCTGTGCTTGCAGTCACTTTCAAACACAGTAGAATGCTGTTCTGAGATCTTGCTGTGTATAAATTGATAACAGGTTCCTAGATTACAACAGTGCGTACAACTCAAAAAAGTACTAAATTGGATGCTATGAGTTTAGGAAAATCTTGAGTCTGCCTTCCCCTCTCGCTGTTAAAGAAAACGGTTACTCTCTTCATATTGAATGCAAAACATTTCAGCACTGCCTCGACCACCTTGCTCCTTTTAAGGTTTAGCACACACAGGATGGGTTCAATAGTCTTGCTCTGTTCTATAAACCTCTTTCTAATAGTTGCTTCCATCTTGAGTTGGCTCAATGTTTATGCCACTGCATCTTGGGTCCTGAGCACTAATCCCTTCAAGAGTTAACAAACCTTGGAAGATTTTTAAGCACATTCTCTATTGTATTATTACTATACATTAAATAAATGATAAATACATGCACACATTATTCTGCTGAGTGAGTACAATACACTGACACCTTGCTTCAGCAGTAGTCTATATGCTACAAATGAGCTTCTACAATCAATAGACCATCAAGCAACAAATATTAGAAATAAGGCTTAAATTGAGGCATAGGATTAAAGAGCACTGCATCCACTTGCTTGCTCTGTGTTGGTGCCTATCTCATTATTCATCGCTTGTTACAACCAGGCGTGGAGGCTGTTGGAAGGTGTGTGCAGGGGCGGGGCAGTTGGTGAGGGGGCAGGACCACGTGTGAGGGGGCAGGACTGTGTGAGGGGGCAGGACTGTGTGTGAGGGGGCGGGACTGTGTGTGAGGGGGCGGGACTGTGTGAGGGGGCGGGACTGTGTGTGAGGGGGCGGGACTGTGTGTGAGGGGGCGGGACTGTGTGAGAGGGGCAGGATTGTCAATGAGGGGGCGGGACTGTGAGGGGTAGGACTGTGTGAGGAGCGGGACTGAGTGTGAGGCGGTGGGACTGAGTGAGGCGGTGGGACTGTCAATGAGGGGGCGGGATTGTGTGTGGGGGGCGGTATTGTGTGTGAGGGGGCGGGACTGTGTGTGAGGGGGCGGGACTGTGTGTGAGTGGGCGGGACTGTGTGTGAGTGGGCGGGACTGTGTGTGGGTGGGCGGGACTGTGTGAGTGGGCGGGACTGTGAGAGGGGGCGGGACTGTGAGAGAGGGGGCGGGACTGTGAGAGAGGGGGCGGGACTGTGTGAGAGGGGGCGGGACTGTGTGAGAGGGGGCGGGACTGTGTGAGAGGGGGCGGGACTGTGTGAGAGGGGGCGGGACTGTGAGAGGGGGCGGGACTGTGTGAGGGGGCGGGACTGTGTGAGGGGGCGGGACTGTGTGAGGGGGCGGGACTGTGTGTGAGGGGGCGGGACTGTGTGTGAGGGGGCGGGATTGTGTGAGGGGGCGGGACTGTGTGTGAGGGGGCGGGACTGTGTGTGAGGGGGCGGGACTGTGTGTGAGGGGGCGGGACTGTGTGTGAGGGGGCGGGACTGTGTGTGAGGGGGCGGGACTGTGTGAGGGGCAGGACTGTGTGAGGAGCGGAACTGAGTGTGAGGGGGCAGGACTGTGTGTCAGGGGGACAGGACTGTCAATGAGGGGGGCGGGACTGTGTGAGGGGGCAGGACTGTGTGAGGTGGGCAGGACTGTCAATGAGGGGGCGGGACTGTGTGTGAGGGGGCGGGACTGTGTGAGAGGGGGCGGGACTGTGTGAGAGGGGGCGGGACTGTGTGAGAGGGGGCGGGAATGTGTGTGAGGGGGCGGGACTGTGTGAGAGGGCGGGACTGTGTGAGGGGGCGGGACTGTGTGAGGGGGCGGGACTGTGTGAGGGGGCGGGACTGTGAGGGGGCGGGACTGTGAGGGGGCGGGACTGTGAGGGGGCGGGACTGTGAGGGGGCGGGACTGTGAGGGGGCGGGACTGTGAGGGGGCGGGACTGTGAGGGGGCGGGACTGTGAGGGGGCGGGACTGTGAGGGGGCGGGACTGTGTGTGAGGGGGCGGGACTGTGTGTGAGGGGGCGGGACTGTGTGTGAGGGGGCGGGACTGTGTGAGGGGGCAGGACTGTGTGTGAGGGGGCAGGACTGTGTGTGAGGGGGCAGGACTGTGTGAGGGGGTGGGACTGTGTGAGGGGGCGGGACTGTGTGAGGGGGCAGGACTGTGTGTGAGGGGGCGGGACTGTGTGTGAGGGGGGCAGGACTGTGTGAGGGGGTGGGACTGTGTGAGGGGGCAGGACTGTGTGTGAGGGGGTGGGACTGTGTGAGGGGGTGGGACTGTGTGAGGGGGCAGGACTGTGTGTGAGGGGGTGGGACTGTGTGAGGGGGTGGGACTGTGTGTGAGGGGGCGGGACTGTGTGAGGGGGCGGGACTGTGTGTGAGGGGGGCAGGACTGTGTGTGAGGGGGGCAGGACTGTGTGATGGGCAGGACTGTGTGAGGAGCGGGACTGAGTGTGAGGGGGCAGGACTGTGTGTGAGGGGGCAGGACTGTGTGTGAGGGGGCAGGACTGTGTGAGGGGGTGGGACTGTGTGAGGGAGTGGGACTGTGTGAGGGGATGGGACTGTGTGAGGGGATGGGACTGTGTGTGAGGGGGTGGGACTGTGTGAGGGGGCAGGACTGTGTGCGATGGTAGTGAAATTAAAAGGAGTAGCATGGGGCGGGGTGAAGAAGTGGTTTCAGAAACAGACCGCATATATGGAGCAGAGACAGTGAGGTGATTTCAAAATCAGAGAAAGCAGCGAGACAGTAGTCAGCATAGGAGCAGGCCCTTCAGCCCACTATGTCTGCACCGACCATAATGCCATTCTAAACTAATCCCATATGTCTGTACATGATCCTAATCACCCTATTCCCTGCCTGCTCATGTGTCAATCTAAATCCTTCTTAAACATTTCTATCATATGTTTCTACCAGCTCCCCTGGCAGCATGTTCCAGGTACCTACTGCCCTCTGTGTAAAGAATTTGCCTCACACATCTCCTTTAAACTGTTCCTCTCTCAGCTTAAACCTATCCACCCTAGTACTTGTGATTTTTCCCCTGGTAAAAGACTCTGACTCACCATCCTACCAATTCCTCTTGTAATTTTATGCACTTCTGCCAGGTCGTCCCTCAGCCTCCAATGCTCTAACAAAAACACTCCAAGTTCATCCAACCTCTCCCTATAGTAAGGCCGTTGTCACGGACATGTACCTAAACCTTTGAGAGGAATGTGACTTTCAGAATTGTTTTATGTTTGGAAATTATTCTGGCAGCAGTGCAGGTTAATGGCATTCTGCAGTCTTACCTTCTCACATTTTGTGAGTCTTTTTGAATCTTTCCCTTCCACTGTTTGATTGCTCAGCTTGTCCTGAGTCATGGATGTTGCAGAGCGAAATAACATGGCTTTGCTGCTGTATCATGATAAATTGTTGGAAATTGCTCATTTTGGCATCAAGGTCTTTTGGTAGTGATTTTAGTCTTCTGCCACAACACTAGACATTTGTAACCCATTAAGTGGCTACTGCAACTAGCTATCCCTTTGAAATTGCCACTGGAGTTTGCCTTGATTCAATTAAGTGGTTATATAGGCATTCCTGAAGAAGGGCCTGTGCCCGAAACGTCGAATCTCCTGTTCCCTGGATGCTGCCTGACCTGCTGTGCTGTTCCAGCAATAAAGTTTCAACATTGTATTTCTGGTGACAATGTAACCATTCTGACAATTCCCGAAACCTATTCAGATATAATCAGCTCCTCAAGACCAGGCCAGGCTCATCCCTCTTCCCATGGCACACCTAGTCTTTGGCATCTTTCTCAGAGTGGATTTATTCTTCCACTTCCGTTCTACACCGTTTCTCACTAACACTAAATTCCATCCTGTAGCGCTGTTTCTGATGGATGGGCAAACATTACAGCTTTTGTTTGAACCCAGATTTGTATTTCATTTGGTTTGCCAGTGGATCCATTCCTGTTGATCGTACTCTGTGCGGCATCTGCTGTTGGAAATGTCTACATGTCCATATCACGTGCTTAATCCCAGTTGTTGACTTACTAAACGAGTAAAACGACTTACTAAGGTGAGAAGTTGATGCAAATTTCTAATGCAAATTAAGTACTGAATAATTACTTTGCATCAGTCTTCACAATGGAAGACATGAGTAAAATCCCTAAAGTTCAAGACAGTCAGGGGACAGAGCTGAGTATGGTGGCCATCGCCATGGAGAAAGTGGATAAATCACCTGGACCAGATGGACTACACCCCAGAGTTCTAAAAGAGATAGGGGAAGAGATAGTGGAGGTGTCGCAAGAGTCAGGGAGAGTCGCGAGAGTCAGGGAGAGTCCCAGAGGACTGCAAACTTGCTAATGTGACATCCCTGTTTAAAAATGGAGTAAGGCAAAAGACAGAAAATATAGCAAAGACGCATGACAATGTAACCTTTTGCTATAAATTCTGTCTTATGATTCCATTCCACAGATATCTGATGAAGGAGCAATGCTCTGAAAGTTAGTACTTCCAAATAAACCTTTTGGACTATAACCTGGTGTCGTGTGGTTTTTAACTTACGAAAAAGAAGCCATTGCTACATTATTACTTTGACACTAGATGTCACCATCACACATTGCTAGAACAGTAGGAATAATTGATTGACCTTATTAACCACTCTTAAAACAAGAAAAGCCATGGTTCTGACTGTTGCCTGAACAATAAAACTCCTATCCTCACTCGGTGTTTCAAGTTTGGCTTTCTGATCTTAAAGACAGAATATTCTTGTTAAAAAGCATATTTGATCTTTGGCTTTATAAAGGGAGAAAGCACAAACTAAGATGATTCTGTTAAATAATTATGAAAGACTGATTAGGTTTCAGGTGGAGTATTGTGTCCAATTCTGGGCACCATATCTTAGGAAAGATGTCAAGACCTTAATTAATTTATTAAAACTGTACCAAAAGTGAATGACTTCAGTTTTGCAGAGGGACTGAAGAGGAGAAAGCTATGGGAATATTTAAGAGAAGTGCTTAAATTCATGAGGGTTTTCATTAAAACATGGAGAAACGATTTCCAATTGAAGCAAGGGTCACCAACCAGAGGAAACACACATTTAATTGAATTGGCAAATGAGCCAGAGGGGAAGATGAAGAAGGTTTGTTATAGTGAGATATTATAATTTGAAATGAACTGCTCAAAAATATGGTAAAAGTAGATGAAAACGACTTCGAAAAGAGAATTAGATTAATATTTGAAGAGGGTGGGACTAACTGGATAGCTCTTTAAAAAAGTACAGAAATGATAAGCTGAGGGGTTTCAAGTGCTGCAGGGTTCTGTCATTCTATGATATAACATTCTGTCCTTAGAAAATACCCAATTCCCTAATTACCCACAAACAACATAATGCTATCCATGAGTAATGTCAGAAAGATTCACTGACTTGTATAAAATATATTAAATGTGCTGTTCATTACTCCATCACCAATCTCTCCGTCTGGATGTTTTCAATCTGACAGTGGGCTACAAATGATTCAATAGGAGTATCCGTACATTTGGCTGCTTCATAATCCTTGGATTGGCCGGGGGTTTGGCGTCAGGGGAGGGAACTGATACATCTCACAAACACCAAGCCGCTACACATTCTTATATCCTGAGCTAACTGCAATTGTCAGATGCTTTCTGAAATATAAAAATGCACTATCTCCCTTTTGTAACGTGATTCATTTTGTGATTATTAATCTTGATTTGTCAGGTCTTTTGTGCTTTTTACCCTTTCTGGCAGTTTAAACTCTGAGCCTCTGCCATTTTCATAGGTTTCTGGAGCACCATCCGAGTTTACAGGAGCAGTCATAGACTCACAGAGATGTACAGCACGGAAACAGAGCCTTCGGACCAACTTGTCCATGCCGACCAGGGATCCTAAATTAATCTAGTTCCACTTGCCAACATTTGGGCCATTTCCCCTAAACCCCTCCTATTCTTATACCTATCCAGAGTCCTTTTAAATGCTATAATTGTACCAGCCTCCACCACTTCCTCTGGCAGTTCATTCCATACACGCACCACCCTCTGTGTGAAAATGTTGTCCTTAGCCCCTTTTTAAATCTTTCCCCTCTCACACTAAACCTATGCCCTCTGGATTTGGACTCGACTACCTTGAGAAAAGGATGTTGGCTGTTCATTTATCCATGTCCCTCATGATTTTATAATTCTCTATAAGGTCACCCGTCACCCTCCTACACTCCAGGGAAAACAGCCCTAGCCTAATCAGCCTCTCCCTATGGCTCGAACCCTCCAACCCTGGCAACATCCTTGTAAATCTTTTCTGCACCCTTTCAAGTTTCACAACATCTTTCCTATAGCAGAGAGACCAGAATTGCACGCAGTATTCCAAAAGTAGCCTAACCAATATCCTGGGAGAAAGTGAGGACTGCAGATGCTGGAGATCAGAGCTGAAAAATGTGTTGCTGGAAAAGCGCAGCAGGTCAGGCAGCATCAAAAGAGCAGGAGAATCGACATTTCGGGCATAAGCCCTGAAGAAGGGCTTATGCCCGAAACATCGATTCTCCTGCTCCTTGGATGCTGCCTGACCTGCTGCGCTTTTCCAGCAACCAAAATCGTGTACAACATGACCTCACAGCTCCTACACTCAATGTACTGACCAATAAAGATAAACCTAAAAAATTACGAATCTACAGGTAAATAGTGTTCAGAGAAGGTTCTGCAGCAAAGTGTACAATGAAAAGGAATGATTTCTCACTTTGTGAGTTTTGTGTCAAGTATTCTTCTATTTTGCATTCCCAGATGGAAGAAATAAATCATCATAATATTGTGTCTCATCACACTGTCAAAATATCTCAAAACACTTCACACAGTGATTGCTTTTTAACGGCAGCAACTACTGAGCAGGCAAATAAGTCATCATCTGCCTTTATCTTAGTGCTGTATGAATGTTGTCAGATCAAATGGGACTAGATTAGTTTAGGGTATCAGGTCAGCATGGATGAGTTGGACTGAAGGATCTGTTTCCTGTGCTGTACATCGCTATGACTCTATAACTATATATATCCTATCAAGCATAATCCATGGAGGCAGAACCACCACTTTTACTAAGGCTGTAGCTGGGAAGATCTAATACAGTGGCCACAAAGGATCAAATAAAACCAGATTGGAGGAAATAGTCAAAATACTGAGTAAGGCCAGATCAGAAGGAGTAAGAATTGGTACAGAAAGAAAGTTAGAGGAAGACAGAAGCATCTACTACCCTTCTGATTGCCTCAAAACTGAGGATACTGTTTACGTTAGTACCCACTCTCACAGCCAGTCCTTCAGTGACATTTTTAAAATGATTTCTCAGCATCTGGCTATCCTTCCCTACTTACCACTGACAAGGTTGTGGTCAGCCATTTTCTTGAACCATTGCAGTCCTGTGGTGCCGATGTGTACACACTGCTGTTAGAACAGGATTCTACAATTCTCACCCAGCGACAGTGAAGGATTGGCAATATATTTCCAAGTCAGGACGGTGAATGCCTTAGAAGGGGGCAGTGT